>NW_020229993.1:860000-1307500 GCF_003227715.2 Harpegnathos saltator | reverse complement strand
CAGTGATTGGGTCAATAAGAGAGTCTGCGCATAGATTTTAGAGTGAAATAAAATAAATAAAACACATTTTCCACTCAAGACATCCAGATTAATCAATATGTGCGTTTATAAAATTGTACAGACATTTTGGTCAGACCTTTTTCGTGCCCTTTTCGATGGCGAAATAATACAAAATTAAACAAAAAATTATCAACAATATTTAATTCAAGGTTTATAGATATAAGATAGATTTAATATAAATGTGTGCTGCTTCTAATATTGAATAACTGTAGATTTATGTAATTAGAAAAAAAAGACTCAAGATTTTATAGAGTAAATAATATTCATTATACTGAGTAAAAATGCTTAGTAATATAAGTCGGAAAATTAACCCTATCAGAGTTATAAATGTATTTTGGTTTTGGTAATATAAATTTAATTTTGGTAATATAATTTAACAAAGACGTACATTACTATATTATTACTTTATTATAATTTTAATGTTTACTAAAGATATTCTATATATCTATTTCTACAGAATTGCGAACTTTCTAAAAAATTTCTAATCTTCAAATCAGTTCAGCTGCATCTTGGATTCTCTGATATAATTCTTGTATATATTATTTATCGATGAAAAGTACACTAAATTTTTAATATATGTCCCCATAAAAGAATCCAGTAAATTTAATTTGAGAGATTGAGGAGGTCATGCAATCAGTCTATCCCGAAAAATATTTGTAACTCTGAAAAGGTTGATTTTTTTATTTGCGCTTACTGAATAGTTTTTACTTGGTATAATAAATATTATCTACTGTCTTGAACCTTTTTTTTTTAATATTTTGTATATATAGATTGAGCGCTCCAGCAGATACTGCGAAGATTACCGCGAAAAGATGGTGTGTACCACAGGCATTCGACCTTTGTCTAGCTTCATTCTTACTAAAAAGACTTAAATGAGGACAGCATGTCTGTGTGAACAGTGTGGAGAGGAAATATAGTTCCCCTTTATATCTTGCCTTCAAATCTTTCTCATAAGATAGCGCAGTCTATGTATACAAGTCCATGATTTTGCTTTATTTAACGGAAAATTTATTCCAGCATACACACATACATCTTTCTGCAAACTTTTGACATATTTTAGTAAAGGTACACGGCAATGTTTTCCGAAATTTTTCTGAGCAGAACAAACACACGTTCATGTATAATCTGCAGGATTTTTGTATCAGATAAATATATTTACGCTGATATATTTACGCAACGTAAATATATTTCCAGCGTAATATATTTATGCTGGGCGGCTCGAGATTTCGGATATTTATCGTTTTCGTCGCGTGTTGAGCAATGTGCCAATTCATTTTTGTATGTACATACTTTTATTGTGTAACAACATTTGTAATATCATGCAAATGATACGAGAGGCAAATGTGCAACGAATATGAGTTTGCAGAAAAGAGAAGAAAAGCTATAGTATTCTATCGGTAAAGTTTTCAAGTATGCATTCCCTTGATCTGGGTGTGTTTGAGCGAGGAACAATTTAGTTTATTTTATTGCGCTATAAAACCAACGCACATGTTCTTATTGGATTTTCGTTGAATTTTGATTTTATATTATAACAGGGCTTTAAAAATGGCTCATTTCCTTCATATTTCCCTCGTATCACGCAAAATGCGCGCGCGAGGCGGAATATCGCAAGGTGTACGTTCGCCACGCGATGTTCCCTATTAGCAGCGCAACGTTGATTAACACGCGCGCGTCGCGTGTCGTGAAAAATGACAGGAGGACGCGAGGCTGCGCGTGTATCGCGATTTGCCATCGTTACGCAAGCGTAAAGTTGGTGCGTTCTCGTTGGATCGACTTTCCTTTAAACGTGCGACGGATATCACGTCACGATATCACTTTGACGTGACAAACTTTCCTATCGATGCGCGACTCAAATTGACTCGCGTTCTTATGGGGCGGGAAAAACAAGCTGCGTTTGGACAACGATTTCCGTTATAGCAGCGCAATACGGTATATCTCGCGCGCGCAGCGAAATCATCACCGGTATATCCGTAAGATTTAAAATTACGCGCACGTAAGCGGTTCTTTGTAGCCGTGTGATCTCGTCCCGAGAACTTATCCGTCGATACGTAAATCCGGAATTTATACATGACGCTCTGACGTACTTCGCGGGGAAGTATCCTAGCTGGGTAATCCGCGCCGAAGCGAGGGATAATTTAGTACTTGTTTTAAGTCAGGCACAATGAACATTTTCCCGAGGCATAATAGGGAACTCTAACTTGGACTTTTATCGCGCGCGTTAAAGCGACGAAGTTAGCCTCGTAGCCGATGTAGCCGGCGATCTCTGCTTTATAAGAAGCAACATTTCTTTCGTATGCCGTCCTCGTCGAGGTATTTGCATTTTAAAAGAATTCTTCCCTATCCTATTCAACCTCCATGCTGGATAGACCTCTTGAAAAATTCGAAACTGTCGAGCTAGATGTCAAACCACCCTTCGTGTCAGTCCGCCGTAATTTGTGGCATCCATGATAAAATCTCGGTCGGGTCTGCCAGCGAGAGGGTCACACCAGCCAGACACGTCCGATCATCAACCCCGGCGTGAAGAAATAGTGCGAGCAATCTGACAGGAATGACTACCGACTACCGGCCTCATTAAGTGAACCTATGGTTAACAGGGATCTTATCGCGGTATATTAATGCGTCATTAGCACGAACGATTGCAACATTTCCATTCTTTGAATTTCATAGCGCGGGAAGAGAGAGCTTTAGACGATTCTTGCAAATATTGCTATTCTTCGAAAAATAGAGTTTGAATAACATAAAATAGGATAGAGTTCGGATAACATAAAATATGATAATTAATTAATCAATTGCTTAATATTCGCGTGAGTCTCAGTATTTTGTGTGATACTTTCCTTTCCCGTTCTTTCAATATTTTGTTTATTTCCATTTTATCTTCTTCGAAAATTGTAACGTAGTTTTATTATCTATTTTCTGTTCATATTTTTCATACTTTCACAATTTTCATATTATACCTATATTCGCATTTAAGATCATCTTTTAGACATATATGTGAAATTCGATATCAATATTTTAATTAAAATTATTTTATAGCGTGATAATGGCGGACGCATAAATGTTTTAACAATAATTTCAACAGCGTAACAATGTGAGACAAAATTAATAATGCTGCTTCACTAAACGAGAAAATATATCGATATTGCTGTATTGTGCAGCATTATGCGTTATTCATATCTAATTTTTAGAGGGGAGTACGATTTCCCCGGTTCTCGTCGATCGCGGCAACACAATTTGCAGGTCCCGCATAAACTGTTTCGGCCGTCCGAAGAATTCGCAAGCGAGCCTGCTTTCCATATCAAAGGAACGCAGACACCGTGGCAATTTTGCATGCAACCGCTTCGCCCGATCGCTCGCGGGTTACCGACGCTCTCGCGTAATGGAACATCGAGCGACCTTTTTGTACCTTGCTGCGCTTCCATTAGTCTTACACCAATTAGCGGATCGTATAAAAGTTAATTGGTACTTCAAGGGCAAGGGGACGGGGGAGAGGGGGCAATTTTTTCGGTTCTCCGTTCGCGTTGGTATTCGTTCCCATGGCCTTCGCGCGCGAACAGTTGGGCTGCTGCTGGCGCGGCGGTGGCCGCGGGCGTGACTCGGGAAAAGGGTGACTAAGTAGCCCAATAACGCGGGGCTTTGCGTTTCATAGCTCACGGTCGGAAGCCGGCCGTTGTAAGAGGAATTTCAGGCCGTCTCCGAAGGGATGCTCAAAGACCATGGAACGGCGCAGTGAAATATGGCGAATTTGCCTTGGAAATTATTGCGATAAGTCTGAGTGGCACTTAGGGGCTCCAATTACACACGAAAGCATTATCGCGACGCGACGTTCGCTCGCGCGAGGAGAATCGGGGGCGGGAGCAGCGCAAGAGGAGGGTGCAGAACGGTTCGGACATTCCGCTCGCTATTGTACGTGGACGTCGTTAGGTTTCTGTCCTTCGTTCTGCCCGATTTCACCGAGCTTCTCATCTGTGAGCTTTTACTGCACGCGGAGGATCTCGTGCAGGGATCGGCGGATTCTCGAAGGGTAGGAAATACGTCTCGGCGATGATGCGACCGGTATATAAGGGACGTGCGCGTGGATGTGGCAGCTGAAGAGCCGTCTAGTTCCGAAAAAATATCCCGTCGTGTCTGACCTCGTTACGCCGCTGAACGGAAAAACTGAATAATTCGGGGCGCGGAACTCCGCGACGTCGCGAAGAAATTCGCGGGACGAATTTGTAACTGTTTCTTGGATGTTTCGCGGTTGCACGTTTCAACCTGTCGTACTCGAAAGACGACGATTTCCAAAGTCTCGGCGGGACTTGAGATTGAATCATTCGCGGCGTAAATTCTTTATTCGCGAAGCGTCAGAATGCCATTACAGGTAGGCGGTAAGAATGGCGACTAAATTCGTATTACGAGAAAATTTAGTTTTTATATTTGTGTATTTTCAGCGATGTCGTCGAGTTTTGAATAAAAAAATATTCCACCGTATCCTCGCGTTACGCTGCTGAATGGAAAAAGTAAATAATTCGCGGCGCGACATTTTGGAGAATCACGTCATTGTGAAGAAATGCGCAAAATGAATTTTTAACTGTTCCTTGAATGTTTCACGATCGTAACAATGTTGCTATTGCAACGGAAAAGATGAGAGTTCAAAGTTTCGGTGATATTTGAGATTGAATCATTTGCAGCGTAAATTCTTTGTTTAAAGCTTTAAGACATCCCCATAGTGCAAGCAGGTGATAAGAATTACGGCTAAACTCGTGTTACGAGTAAATGCAGACTTTTTTATTTGCATTGCATTTTCAACGAGCCCAGATACGTCGTAGAGTTTCGAAGAAAATATTTCGCTGCCTGACCTCGTTACGCTGCTGAACGGAAAAATGAATAATTCGCTACGCAGCACTCCGGAGAACTGTGTGTCATTGTGAAGAAATTCGCGAAGCAAATTTGTAATCTTGTTTTTTAAATGTTCCACGGTTGTAAGTTTCAATTGTGGAACACAAGAAGTGACAATTTAAATCTCAGCGAATTGCGCGATTGAATCATTCACGGCGCAAATTTCTCCTTTGAAGTGTCAAAACTAGTGTCGCCATGTTGCAACTAGGCGGTATGAATTACAGCAAAATTTCCATTACAGGTAGACCTAAATTTCTTTGTTTATGCATTTCCATCGTTATCGGAATACACCGCAGCATCCTTTCCGATGCACAGCAACCCTTTATCGATTATGTAAACAGGATGCTTGGAATTGCGATATCGCGGTGGAATATCGTACGTCGACACAAGCATACCAGCCTCGTTAATCAGCGTCAGCTTGATTCAATTTAATGTAAATCGTTTTAACTCACGATTCTTATCAGCGCGACTTGGAATTATAAAATATTATATTCAATCACGGCGTGCGAGAATCAAATATCCCGCGAAATAATTAGGTTGCGTCAGGCAATGAATTTATAAAAAGAAAAAGAATAAATGCCACGTTTTTTCGTCGATAACATTTTGTTACAAAATTTAATAAGTGTCTTGCACTTTGTTGTCATGAAAGATCGTTCTTTAGTGAATCGGTTGCGCTGAATAAAAATATCTAAGAGATCATCGCGTCAAGCTTCCGAGAGAAGATTATGGTTTAAATCCCCAAAAACGCGTTTCTGGATATTTCAAATTCGTAATACATGAACCAAATGTACTAGCAACTTTGAGGAACTTTGAAAGCGAAATTTGAACTTTTGTTTTTATATTAAAAATCAAAAACTTATATATATATGTATATATGCAAAGTGCAATTTTGTGGAAACTTGCAGTTTTAAGAGTAGTATGTGCAACATGGGTGAATAAGATATTTTTTTCCACAATTTTTAATAAACTTATTAAAATAAACCTATTTTCTTGAGTTTGTCCCCCTTTTTCTAAATTCATCCAGAAATTTGTTGAAATAATTTTTCTTGTTATTCTAACAAAAATGTATTACGATATTCATATATAATTATAATCGCTAATTATAGTAACATCTACGAAAAGCTTAGTTTTCCTGATTATAATTCTTCCACTTTACAATTATAAACACCAACACACTTTTTCTCGATACAATATATAATATACACATACAAAGTATTATTCGTATGAACCGAACATGGTGAATAGAACCGAATAATCTGAAACATCGTAACTTTTTCTTTACCGCAAATTGGTCCACCTCTGTTGCTTAAATTAACAGTACATGTCTCATTCTAATATTCTTATGTCGTTAGTTGATACCATTCAGATTGCAGATTCCGTGAATCGCGGGATCAGTTTACAGGTTATAAAGGCCATTCGTACGATTCTTTTTCCTTTTTTTTTTGTTTTTTTACACGCGCCCGAAGAGGTCTGCGATTAGAATGTTCAGCACACTAAGCGTAATCGCAAACGTGACGAGCGGTGATTAACCAACAGCGGACAGAAAGAGCGAAGTCTTCGCTACTCGACAACTCGTTTTCTTTTGTGCATTCTCCGTTTGAGTATGCGCACCTGTTGCGCCTTTGTTGCGCACGACGAAACGCAGTGGATTATTCTTTTTGGCGGCGCGTATCGCTGCGTCAAACATCAAGTATTCGTATGCAAACGTACTTCAGTCGCGTGCAACGACTCCTAAGCACCCGCGGACTCGGAGATTTCCTCGTTTAACTTGCGGCACTCTCATGACCGTCTGCATTTCCCGCTGTTCCCTCCATTACGTTCTATTTCCTCCTTATAAGCGTATAGAATCTGTACAGAATATCGCATGTTCTGCCGAGCCACGTACGAATCACTTCAGTGAATTCGGCTTATTCAACAGTGAGTTGGAAATTGCAACGTATGTACGTATGGCAGAATTTACAAGCGCATCCCGTATTTCCGGAAAATCAATCATTTTTAATTTTAATAAGCGCAACTATATTAAAACTCTCAAGGAAACTATTCGCTACCATCATTCCTGCGCGGCTCTTGTAGCCCTTATAATTAATTTGTCATTCATTAATTTAATCAATTGTCGAATCAGTAGAACATTGTATAAACAAAAGGTATAAACCGTAACTGAACTAATATATTTCCTTGTGTGCGTGACGAAAAATGATAGAAAGAGAGTTTTACATATTTTATTGATATATACGAAAGAGAAAAAAAGCAATACGAATTGTACGTTCTTCTTTTGAGCTGGCACACGTTATTTGTATCACACAATCGTATATTGTGTCGAAAAATATGACATGAATGTTAAATGCAGCCGTACATATAAATATCAATTGCGTATTTTATATTTCGACTAACAATAAATACACATACGTATATGATTCATGAAGCGTGTGCAAATAAAAACAGGCGGGAAGTATAAATTCAACATTGATTTTTATATTATTTATGGGAACTGCAACCATTATATTATAAATGTAAGCGTCATTAAAAATGAAAAGGAGAACAATTATCGTCAGTTTTATATATAGAGAGAGAGGGAGGGGAGAGAGAGAGAGAGAGAGAGAGAGAGAGAGAGAGAGAGAGAGAGAGAGAGAATAAAGAAAGAAAGTAGGAGATGCTGCCGCTGATCGTGGAATCTCAGCTTGCCAAACAAGCCGTTGATGTTTAAGAACAATCGCTCAACAGTCTACGCCCTTCCGTGCTGGGGAACGTTGATGGCGTAATATACTGAAAGTGTACCGTCAGCACAGATTAATGGCGGTCCTAAATGTTTTCGGTGGCCTGAGCGAACGTTCAGCAAGCTGGGGAACGTCGAACACGCACGACGGAACGAGTATAACCCCACAGTCCAGAATAACCGGGCTCCTGCGATCCGCAAAAAGCGAGCGAGCGAGCGCAGGCGAAGGAAGGAGCTAATCTTTCCGCACCAAATACACCGTTGACGAGGAGAACGACGTGGACGATGAAGTCGATTGGATGCGGTGATGCGTGAGGTCTTGATTCCGCGAGATGCTCCTCTCTCTCTCTCTCTCTCTCTCTCTCTTTCTCTCTCTCTTTGTTTCCCCCCATCCCCCTCTTCTCCGATGGGACAGCATTAAATCTGGCGTATTTATTGGTCGTTTTCCGTGATTCGAACGATTATTATGTGCATCACGGTTATATCCTTCGTGCTTATAATAACACATCTAGCTAAATCGAACGTGATTCTCTATATCCTCACGCAGAGAACAATTCTAATTACGGATTATTCTTTCTCATTCTTGTCTGGATCACGGAGAAATGACTCTAAATTTCGTGTTCGTTTTTATAGAAACCCGAAAACAAATCCAAATCACTCGATGAATCACGAAGGATTTTAACTTAAAGGATCTTAACTCTTCTTTCTCTTACACGAAGAGAATTACATAATTATAGTTTTTTGTTTATATGAAAATTGTTTTCAATTTACTATGTTTTCTAATAGATTATCAGTAGATAGTTTGTCTTGTCAAAAAACATATTTTTAAATATCGGAGAGGAACTTTGGTTTCTAAAATATATATGTAATATCCTATCGCGTAATCCGATAGTCGTAATGACTTATAAAGCAAAATTGAGATTTTCACCGTGCGTACGCATAAAAGGCAGAAAGTGAGACAATAGTAAACACTATTTGGTTTCCTTTTGGAGAAGCCTGTAGCTCGAATTACGCGCTCCGATAATCGTCAATCGATTCACCATTAGTGGCCCAATCGTCGACGCTGTAGACTGCTGGATAACATTTGAATATTTTGACCGACGCGCATTCGCCAATACTTTTTTCTTGTCTTCGTGTTGCTTTTCGCATATCGCGTGATCGTTATTAAACAAAGTTACATCAATGCAATTGTCATTCGCGCTGACGTAAAACCAGATGGTACGGGATGAGATAAGAACTGTCAGGCACTTCTCTTTATTGGGATACCATCTAACCCGGTTAATCAAACGCGCTTTCGCGGAAAGAAATGGACATGTTGAAAATTATCGGAAGCAACGAACACGGGATCGCGCCTGCCGAGGTCACATTGACGAGGAACGCGGTCGCTAGTATTTTTGCTAGCTCGAAGCCGAAGCACGAGAAAAAATATGGTGTATATCGAAAACGGTGTATATCGAGGAAGAGACTGCCGTAGCAGTGATTCGTTAAATTTTCTTAAATTGACACTGCGCATAAATATTATGCACAAAATATCAGATTAATATTCGTATAAAGTGTTGCAAAAAGAAGCCAGCTTCAGTGCAATCAGTATGGTTTTCCATTCGTCAAATATATATCTTATCGATTATCACTCTCAAGGTTTCGCGTATAATTTTTCGCAGAATAAATATCTCCGCGCTAATCAGAGAGGAAGCAAATAGTGCTTCTCGCAATTCACATTTATATTAAACTAGATATGAACGCATATTATCGCGCACTATGTTCTATTATCTCTGGTCGAGAACCAATGCGATTTATATATGAGCATGCATTATAAAACATGACGCTTTCCGAGCGTTTGATCTGTACACTCACCGACTTTCGTTGACTCCTGTGACTCTGCATCCGTCCAATGTCCAGTCTCCTCAGCATCCAGGACAAGTTTCTTTTTTCTCAATATTTCGTCGCTTTTTCTTTCTCTTTGTTTATCTTTTCTCTTTCTCTTAATTTCGATGGGATTTAAGAAAAAGGAATGGCGAGACAAAGAAGCATATATGGTCGCGTTCAAGAGATAAGATTTTTATCCCAAAAATGTGTAAGCACGATAAATTGCAACGTTCCGAGAATGTATACGTGTGACGCGATTCGCGTAGAATCAATCGCGAATGAAAATTACGACTTTTAGACAAGAGAGAAAAAACGTAAATGTTTTGTTTCGCGGACGGTAATTCGAAAGAAACGCACGTCCCGTTTCGTAAGGACTAAGTTAGAATGTAAATAAACACGCGTACTGAATTTATCGGTCATTTCAAATGAAATATTATCGCTTCTGACACGCGTGAAAAATATAGAATGTACGCGTAGAAAATTGATAAACTCGACAGACATAAGATTTATTAAGCCAAATAAGATAAATAATGGTGAATTTCACGTGCGATGGCGCAATTCTGATCAAATTTTAACATTACACACTACTCGAAGCAGGAGTTATATTGATTGAATCGCAGCAAATAATTCCATATCTTGATTTCAATATTATAACAAAATAAAGCATTTATATCTGTATCTCTTAATGATTCTGAGTAAATATAAAAGAGAGAAATATATATTATATCTTAAAGATTCTGTTGTGTAATACGGTCATTGAAAGACACGATCTCCTGATTATTTCGAGCAACGTGTGAAAAAAGTATAATTAAATCGCATTGATTTTCTCGAGATATTGCAAACATCCATCACCATAAAAATGTCTTTTCTTCTCTGACTCACCGATACAGCAGACAGAGTCAGCCACGTTCTGCTGCGGATCTGCAACAAAAAATATAGTTTCGTTAATTAAACCGTTAGTTTAAAAGTTAGATTAAAAGTTAGATTAGATTGAGTTCAGTTCGCGGAAGCGCGCACGTAGATACAAACGTTGACACTTTGCTATCGTAATTCAACGGCTTTTATTCCAATCGCTCGGTTTTCGATCGCAATGAATCAAGAAGAAATGTACAAACGGTCGGTGAACCTCACCTTCAAGCCGACTCTGCTCAACCCGAACCGGATCCTCCGGTGCGGCATCAGCGTCCGTCGAAACTGCATCCCAGTAACCGCAGCTATCGCGTGGCCGCAAACTCCAGCAGATCTATAACAAAAAGCGAGTTTCCTTATTAGTATTACAGCGACAAATGCGCCCCGCATCAAGAATACAAAAGCTCGAGAATATAAATTAGCATCTTCAACTTAACCAAGTTAACCAATAAAAGTTTACCTTTAAAGACTGCTATTGCTCAAGATGCTCCGGATCATCATGCACACACACACACACACATACACACGCGCACTCACGCACACACACGCACGAATATTACACGTTTACACGCGCGCGTACACGTGTGATCGAGTATGAAAATTCGGAAATTATTTACGCGCGGCGATCCGCCGATCCGTCCGCCGCCGCGGTATAAACAATAATGGAGATGGTTGGGGCAATTGCGTACTTATGAACATGTTGTTTTTAAAGTCGCGCGACCTTGTCCCACCGGTACGCGTCTCAGAGAGCCCGTAACGTTGTATAAAATTTATCTTTCTAAACAAAACGAAGATAAAAAGGGGCGCCAAGTACACGCGCAACACGTATTGTATTATTTTTAGAAATTTTAAATAATTTTTTATCAAGTTATATATGTAACATAAAATTTTACAAGTAAAATTTATAACTATAATAAAACTCTACAACGCTACTTTGTAAAAGAAATGATATATTAAAATAGTTACGCCAACTGAGGAACCTAACATATATATATATGATTATAATATAATTAATTCTTTATTCAAGATAAACGGCAACCAGCTGAGTGTGTATCTTTGGACAATGTAATTTATTATTTTCGTTATATAAGTAATAAGTTTATACAAGTAAAACTTATATCTTTAACAATAAATTCTTCTATTGAATACTAATGAATCTATTGAAAATATAAATAAAGCTTTACAAAACTGTTCTACAAAAAGCTGATATAACAAAACAATAGCATCAATTGAAAAACTCTACTCAACATTAACTCTGCAAATGAGAGCGATTTGCAATCTGAAGATAAATGTATCGAAAACTCCCAATGATACATAGTCCGGTACTCCAAAGACAGTGTTTTCATTATTTACTAGAACGTTTTTATGATTATTTTACTTGTTATTATAATAAATTAGTTATTATAACAGTGCAATAAAAATATTTAATGCAAAAAATCTTAGCTTCTCTCTCTCTATCTCTCTATCTCTGTCTCTCTCGCTCTCGCTCTCTTTCTCTTTCTCGCACATTTCTACTCCTGTATTCTAGCAATATTCTTCTCTCTCTTACTCTTTATCGCTTGCTCACTCGCATTCGCTGCTTCTTCAGCGCGCTCGTAATGCCTCTGGTATCGGAAAAATGAGATGCCTAACCCCCTCTCCTCTGCGGTCTAGCGTTTGTTACTTTCTTACTGAGTTGAAATTTTCCGTGATTTGGACTTTATCTTAAAATATCTACACTTAGAGATAACGTACACAAAAAATACAAGGACACTTTCCTTCCTACTTTTTAAGGCCGAATTGATTGGGACTGAAAACACCTCGATCGGTTTAGCCATTGCTGAGATATGAATATCTCACCTCGTTTCAACTCGCAGTTTCGCATAATATAGGCACGGTGTGTCTCGCGCCGTTCGGGCGCAACTTTGTTGCGCTTGAACTTGACGCCTCTTGATCCTCTGAACGAACAGTTTGAGATCGCGCCATGCCGCGGAGAAATCGAAGCTCTTACTTTGAACATAAGGCTGCGTGGTGGGTTCATCGGGAGAGAACACGCTGCATCATGCTCGTTTCGCCGGGCCATAACTTGGCGACGACAGCGAAAAGTGCGATTTCACGTGACATTCCCCTAAATAAAAGCCCGCGCAAAGTTTTATGGTCCGCGACGAGGGCTCCCCGACACGTCAATGACTCTTCGGCTTATTGACAGCCCCCGGTAATCCGGATGGTTATCGTCGCAGACAGGAGGTAAACGCGGGCTTGATCGTCGAGAATAGTTCGCGCACTTGATTGGATTGCCTGCATTGATTTATTCCATTTGAATTTGGCCCCTCAAGAGAACTTTGCGAGTCGTGACGCCGGCCGACGATTCACCGTGGCGTGGCTTTACCGTAATTTTACGATCTACTTGAACTTAATAGACTCTAATGATATGATTACGCTCATAACGAAGTTAGCGAGAGCAGATGTGAGAGTGGTGCAGTTTAGAAGTTGATATTATCATCGGATATTTTGATGTGTGAACTGTTTTTTTTTTTTAAGATTTTTTATGAAATAACGTAACTTCAATTTTAGTCTGTTATCAATTTTAAAGAGCAGATACACAGCGGCTGAATTAGAAGATCTATTCTACGATATTCGATATATAATAGTTAGACAATGACTAGATTCCAATTCTCTATTCAAATAATTAGCAAATAATGAGCTACAAAATTTAGTCTAGCCTGCGCTACTGCTGATTACTAACTAGCTTTTGACTCAGATCGCCTAGTTACATTTTTACTCAAGTATGCAGCATTTTACATCCTCTAACAATATTCTTTTGTTTTAGAAAGGCCCGTTAGCCCCAGCATCATAATCTTCTGTTTTAAAAAGTTCCGTTACTAGTCGCGAGCTCTAAAACCTGTATGAAAATAAAGTGTAAAACTCTTTTAGGATTAAGAACAAGGAACTCTAATAAAATTCACGCGCAGTTAGACGCGAGAATTTCCTAATTATTTATACGAGTCATTTCCGGGTCGATCATCGCAAGTGCGGTCGAGAAATCCGCGGAATAAAATACGTATTTAATAATTGTTCGTTATCGCGTCGAAAAGTATTCGAGAAAGAAGACGGCTCGTTAAGGTGTAAACGCCACGGCGTTTAAACGACTTTCAAAAACATTTCACTCTCCTGGCGGAAGCGGAATTACCGAGACTCTCGCTCTGAATATTTAACGTTTCCTTCGAGTTTCTTGGATACCGAGACGAGGCTGGCTGGCTCGAGAAGGCAGACATACCTTTCGTCCTGGCATGCGCTGGTATTGCAACTTGCATTTAAGAACTCCCTTGTCTCGCGTTGATTCCTTCATTACTAGAAAGTGAAGTCTTCCTTAGTCTCCGAGTTATTTTCCCTAAAAGAGCATCTTCTTGCCTCAGTAATTAAATCAAATTTCAAGAAAATTTGCGCTCGCAATTTCCCCTCGAGACAACACGGAGAGATAACTTTGAAGGATTTTCAACCCCCTGCGGCGTCCTCGCACGCAATAAGTATTTATATCGTATATACCTTCGTAACAAATTGCCTTTTTACCACTTCGCTATTCTCTATGGCTCCGTTACTTTCGCGCTACGCAAAGGGATTACATCGCTGTTGTTTAACGAAGAGACACATAGCGCTCTGCTTAACGTCGACGCAACTTTATTATTTTCACGTAAATTTCATTCGTCCGTTTCCTGACATAACAACGTAAATACTTCGTTGCGGTATTGGTATGTGACGTTCACGTTCAGATATAAAAATCTGCGAAAGGTTGCGAGGAGCGCCGTATTATATGTCGAATAATGTTCGTTCGTTTTCCTTACATTCGCGACCCTCACTCTGATCCTAAGGCGGGCTGAAGGACGCGCGCTCGCGATATTATGAAATTTTACGAACTATAGGCAGGCCGGGGATCCTCTTGGGGCAGATACGCCGCCATATGCTCCGAATGCGTTCCTATCCGCGCCTCGGGAATGTTTCTGGCGTTATGTTTCCGTATTAACACCTGCTGCGTCCTTCCTCCCTCCCTCTCTGCCTCTCTAGCACCCGCTTGTACGCCACTTCCGCTTCGTCCGTGCATTCATACACGTACAGATGCTCTCAGTGGAAAACGTGGCTGTGAGTTTCAGCACAAATCGTACGTTTTCCAAATCCACTGCGGCTGCTGTGACCCCGGCGACCTCGAGAAAATTTCTTTTCTCGGTCCTTTTCAGTCGCATTCTTCGCGACGACGATCACATCGGCGGTGTGTGCGCGCAACGTGGATCTCTGGAAGCTTTCCAAGATTGAGAATTACACGATCATTTCTTGAAAATTAAACCGCGCCGTGCCGATCGGAAAATTTTCCGATCGGTCGGCCTCCCGATCTTGTTCGAACGTCGTGAATCTTCCTTCTCACTGCGACAATTTGTCTCATATCTGCATTCAAATCACAAGATTTATATTTTCGACATCACATACGTGCACGTGTATGTGTGTGAGTGTCTAGAGTTAAGCTCGAAAAATAACCTCGAACGCGCTTAGCGGATCTCGTCTCAAAGTTCTGTCTCCAGATAGATAGATATGCACGAGATAGATAGATAGATAAATGCATTTACTATCGTTTTAGAGCTTTATTCTTTAAAAAAGCTTATAAAAGGGCAATTTACAGGGTAAGTTATTGCGGCTACTCGCGCAGTTTCAGAAAATTCAAATGATTTTTATATGTGATACAAGTGTTTTTAGGCAGTGTTACCTGGCAATTGAAAATTGATATATTGTTAAGCATTAACAATTTATATGTTCACACATACATGTACACATACGCAGATCCAATTTACTAAAATATATTATATAATATTCGTACGATATGCGGTTAGAATGTAACAGAGATATCGAAATGTTTCTGACAAATGAATTGTTACGATTGACTGTGCAAAGTTATTTGTGCTTTCGTTATGTACGTAAATTCTTTCTATAATCTTTCCATAATCCTCGGCAGAAGAATGTTATTATAACAATCGACGCAACGCGCGACCGATTTTATTATCGCTGCCGTAAGGAGGTTTAATCACGCGACTTGAATCGACGCGAACGCTGTTGGGTCAAGTACGGCTTAAGCTCTTTTTCCCTACTATCTTTCCACTTTAAACGCTGCATACGTTCAAACTCCAAGCGCGGTGGGGAAGGATTAAATCCTTTTCAGCTCGTTTCGAGCGAGCAAAAAATATCGCCGCCCACGCTAATACCTGCCTGTGCGATATTTTGCCCGTTACCGCTCGAGCTCTAAATCTCTAGTCTTTATCGTAGAAATAAGTAAAACGCGACTAAGCGACTTATCTACTAACTAACGCGATGCGCGCGCGAGCGCGAGCGCCGCTACAATACGGCTTCCGTATTGTTGCTCTCTGTACGGCTTTACGGGAACACTTCGAATTGGGAATTCGTCTAACCTACTTCCCGAAACGATTCGCACGTGATTCTTCGTGAGACAAATAAAGCCGTGTCCTTATCGCGTCCTTATCGCCGAGTTGTCGATATTGTTCAAGAGAGATTTCATGACGAGGGCAATTACCACTCAATCCAAATAGAGACGTAATTAGCCAGTTTTAGCAGAAAGCTATTAGCGAATTGATACAAGCCAGATTGAATTTTCTAGCTCGTCATTAGCTCGTTACTGACTGAGTGTTTATTAAAAGGAGTAGAATCGGTTTTGTCACCTGGCCACCATTATTTAGCTATTACACATCTAATATCTACTAATATCTACACATCTATATCCTAACACAGAATCGAACTGTTATATACCAACTCGCCATATGGTACATAGCAGTTTGAAATTAGATCGCGAAGCAGAATTGAGATTATATTTTCTCATAAGAATCTTAAAAGAGCAGAAGTAGATGTTACATTATTGATTGCTAACTAATATATTGTGATCTTTTTCATAACTGTAATTTCTTCTGTTCAACTATCAGCTAACTTATTCGTTTAGCTATTAGAGGTAGTTAGAGTATTGTTATGTGGCTGGCTGAGAGAGCGACGTTAGCGATGCAAATTTACCACCTTATGATCAAACAGCCACGAAATTCCGGAATTCTACTAGCGGAGGTTATATTTTTTATTACATTTCACACACGATGAGAATAAATCGCGTGTAAACGATGTCTTTTTCGTCGTCTAACGCCGGAAATCCTAAATCTCCGCATTACGTTTAATACACCCTCATTACGTTCAACGACGTGCTTCGCCTCTATACGTGCGGGCGGCACGTTAAATCCGCGCGTTAATATGATAATTAAGATATCTAATATCGCGTGCATATATTAAAGCGGGAATTTATGCGGATGCACGAGGAATTGCGGCGCATTCAGCGTTACGAGGGGGATTTCATATTTCGGGCTTTCGGCTTCGACCTTTACAGTCTCTTTCAACGTCTGTGGAGCGGCATACGTTCGCGCGAAAGCGTATAACCGCGTTCACGAGGAGGAAAACGGCGGAGGACCTTCCGTCCCTCCAAGCCTTTTTCTTTCCTCGATTCGCGATCGCGTTACATGGTTCTGGAATCTTTCCAAGGAGCTGGGTTTCGTGATTTTTAGAGCGAAGATTGAAGCGAAAAGTGTATGCAAAGTACCTCGGGATTTTCCGAGATTCCTGCTGCGTTTTCAGGCTTCATGCTACTATCTAGGTAATATCGACTTGACACAGTCGCTCCCGCTGTTGTCATGTCACGAATTTCTCGAGAGTTGTGCGATATTCTGAAAGTGGCTTCAAGCAGGCTTCAAGGCGTCGGTTTGGCAGAAGAGAAAAGAGAAAATAGAGAAAACGTTTTCGATCATTTGCGCCGGGTGCACACAGACGACGTATCAGTGGAAAATATTAAAGTGATCCGCGATGAAAAGCGATGAAAATCGTCGTTGTAAATCGCGACAAAAATATGTTCGAGAAATTCGTCGCTTTCTAAACTCTGGATATTTCTTTTTTTCTCGAAATCGATATTAATGTATTTGGCGAGAAACTGCACTGAATCCGCGTGCGATTAATTCGAGGTAAAAAGTCAGGCATTTTGTATTCAACGAGCTAATTCACAACAGAACGCAATTCAATAATTTTTATTCGTTAGCGGATTATGTGTGCCAACGGGAGACTTGTAATATTGCCTGCGACGAATGCGCTAAGCTTCCTATAATATTGTAGTAGGATTAATGTATCTCTCTCTCTCTCTCTCTCTCTCTCTCGCGCGCGCACGCGCGCGCATATTCTGAACATTCAGTTTCCATCGTTGCACTTTCAGCTTTTTCGATTTGTTGTCAAGAGGTATTCTCAGTACTCATTCTCAGGCCGGACAGAGGGAAGTCGCTTGTATATACATTTCAATGTAAATGTTAAAAAAATGGAGTAACACGGAAATAAATAAGGCGAACGGAGAATGCGATGCATCCTTGACGTTTGCCGGTTTAATTTTATATATTTAGTTAACAAACTGGAAAAGAACGCACAGCTTCGGCTCTATTATTAAATCTCATGGTATTATTAAATTTTCCGTCATGCCTGCGCCGTTTTATCCGGCTGCAGGTGCCGCTCGCGCTATATTTTATTACATTAAATCATACCGGAGATACAATTACAATTTCTGTCTTTAGAAGGCTTTGCACGTTTCCTCTTATTCAGCGACCTATTTCGAGAACGTCCCTACCATTCGTCTTGGCAAGGCCGACAGTACGAGAAAATTTAATGAACGTGACTAGATCTTATCGAAGCACGGCGAGAGTATGGCGAAGTCAACCCGGAACCCGGGGAAAAAGAGAGAGAGAGAGAGAGAGAGAGAGAGAGAGAGAGAGAGAGAGAGATTGGCACCGTGACGGTTTATACAAGGCGAACTGCGAGGGTGACTTTTACGAATTTTCCTGACGTTTGCGCCGAAAAGTAATCGGATGTAGTTCGCCATATTTTTAACGTCATTTTCCTTATCTATCTTTATTTTTCTTGTCGAGCGAGAATTACCTCACCTCACGAGTTTTCCAAAATTATTATCGCTATTGTTTGCGTGGGGAATATTCTTTAGGGCGGTTTTTTCCTTCTTTTTGCTTGTTTAAGCGGCAGTTTTCCATCGCAAGTTTACGCGCAACTTTATAACTTTTTCTCTCTTCTCTTCTCTCTCTCTCTCTCTCTCTCTCTCTCTCTCTCTCTCTCTTATTTCTTGCGGTTTACGATTTACCGCCGATATCTTAATGAATGGTAAACCGGCGCTTCGCGGCTTTACAAGAACTCCGCGAAAAAGGGGGAAACGGAAAATGAAAGTAAACAAGGAAAAGGAAGCGGAATACAACGAGTCCCAGGTGAATCGAGCGCGGACGAGGGAATATTAAGTTATAACCGAATTGCAGACGTCTACTTTCGCGTTTACGCCTCTCACGAGAATACCTCGGATACCGAGCGATTTGCATCGTTAGATTTTAATTACGCATAAGTTCCGGGCGCACATTAAGAGCCGGGCTAACGGCACTTTGAGGGAGCGAGAGAGAGAGAGAGAGAGAGAGAGAGAGAGAGAGAGAGAGAGAGAGAGAGAGGAGAGAGAGAGAGAGAGAGAGAGAGAGTGAGGGTGGGATGAAAGAGAGAGATGGGAAGGGGGGGACTAGGGCGAGATAAAAAGCCAAGTTTCAAGTACATTAAAGCATCTCGCGGGTTTCCTAGGAGATTCGACGTAGACAAACGGTCGGATTACTTCTCTCGCGAAGCGAGAAGCGCGGCCGAGTAGGACAGCCAACTACCTACCTACCTACCTACCTACCTACCTACCTACCTAGCTACCTACCTACCTTTTTCGTTTGCAAAGGCAAGCTCGGCTGAGGGACCCGGGGCTTAATCAGTTGTTAGCCCAGCCAGGGCAATTGAAAAGTTGGCGAAAATTAAAGCGAGCTTCGAGGGGTGATCCGGCGGCGGCCGGTCTCTCGAGGCGCTCGCGATTCGCGCGAGTGGTTAAACTGCGTCGCGCGCACAGACGAGGAAAGAGAGGAAGAGAGAAGTAGTCGTAGTGAAACGGCGGCGGGAAGTTACGTTGGTCGAGCGGCCGTCGTAAAACCGGCCAGTTCGCGACGGGCGATGCCGCGCGCTCGCTGTAAATTGCGGCCCTCATATGTCGCGCGCTTCCTCCCCGCTGTGTAGCGTCGCGTAAAAAGTCCGCCGCACGGGTGACTTTAATTTACGTTTGCCGGCGACACGATAGCACGTCTGAGACTAAAAACTATTCCGCGTGTGCGCGCGCTCGCACTTGCGGGCGGGCGGATGTATTTGGTAAATCTGATTAAATGCGACATCGCGTCCGCGAACTAAATTGCCCGCTTGAGACGTTAACGCTAGATCCGCGATACTGTATTGCTCGCCGCTATTTATCGCTGCGCTTTGCAACAGTTATGTCCGAGAGGTTAAGAGCGAGGTTGGTCGACGCGATGAACGCCGCGCGACAGTCATCGTGATATTGCTGAGTCTCATGAAATATTTCAAGGCATACAGATACGTATAGGTGTACGTTTAGCTGTACGTTCAGTTTTTCTTTTCAGGTCAAATATTATCGACGAAATTATAAACGAATGATAATATAAGCAGACATTCATTTTGAAAAATGGTTGGCTTTAAAAATTCATTTATTTTTCGTTTATTTTGTGGGCATGTCGCATAGTTTGCGTAGTTTGCAATTTTTTTAATATGTTGGGTTAAGTATAATGCTATCGTGATTTAAAATATTGAAATAGTTCCAAGTAATATGGCCACAGTGATATATTAATATATTAATATATCGGTATCGAATGTAGCATTAATAAATAAAAAGTTAGTTCACGAGGCCGAGGTAGATTCGATGCGCGACCATGAAAGGTTAATGCCAAGATTATCGCGGGGAATAATGATGCGTCGTTATCGTCGCTTTTAAACGCGTGAATATCTTCTCTTATAATGTCAGATATTTCTTTCCAACATTCTCCATCTGAGAAATGACACACACCGGTGAGCTCTCGTCTTCTTTGTGCGCCGCGATAATCGCTCGCGTTCGAGCGAATTTTTTTTTAATGTTACGAGGTTACTAATTGGAGCGATTACCGGATGGTTCCTTGTTACAGAGGCACCTCGTGGGACGTATTTGCTGATAGATGGCCGCCGGCTGGATCCCGGAAACCAGTTCGTGCCGGTGAAGGAGGGCTCGGAGCTTATTCTCGAGTGTGCGGCCGAGGGTGGAAACCCGCCGCCCGTTTTGGCATGGGGCATGACCTTGTCTCAAGCCACTTTAGACGGCCCGGAACAACCGCCGGACAACCTCACCGTGTCACCCTCGACATCCGGCGGCTCCAGCAAAGCTCACCTTAAGGTCTTACGGGGACATCACAATGCCACCATAGTCTGCGTAGCGCGTCATATCACGCTAACGGTGCCGATGAATGCCAGCATCCTGCTTGACGTTCAATGTGAGTACCAATAAAATGACGAAATCGCATCTACTCATTTTGATATGTACGTTGCAAAGTGAATGACCTAATTAGTGACCAAATAAATCCATCGTGAATATAAATTAATAAATTAATAATTTGCGTGTCAAGCTGAGTACACGAAGTTGACTTTGTTGAACTTTATTGAAAACTTGAACATTTGGGGTGTTAATTGTGTTATATTTTTCTAATTTATGCAAAGATTTTAATTTATTTATAACATTTTTTTCTCAGAGATAACATGGAAGTACCATTTAGCGATATGACAGTTTAGTTTTGTTTCTGACACTGACAATTTGAGAGAGTGACTTATTGAAGAAAATGTGTACAATTGTTATTAACTAGGACTTTTATTTTAATTGCGCTGTAACGAGAAAGCTCCATTGGCCGACGTTCCGTTTTACCTCGCGCACTTTCCTTCAGAAACTTATCGTTCAACAAATTTACAGCCTATCTTCCCATGATCGGAAATCTCGTTATTCCTCAATTTTCCTAATTAATTTCCTCGTTGGATAAATTTTAAGCAAGGTTAGAAGATGAAGCCGTCTTGAAAAATTAATCAAGAAACGAACTTGTTGAGCATCGTTACTAAACAATCCAGTATACAGTCCACTCGAGAAAACAAAGCGCAAACAGAATCCAGGTCGAAATTTCGGGTTTACCTTAACCTCGCAAGTTTCTTTGAGTTCGAAAGACCAATGGAAAAATTTCGAATTATAACGTTACGCAGGCTACTGCGTATTAGATTTTCCGCGGGACTCTCTCGCGACGAATCGGTATCGCGCGGTGCCGCCCCTAAAGACAGATACGCCGCACACGAAAATAAGAAGAAATAACAAGCTTGTGTCATACATATGCATTAGCTGAAATTGCTTTTTGAGACGGACCGAGCGCGAAATAATTCCGTGCCGGCGCTTTTACTTAGAAGTCAGCAGTGGAAGTCAGCGAGGAAGAGACGGGCGCAATTTTCGCGTTATTAGACCCAGTTGCGCCGGCAGCTCTCCTGAAAGCGAGTAACACGTGTGTCGGCACAGAGGACAGTACGTAGGCGGTGTCCCTGTGCCCATCGAAACTGAAGTATAAACTTAATTAAGTCTGAATCTGGCGGCACGCCCCGCGACTCGCTTAAGCGAGTTCGCCATCCGAGAAGGAGATCCGCGGGGCTTCGCGTTGCATTTGAGGCGCGACGACCGTATTACAAGAGCGTTCTGGGTAGTGGGACAGTGGGAGGGTGCGATGACGACGACAACGTCGAGGAGCCCGGGGGGTGGTTCGAGGTAACGTCGTGTATTATGCGACATGGAGGTAGTTTATTTTGCGCCGTTGCGCCTCTTTCGCCACTCTCGCATCCAGCGACCGCGGTTAGTCGGGAAGTCTCTTCCCCTCACTCGCCCAACGCCGCCGGGGGTGGCCCCGAGAGTTGCCGAAGGAGCTCCTCTTCAGCCCGGTTTCGAGGCAAACTCCGAAGGATTAACTACGCCGCGCGGACAAAAACTGGCGAAAGCGTGCCGAGGACTCGCTCGCTCTCGCTCGCTCTCGCTATGCCATTCCTGCGCCCTTTTTACTCCGCGCCGTCTCTTCGGGTGTTTAGGGGAGGCTCGTCGAGGCGAGACCGCGAAGATATATCACCCGAAACTGGTTTCCTCCTGCTCTTCTTCCGGCAACGAACTTCCCGGCCGCCTCTTCTCGCCAACCAACCACTCCGCTAGTTGTGCTTGGAGCGTGCGTTCCAGCGACTCTCGATCGGAATCTCTCTAATTAAAAATAACTGAGACACAGTTTTCGTAAAGGTCATATTTGTCGAGTAAAGCTTTAAAGACGCGGACCGCAGCTCAGAAATATTCTCTTTCAATTAGAAGCTTTAAGCTGTGTATGAAGATGACAGATTTTGTTTACGTTTCCTTGATGATTAATGATAATTGGATTGTAATATCCGTGCACACACACACACACACACACACACACACACATGCTCTTATCTTTGTTTTTCTTCTTTTAGATGATTTCGGTTAAATATTAACAAAGCTTTGTATTATTTTTTCTCGATAACAATTCCGTTAGAGCTTGTGTCACATGACCATTCAGATTATAACTCTCAGGGTAAAGAATAAAGTACTTCAAGGGCTCGACGTTACATTGTTTTAACTATTCTGCTATGTGGGAGAATATTATTTCCGATTTTAACGGAACCGAGCGCGAACATCCGTAATAATCTCCAAGGAGCGATGTCGCGCTGCAGTTAGCCACAGTTTGGGAAACCCTGCTCTAGATTATACGCTTAACCGAGGCTTCCTCAAGCCTCATCGTCGTGGACAGTTCTTCGCGGTGAGTGCAAGGGGAACCCCTATTGTACGCCGACATTATTTCGCTCCTTTAATCCCTTCACGCCTGTCCGAGCGCCATGCCGTCCGGCATCCCGAGGTTAGACGAGCTCTTCTCGAGAACTTACTTCGCAAAGGGGAAAGTTCGGTGTGAATCGTTTGGCCACCGGGGAAAAAACGACAAGATATTCCGCGACATGTAAATCTTTAGTCCGATTATTTTCAAGGTCCCCGTCGCTCGTCCGGAATTAATATCGCTTTCTAATTGTGAATTTTAACGAACGTCTTCGTGCGATTATTAACTGAACTATTTGAATCCATTTTCACGTACATTTGAATGACACGTGAGTTTTCGCAGAAGTTTCTTTACCAATTCGCAGAGGGTTAGGGTTTTATTTACATACATCAGAATAATTTTACTAACTCTCTTGTGTTTAATTGGCTGCAACTCGTGCGGTTGGCAATGTGTTAAATAAAGCTCCCAAGTGTTCGTCAAACTATCCGGATATTCGAGATCGGTTTCGATTCGAAAATTCAATAATCGCACTCCATTAGAATAATCTAGATAATCCGAATTATTTGGATCTAAATCTATATTTTAATAAGAGATTATATATATAAAAAAAAAGAAAACAGGTAAACCAAAAACGGGATTAATTTAACAAAAAAATTATTTCAGATAATTATTATTAAAATAATATCATATATAAATAATCATCTCATTTCAAGTTAGATTATCAAATTGCAGTTAAAAATGTTCCAGTTGATTTACTTTTTGTCAAATTTTCCACAGAGACTTAGATTATTGCGAACGTGTCTATATTTGGCCGATTCTGCTATGAATTTAGATCCGGATCCGGATTTGGTTTCGAATTTGATGCATCAACTGTTCCCCGGATAAACCCGAATCTGATGAAGCGTTACATTTATCCACTGTTCGAATCATCAGTATCAATATCAGATCCGACTAATATCAGATCCGAATGAATACTGAAATTTTAATATCAACCTGTTTGTATTATTAGAAGATTTGTGAAATGTATCTATCTCACTATATTTTACTCTTTCTAGATCGATAGTATAATAAAACGTACGGGAAACGCATGATTTATGCAGTTCGAACCATCTTCAATAAGAAATCACAATTATCCATCTGGGATATAATGACCAGGCGAAATGAACAGACATTTCCGTTTCGGATGTAAATGGGTTGAGTAATCCCGGGACTTTGTACACGACTGCGCAAATGCGGCCAGAAAATTCGAGTCTGGCGAGGTCCGCATAAGGCGAATTGAATTATGAGAAAAATAAACGAAGATGGACACAGCTCCTTTTGCATCATAAGACATCGAATATATCAATTCTTTTGTTCCTCATTGACAATGTACCGCCGATTTATTTAATATCCGTCGTGATCTCCTTTTTTACCTTATTTTTCTTGGTTTCGGGAAACCTCCCGCCTTCCTCATCGAAGTTACGCCGGAATGGGTACCTAATTCCAAAGGCGATACGGGCGCGAGCAACCAGGCTGAACGTCTGGGGGATGCAAATTTTCTAGACGAACAGCTTGCACGCTCGTCGTCTTAGAAGAGGAAAGGATGCGGGTGTCTTACGGGCGATAGCGACATCGTACGAATCGGCCGTACATCCTCTCTCTCTCTCTCTCTCTCTCCTCCTTCTTTCCTTATTTTTGTCGCGAATTTATTCCAGTCGTACTTACGTCTCGGCTGTCGCGTGGACAGGACAAAGGAGGTACATTTGTCGGCACCTGAGCGAGCAAATTTTCCGGTAGGACGAACGCCAAAGGCTTCCGGGACGATGTCCTGGACGCCTTTATGACGCCGGAGGTGAGAGAAGGGGCCAAGAAGTGACCCACTTTCCATATCGCGCCGGCGCATCGCCGTTTGTCATTACGCGTAATGCAGGCTATTACCGGTTGTCATCGTCTGGCTCCATATCGTATAAATGATTTTACTTTTAAATCGGCCCGCCGACGCGATTAATCATCGTGGCGCGCTCGCCGCCGCCGCCGCCGCCGCCGCCGCCGTCGTCGCCACCGCTATTTTGCATAAGTTCGCCGTGCCGCTCTGAGTTTTCGATTTGTACTTCGCCGGCGGCGAACATCGGCCGGAAAACGCGATCGGATTCGGTATAAATCACGATGATTTTTGGCGACAGTCGTTATTTGCAGCTGACCCGAATATGCGCCGGGGCAGCCTCCGGAACGATTCTCCTGGTCCGGCGCGCTATGAATATGTAGCGCGCGTAGCCGTAAAATTCTAACCGCGCGCGCGGATACGAGCGGAGCGCGGGCCGGCCTTCGTCTCGGTTCTAATCGATCTACGCGGCGCGCGCGTTCGCTCGCTCGTTCGTCCGCTTCGTTAACCCGACTGTTCGCACGGTGAATTATGGACCGCAGTCCCGAGCAAAAACACCGTGCAGTGATTATCGAAATATCTCGTCTCGCGACTTTATGTCCGCGACAGGGCGACTCGCTGACACTTTGAGCGTTCGAGGGTTCGTGAGATTCGCTCGATGTGTGCCAAGTATTTAATACGTTCGCTCTCGTGTACAAACTGTTTTGATAATTTATCATACGCTTACACGCTTAATATCTGTTCATGTATCTATAACATGCGTTGTGTGTTACGGATATATTTAAGGTGAATAGCTCAATCAAAAACAGCGTTCCAATTTGTGACAATTGCATTTGTGTATTCTTCTTGGTGAATCAGCTAATGTATGTATCAGGGTCCATATTTAGCTCAAACATATGTCTTGCTACAAATTTGATATATTATTGGTTATGACAAATTTTGAATAAAATTAGAAGCTATAGAAAACGCTGGAACATTGTAATTACGAACGTTAATGGCGACGAAATTCGGACGAATATTCGCCGACGTCTTTGAAGTTGATAATTTGTATTTGTATATTTCTTATTAAATGTTTATATATTCCTTAGACTTGTTGAAGTTATTCTTTAACTTGTTCAAAACTAAATTATAAATGAAAGAATGAAACTGCACTATCGTATTGTTAGATAGCGATTTCTAAGAAAATATGAAAGAATTAATCTTCTCTTTCCATAAATAAAATAAATTTAACACAATTGAAGTATTTCATATATTCAAGCCTTTTCAACTTTATGGATTTAGCCTTGAGTGCATTTTATCCATTTATATTTACGACGAACTTACTTGGCTTAATTAGAACATTCACTTGGTAATTTTACACAGAGAGAATTTCTCATTGAAAATTGAAAATTACTGTAGAATTTCGTAACCAAAGAATATATTGAAATTTTGCTTTAATTTTCGTCCTCTTACTTCGCATATATACGTGTACTATTTATATCTATATATAATATATAAATCTACTTTTATAAACGTCCTCTCTGTAATATTATAAATACAGACTGTTATTCTTGACAAACATTTTTTCACAAAACGATAATCACTAGGCAAATAATCGCGTGTGTGGCAGCAGTCGTCAAAGTGCTAAATTAACATATACGTACATGTGTCATGTGTACATTTTGAAACTGTTACGACCGCAATCTCTTCGCGATGTACATTGTCTCAAGAAGCGACTGGTCTTACGAGATCGCGTTTCACGATCGGAACACATATCGATCTTTGCATATCCTTTCTCCTTCTTCCGCTCCTTCGTCATCGTCGTCCTCTTCGACGGCTAGTTTCGAAGTGCTTTGCATCTTATTAGCCGTAGTGCCATGCCATGCCAATATCACGAAGTTCCGCGTAAACTTGAACGAATGTCAGTCCGGCCTCCTTTGAGCGCAACGCGTGTCGAGTGCGCCGTGTCGGAAAGTGATCAAAAAAGTTTCGAAACTGGTGCGCGGTAAGCACGATGATCGTATTATTTGCATATTTTGCCGCACGACACGAGAAACGAGCTCGGCCGAGGGAGAATTCGCGCGATGGTCTGCGATCGATAGCCGTCTCCCTTCAACCGCCTGGAATGCGACGTACGCGTGAGAAACGTTTTATTATTCCCGTCGCCCGTAACGCCGAATTGTTTGACATATTGACTCCGACGAGACCGCGGAAATTACTTCTTCGGGGCCTGGAATCGGATTACGAGACAGCGACTGCGCAAACAGCGCTTTGTCGCTGTTATGTACAATAGTATTGCACTTGTGTGCTCTTTCAAAGCGATTAAATACTCATCGTAACTAACAAGGACAACTTGGCAGCGCTTCCATACGACAAGAGCGGCACGACCTGGAGATCTCTGAAGTGCCAATTAGTACTTTAGTATTTCAAGTGCAAATATGTACAAGTGCGCTATTATTTGTTATCGTAACTGACGACTTTGCGAGAGACTCCCTCTCCCTCTCTCCCTCCTTTCCTCCTCCCGCGAGAATATTACTCTTCTCGTGGAAAATATTGCTGAATGCCGTGAACTTAGAACAGTTATGATGCCATTTATTTCTCTCCTTTATTTATTCCCCGTTCTTTTCTTTATTTCTCTTCGTTAATTCCACGGTATTTCGCTTTATTTCCACGCTTATTCGAATTATTCTAACGATATCAGCCACAGACATTTTACATTTGACATATAACATTAACACCCTTCCAATGATGTTACTTAATAATAAATGTCTCTGGTGGAGAATGCGAAGAATTAAAAATAAAAATCATTCATTTGTTATAGCTGTACGCGGAAAGAATGTTATACGGCTTTTTATACATTTCTTTAACTGCACCATGTTATCTAATGACGTAGGAATAAGCCGTCGGTAAAATTTATATTGTTAAAGAACATGGAGCACATTTTTTACTAGCCGACTATTTAATTCTTAAAATATAAACAACATATATAGTGAAGGAAGAATAATCAAGATAGAACATCGATACCTCTGTTTTTCGGTTACAAAATTTTACAGTATTTTCTATAAAATCCTCTCTCTCTCTCTCTCTCTCTCTCTCTCTCTCTCTCTCTCTCTCTCTCTCTCTCTCTCTCTCTTTCTTTTCGTATACAAGGAGAGGATGTTTGTTTTTCTTTAGATGTAGTCCAAACAAGCTCGAAATCTGCCAGCAATTTTTCCGCGATAAGTGCTGCCGTCAAAAGGTTTTAATCTTCCATCGAAAAGAATGACTGAAGGCTGAGAGATATTTGTAATCGGATTTTATATTTGAGATTGTCTTTCGTTTATCTTCAGATGTTATACGGATCGTGTTATTGACTATGAAACATCTGAAGACAAACTTAAAACGATCTTAAGTACAAGATTCGACTATGATTACCCGCCTCAAAAATCTCGCGTGACAAAGTTCCCCTCCTCCTGTATAATCGGCGATAAAACGCGCACGCGGTTTAACGTGACAAACACGAAATTTCCGAATCATAATTTACCTAAAAATTGGCCGATGTTTTGCATAAATTCGCGACTTCGCGTTTAACACATTTACGCTTTTAATTGAAACATCTTTTTCAGCGTCGTTAAACAAGAAGTATTCGCTCGATTGAGTTAATTGGCACAAGTTAAAAGCTGGTCAATACATACTTTCAGTGTTGGATAGTATCTAGATACTATATCTAGATAAGTTGCAGCAAAGCTGGCAAAACGTATCCTAAAAAAAAAAAGTTTTCTCCGTGTAGCAAATCAAAAATGCATGCAAAACTTTTCATTAACATGATAATTTTTTCTATCATCGCCAAAATACGCGAAAATGTATCTGAAAAGCCGTTCAGATACAACGTTTCGCATCTGGCTGCAGATACAATTCGGCCGAATCTCAGATACAGCCTCAGATACGCGGGATGCGTCTGGATCTATTTTCCATATGTATCTGTGGCGAGATACATTTGGGGTGTATCTTGCCTGCGTACTTTCTGTAATGCGTTTGATTAGCGTATATCCACAGTGTTTTCCGCGCGTTTCGCGTTACAACAAATTTCCTCTTGTTGTCTAGTAAAATTAACCCGCGTACTTTTTCTCTCAAGTATCATCATTTCAGTAAAAGCCATACTCTCTTTCCCATCTCTGATATTACAAAACGTTTTGAATAAATAAATCATAATATTGAATAATGGAAGCTACGATATTTTCCAATGTACAACAATTGTTTTATCGCGTCTGTCAACGGTATTAACTAACAACAAACAGTGGGGAAATGTTTTACTTGCGACGCCAATCCTCGTCAATTTTTGTTTCTACCTTCCGTTGTATTTTTTTCCCCTTTTTTTTTTCAATAATTCCACATATGTGTATGTATATCGCGGTCGAGGTACGCTGTTATGTGGAATTCAGTGGCACTCGCAGTTATCGGTTTTGGCAGGGAAGATTTGTTTCGTTGCGCACTGCGATATATCCACTGGTCGCTGATTCAGGCCGGGATATGGCCGGCGTCAGAATAATTTGATGAAAAAATAATGTGATATAGCTGGCGACTCGCACGGCGCTTCTTAAATACGCCAAATATCAACAGGTTGTTGATTTCGCTGACCGTGTTTCTCGGTTATTTAGTTCGGCTTCGGACAGGTAGCTTTGTCTGTGAATATGGACGTCCGCAGGTACTCGAGTACACGGATATACACCTGCATGACCGCCCCCGCCGTCACGTGTGTGTGTGTGTGTGTGTGTGTATATGTGTGTACACGTATACGTGTTTCATTATACGCGACTAACTGTTCGGCGTGTGCGCGCGCGCGCGCCCATGCATTTTTAATTATTCCTTGGTAACGGTAGCCTGCAAAACTGACCGAAATCGTTTTACAACTCGCGACGCATGTTTCATCGATGTTATCGGTCAGTCAGCCTTGCGAGTAATCTATTATGTATTCTGAAGCTATGGACTGTCGCTCGGCCGCAAAACTCGCGCACATTCGTCCGATGCGCCACGAATGGCCGTGCAATATGATCTACGTAATGATTAGCGTTTACGTAACACGATATACGAGGTAAAATACAATCCTATCGCGTATGCTTAAACGCGTATTAGTCCAGCTATGAACTGATTTGATTACGGACGGTTAAGGGTCATCAATATTTTATATGACATTTAGCCCGCTGATATCATTTGCAATTTGCGCGGGCACGAATGGCGGCTCCATTGATTTGACAGGTTGTTACGAATTATTATTGCTGCATGTTTTGCCCGCGATGTCGCGGTCTACACCGCTACTGACTAATTTATTTCGTGTAATTCGCCGCGCAGATGAAATTGCGCGGCTATTCAGGTGCGATTATATGAATAATAAACCCAATTATCGGTGAGACATCGTCGTTGATTTTGTTGCCGAAACCACTGAGATACCGTCGAAGACTATCATCTTAATTGAGTTTTTCTAATTAAAAGAGAAGCCTAGTAGTAATTGAAGAAAAATGATATATTAACGAGTGTTTTTGGTGAGTGAAGTCATTCAATATAAATATCAGGATTTTCTGTGTATAATAAAGTATTTATTTTATAATTTATAGTTATCTCAATTGCTACATACGCAGACTTTACCGTAAAGTATATTAAATATTTTTGCAAACATGTATTCCTTCTGCAGTTATTGTTCATATAATTTGACACGAAATTTACTGATAGATGTTATTAAAGAGATGCCAAACTTGAAAACTTTATCGATAAAATACTGACTTTCTTTAGTAAATTTTATATTGCATATTTTATATTGTATTGATTGCACAGAATTACAAATGCTTCCTTCATGAACACACAATGAAAGTACATGCCAAAATAAATTTGGGCATTGCTCCATATGTGACGAAAACGATAAATAACAAAATTTTGCATCGAGCTGTCAGTTCGTGTAAATATTTGCCTGATACAAAATTTCTTATACATACCGAACGTGTATTGCTTCGCTTAGGAATATTTCGAAGAACATTGCCGCAAATTTTCAACTGAAAATTTAAAAGCTTAAAAATATATACGAAAACTTTCCAAAATGATTTCCATGTATAAACGGCTATTTTCTACTGAATATAATGAAAACAGCACACTTATAAAAAATCTGTATAACAAGAAATACCGAAAGAATAGCGTAATTATATTAATGCTTATCTGACGTGACGTTTCGCCTTTACGTTTCCGACATTTTTAGAATTTGTCATCCATTTTAGGATTCCCTTAAACAGTTAAACGTTTCATCCATATTAAATTTCGAGACACTGACATTCTTTATTTTTGCTTCGTCGCTGGCAAAATGGCTGATGATTGGGAAGAAAACAAAAGAAAAGAAAGGAAGAAACGAGGGGGATATTTAGAATCGCAAATTCCTCGCGTTTCGTGATTTCTGTCGATGCAGGCTGCGTGATCGCGCATCTCCGATGACATTAATATCGACGAACGCAACGTTTCTAATGCGCAGCTGCTGTCACTTAATGGCCTCCACTTTTTTTTGCTCGTCTTTTTTGTTGGCAGCGAGCGCGATTTTTGCACGATAGTATTTCGCACAGCGCGTCGTAAAAACCCAATTCCGCGATTCGTTTTGTAGCGCTGTCGTACTGAATTTTACTCGCGCAATATTGTTTTTCAAGAGTGCACAAGTTAGCTCGTCGTCAACAATGCGCGATTCGACGGTGGATGTTTTGCATTTCGATGGAAAAAAAAGGGAGAAAAAGAGGAAAAAAGCAACAAATGGCATGAACGAGCGCGACATGCTAAATAATTTCGCCGTCCAGCTATTTTACTCGACCGTTACGCGCTCGTCATTGAATGTGATGTAATTCGCGTTTGTCGCAGTAAATTACCATTAGAAGAAGTTACATTCGCCACAATCGTCGGTTATTTTCCACGCTACGGAATTTATAATGCCGGGCAGCAGTCAGGAATACCGTATTAAATTCACGTCTACACGATTCCGTTGTCAAAACGTTATCTAGCGCAGCGCTCTTTGCGCACCGGAGCGCGTCTATCCTTTGCAGGGCAATCCTTCGCAAAACGAATTATCTTATCGACCTGAATTCCGTCACTTACCAACACTTAACCGCCCTCTGATATCGCGTTTGGCGCTTTTTACAACCTGTGCGCAAAATTGCAAACGTTCCTTTGCGATGACGATCGCTCTCCTTCCGTCCGCGATCGCTCATTGCGATCACATGGGGTGTCAATTTCGTTCCGGGAAGTCTTCTCGGACGGAACCTCCGATAGGATTCATCGGTTCACCGGCAAACCGGTAAGCCAAAAATTCGGTTGCGGTCACGGTCGGTGAATCTTATTAACAAACGAGCCCTCGCCCTTTCCCGGGCGGGTCTTCGGCGAACGCGCGCCGTCGTTTCCGTGAGATGATACGTGGCCCGTGAAAATGACACGATTGGATCGTGGTCGGAGACACGTGTTTAATAAAACTCGTCGTGCGCGAGATCGAAAGAGCCGCCGGCCAGGATCGAAGTCGTGCAGAGATCAGCAGGGATTCGGATTAGTTGGATCCGTCTGCACCCGTCCGTCCGTCCATTCGTCCATTCGTCCGTCCCTCTATCTGTCCGTCCTGCGGATGTTCTGCGGACTCATGAAAGGGACACCTATAATTACGTTCCCCTTACGGCGACAGCACGCGAGAAAGCCTTGGCGTGAATGATGCCGATATCTCTTTTTCAAAAGGGTCGAAATTGAAGAGCGCGCACGTGCGCGATCTCTTTTTGAGCGTCATTCCCTCATCATTCCCTACGCTGTGTGTGTGTGTGTGTGTGTGTTTTGTGCACGTAGTAGTCTCTCAATTTGCACCGCGCTTTTCATTAACGCGCCACAATAACGAGCTATATAAGTAGATTAAAAAAGAATTGTTCGCTGGATTTAATAGCTTTTCATCGGGGACTAATTGCAGCTGTGTATTCGTGAGCTACCCCTCTGCTTCTTCTTTTTTTCGAGACACAAGCAAATACATCAGAGATGGGCATCAGAGAGATAAGCAGGGAGAGGATCGCTTCTTAGTTTCGATTAAAGAGCTTAGATCGGTGATAAATGGGAAAAGCACGCGACGCAGCTGCTTTAATTGTGGTATATGTATGTGTATATATATATATATATATCTCTCTGCGCCATAAACGTACACCAAATCGAATGATCCGTTCTATTCTGAAGCCGCGGTGCGGTCTCGTTATTCGAGCTTGATTCCTCTGAGTTATTTATGTAGCGTTAAAAAGCATCGCGGTTGGTTAGTGAAAAACATCGAAGCATTCACGGGACCGTGTAACGGATACACTCGGATGCGTGTGCACACTGGCGCGCCACTCTCTCGCACACAAAGATACAGATATAACGGATTTACTGCGTAGAAAAGGGCGGAAAGGATAGTCGTGCTTTTTCGTGCACGGCTGAATCTGGTGAGCGAAGGAAACTTTCCACGGTCCATCCCTTACGCGCCGATTGCCGTAACGTTGCAGCAAGCGGTAGATCGTCGGAGGGTGGTAGGGGGGAAAGGGAGAGGTGCAGCAAATTAGAGAATTTTTTCCCCTTCGCGCTGCGCTGCTCTTTGCCACGATGTGGAAAATGCGAGCGCGGCCAAGGGACGGGTTTTCACGAGCTCCCCTTTGCTGTGCGCGCGCGTGAGCGCGCGGCAATTTAGTTTCGAAGGCGGAACTTTACGGCGGATCGTTTTCCCTTGTAACATTGCGAAGTATGCGGGTAACGAAGGAGTTACCTTTCTCCGCGCTCTACAGAACTCTAATAAACTCGGCGGGTCTTTGCCGTCTCGTCCGCGCGAATTTTCCTCGCCCGACGTTCCCGCTCGCGCATCTGCCGTCGTTCGCGCTCCATCGCGACATATCATTTTGCTGATTGCGACTCGTCGCGAACACACGCGACGAATTAAATTTCATTCTGCTCGGGGGAAAGCTCGCGCTCCTCGCGTTTCCATGCGTGCGATACGGAAAATCGCTGTCGCATCGCCACCGAAGCGCCTCGACTGTCTTGGAATTCATCAGAGTTTTATTCGCACTTGTGTGTCGCCTGGTCTGGTATGCCTTTCATACAAGGACGACCTTTTACGTATGCGATCTCTCGCAGTCCGACTTTAATCTCCATTCTACTTCGGTCCTTTTTCTCTACGTTGAACACTGCAAAATTTGAGAATGCTTTCTCATACACAGCTGTATGGTACTTCAACTCATTATCCGGCATTCGTCCGTTCGGTCTCATCTCTTCTTATTTTCCGCGACGTCGCCAGTTTCTACGTTTCTTCACATTCCTCCTAATCATTTTGTGTCTCACCTCTACATTTTTGTTCGTTAAGCTAAGACTTCTCTAGGGTAGAGGACATCGGATCTCGTAAAACGCTATATTTATATATCGCTTTGTTTATTTATGGGTGAGAGAAACGGAACCACAAAATGTTCCTTTTAGAACAGTTTAGACATTCCCCCCTAAGGCTGATTAAAATCAGACGAATATTGCAATTAAAAAAGAGCGAAGCTTAATTTGAGAACTGAGCAAATTCGCTGTGTTGTTGCTTAAATGTTAAAGTAATCAACACAATAATTTATATAACGGAAAATTTACACGAGTTCATGTAATAAATTTATGTGACACTTACATAATAAGAAGGAATTTTTCTCCGCGTAATCACCGATCGATAATCGCGGTGGGTGACGGCTCCACCGCGCAGCGTCCGGGAGAAAAATCTACGACGACAACGTCGCGACGCTCACGTATTCATTGGCGAATCTACCGTTCCTCTTGCAGCAGCAGTAGTCGGGAGCATCAGTGTCACGCTCGATCTTCTTAAGTTCTCCCTTCTTTTTTTCTCGCGCTTCTCCCCTTAGCTGTCGTCAGCTGCTTATACGAACCAAGGTTCCCCCTTCCCTCGACTTACTCCATCCACATCGCGCTCTCTCGTAGATGCTCTCGATCAATCATTTTTGGATCCGGCACCCCGCGCGTCGCCGCGCGATTCATTTATATGGACCCGCTCGGGAAACATCTACGTGTCACACCCGCGTAAAACTGCTCGCGGATCACACGTACGTGCGCATGCGTAAATCGCGTTCGTTCGTGACCGGCAGTTCCGTCCAAGATCGCACATTTGCGTTTCCGCATTTGCTTCTATAATACATAGGTATCGATCATATAATATATACATCGCGGTGTTTATTTTCTTTTAGTCAAAGCCCCTTGGTATCAGTTACTCGCATGAGAAAATATATTAGAAAGAAACGTAAGCGCATTTTTTATTAACTGCAAGATTGTTTTTTTTTTATGACATAATTCATGATATTCATTTTCGTATCTTACACCTTCGTATCAAACATTATTAAGTATCATTAATTTTACTTAGGTCTAGGATTTAGTTACTAGTGTTACACACAAAAGTAGCTGCCTGTATATTATGGTTATAAATTTGCTAAACTAGGATGATCTTTTAATTGTAACAGAAAATATATAGAGTTGCTGAGCGTCCAGATTTCAAGTGGCCAGCTCAGATTATCGTTAATATTTAGCTGTCTGTTAATACTAAAAATATTCATATTACTAAATATCTTCCATCAATAACTCATGAAAAAATATATTTTTATAAACTATATTTCCCATTTTTTTTTTTCGACAGGTTCAATTTTCTATTTCCAAATCTCGTGACTCCAACTGCAAATCTTTATTTCCGTGAATGAAAAATGTGACAAGTTTCAGTAAAATCAATAGTCGCCGATCGTATGAATATTATTTACATTAACATATTAACAAAAATATATGAAATGCATAAAATCTCTAAGATGAGTAGCTCTCCGAAGCTCTCCTTTTTTACGCAAGATAAACGAAATGCACCGCAGATCATTACGCAAAGCTCTCACGGCGGAATACAGGATCGCCACACGTTATCCGGATGATTAGACGGCTGATTGGCTGGAAGTAACGAAATGCTCAGTTATTGTGCAAACAGTGGTCCAGTCGAGTAGCAGGCGGCCAGTTAACGGACCGTTAAAACGACACGTTGCGGATTACTGTGGTCGATCGGCGGGCAGCCGATAACGACACGATCAACTCTAGAGGTCCAACGGTTGCTTCTCTATGTCTGATACATACATATATGTATAGGGTGTCTGAAAATTTAAGAGATACTCCTTGTGTATCGATAAAACGAGTCAATAACAAGAAACAGGAAGGAACAGGATCTTACTACTATTTTGAAAAAATCGCAATAGCTGCTAAGGAATTAATTAAACAATATGAGCGAATGAGCGCATAGGAAGCGGTAGGCAGACTCTGTAAGCATAAAAAAATAGTATCTAGCTAGAAAAATGTTGTATTTTTTTAAGATCTCATATCAACGATAAATATCAGCTGATAAACGAGAGGCGAAGTAACGCTGAAAAAAGAGCGCCTCTCGTGGCAAGACTCTCGTGCTATCAGCTGATACCGATGATCGTATCCAGATAAAATTATATAAACGATCATCCGGATAAATTTCTAGCACTGAATTATTATTATCTAGAAAAAGAAATATGTTATCCTCACTTGCATCTTAAATCGAAGAAAGTATTACAAATTTACTTAAAATGACGTTTACATGGATCACTTGATTTATATTTCTGCAAATGTGTAAAATATTGAAACGTTTGTTTACAATTGCAATTACATTACAGTAGCATTGCAATTTGTCTATAATCAGAAAAGAGCTCTAAGAAGAATGTATATATTTATATATTTCATTTTATTTTTATCTAACGAATTCTTTGGAAATAATGTAAGCGCAATGCCAGTTGGTGCTTATTGCTGGTAGAAGATTCTAAAAAGGCATTTTTTTTTTTACAAATTTGTCATATTGTACTCAATTCCTCGATAATTATAGCGAAATTTGCAAGATGGCACTTCCCCGTTCAGTTTGACTCTCTTTATCTGTGCGCGACGATTGTATCCTGAATTTTCGAGCACCCTGTATGCATGTACATGTACGCGAACTTTGTCTACCTGATTTTCAACGGGAATTCACGCCGCCGTGTACGAAGTTGCATCGTAATGTAGTTTGGATTCAAGCCCCTCAGGTGAATCCCGGTCGTTTCGCCGATGTGGGATGATTCCGATCGCGCGCGACGGAGCGCTAGAGGGGATAAAGCGATCGGCGAAGATAGCGGTGTCCGGATTATACCGTCATTGTCGTTAAAGACTATTTTCCACGGAGATCTGACCGGTCCCGTTTAACAATGAACTGGAGAATAATGGAGCGAGAATAACAAGTGCCTCGCATTCGACTGTGTACTCGCGATCTTCCATTCCGTCTGTACGGCCGCGCTCGCGTGTGCGAGTGTTGATAAGCGTTCACGTATGTTGCAGCGCGTGCGCGCGCACGCGCACTGATGTATACCGAGCGGCCGCCACAATTTACAAATTCATGTGGCGCGATATTGTGTCGGAATCGTGATTCGCGGCGAATACTGCGTGAACTGTTGAAAGCAATACGTTTGTCCGCCGGCCGCACAGTCGCGTCACGCAATATCGCGATTCAACAGAGAGGTGATCGCGACGAATGCGCTCGCATGTTATGTTACCGTTGTTTATTTTTTATTTCGCGCTCCTCGCTAATTGCCGGTCACTGAGATGAAAGGTTTGACGATACGCGCTGAGGAATGAATACATCATTTATGCGGTGCGTTTTTCCCATTATGAACTGTGCTTTTCTCCGGATTTATTGCCGGATAATTTGTCCGGTCGGATGTTTTCGAGCGAAAAATGTTTCCTTTGACTCACTGCATCGTCAGCGATTGGAATGAAAAATATGACCATTGATTTTTTTGAGATTGACGTCGAATGTAACCAAACGGTTCGGAAACATGATTTTTGTGATTTTGATATAACAACATCACCTCGATATATTCGCACGAATGTTTGCGCTCTTGTGATAATAGCTAAGCAAAATAAACGGAAATGACCGCGCTTCTGATGATGGGTTAACGCAATTTGTTTTGCTCCTGAAGAATGACACGACGCAAAGTGCCAACCATTGATTGTGGGCAATAAATTAATATCCAAATTTTAATGTGTAAATACTCTATCTTTAATGAAATGTTTTTACCTCTAAATTTTACTACCTCCAAGTAGTGCGTACGTTCGAAAGGAATTTCGTAAAAAAATATGATCCAATAACTGACTAACAATAGATTATGTGATAACTATATTGTTGCTTTAAAAAATAATACACAACAATCTGAAAAGTAATGCATTAGCTTACAAGTACAGATATATGAATGCGTAACTTTAAAGTTACATATGGTAATAGAGAATTAACACATGCAGGATTCATTGAGCAACATTATACAGTCACAAATTTGTAGTGTAATCTTGGTTTGTGATTCTAACAGCAATTTTTGTGAGATTCTCAAAAAAATAAATGCTCGTTGTTACTTGAGGACGACAGGAATTTGTAGGAGGAGAATTTGTGCAGCTATACAACGATTTATTGTAGCATTTCTCTTCGTATCTCTTTGTTACATACGTGACACGTGCGCAATTGTCTCTAACATCCGGGAACAAATTTCAGCGTGGTCCGACCGACAGTTATTTCGATACACTCTTCTTTGTCGTTGTATCCCCCTGTCTGAGCGTCAAATTGGAATGATGCAACAATAAACGCTTTTATTTCTAGTATCGTTATCACCAGACGTCACAAAGTTTCACTTATCGTAAAAAGGACAATAACTTCGGCTTTGTGCCATTGTATGACATTCGACAATTAACGTTAATTGGCAGTTATTGGATTAGCGGATTATTCGACTATGGGGAGGAATGTGACGAAATACGTAAGTTGAGAGAGAGAGAGAGAGAGAGAGAGAGAGAGAGAGAGAGAGAGAGAGAGAGAGAGAGAGAGAGAGAGAGAGAGAGAGGAGAGAGGGAGGGAGGGAGAGAGGAAGAGAGAGATGAATTGGCAGTTTAATTATATCTTATTACACGGCTGCGCTGCCACGTGTAATAAGATATAATCTCTCATGCCTTCCGCACGGAGAAAATTTTATAGCAAAAATTACTGTAGAATTTTATAACCAAGGAACATATAACACACATATTCCTCCTCAATGTTATTACTGCTCGTTTCATATATATTATTTATATTTCAAAAGAAATAACTGAAATCTACATATACTATCAAAAAATTCTTACATTTCTCAGCAAAATTTAAACTTCAAATGGATAGTAGAAAATACTCGAGGAAATATACGATTGAATTTATAATCCTTGGTGAAACAAGGGATACAAATGGAATTGCTGTAGAATTATGCCAGTTTAAATATCAACGAACGTTATGAGTTAATCGTCGCGATAATATAATAAAGCGAAACAAAAAGGAGCGATCTCTCAGAAAGACTTTGAAAATCAACCAACAAGCATTTCGAGTCGATGTACGACGTTAATACGTACGCTAAACAGTTGTTTAATCTTCCAGTGCCTATCAGGCTTGAACTATAAACCACTAAAAGCGCTCTGGACTATTGTTGCTTCACAAAGTGCAAGCGTTAGTGACGCTAACAGCCTGCTTTCATGAATTGATGAACATTCATCTGGTATAGACGTGCATACATTTGCTTTGTTAAACTCTCATAATTAAGATGCCAGAATATCGATCTGAGCTGTTAATATTGACGCCAGTTTATTAGGCTTCCTTTACATGCACTTGTTATGCTTCTTTTAAACGATTAATTTATAAGAAAAGAAAAAATCTCATTGTGCAATTTTTAACCCTTTAACTGCTACGGTCGAGATAACTCGAGTGTGGAAAAAAATGGCGGCCTTGCTCGAGTTTACTCGATTTGGACTTTCAATGTGTGTGGTATTGCGTGTGGTATTTTTTTAAAATTTGAAAATGTGAATTCGTGAAAATCTGGATCATCAGCAAATTATAAAATATTTTATAATTGTAAAAATAACTCAGCAAAGAGGGTCATACTGGTCATTTAATATCTCAGCAGTTAAAGGGTTAAACTGTAAATTTAGATAAACTGACAATCTTTATTTGTTTCGTTTCCTCTGAAATTGATTGAAAATAGTTTAACGCGCTCTCAATGATTTTGTTTTGTGTATAAAAATATATAGAAACCACAATGTATGTTAACATTTTTTCATCTTTATATTCCACGAAAATTTTGGAGCTGATAGTACGAAAATATTCCATGAAATATTGAATTACTTATATCCGTCGAGTCGCCGAAATACCATGTTTTGAATGAAGCAGGAAAGCAATAGAAAGTGTCCCTCGATAAGGCGTGTGAAAGCAAAGCAAGTACATTGAAATTAGTCCCCGTTTACGTCAATAATTTCCCCTACATTGACAACTTCCTTTATGTTGTCGTCCATCTTTCTCACAAAGCGAGCGTGGATAGCGAACCACGACCGCTGTTCAACGATGGATTACGGAATGAGTAGCATTAGAGCCGTTAACGACCCGCTTTCATCGAAGAACCGCGGGATATAGCCGCCTCATAAACGTCATTCGCCGGAAGTCACTCGTTAAGGAAGTGTGCGCGGCATCGATAAATTCGTGATAAACGATCGATTCAGAACGCCCGACAGACCGATAGGGACTTGATGATACGTCGTGGTTCGACGTATCTGCGTTCAAAGGAGTGTTTGGTATTTGGTATTCCGCTAAATCCACAAGTTACCGATAGAGTTTGAAGCGAGATTAGCAGTTTTGCAAATTCTAAACGCGATTATATATAGCTGAGAATAATTTTACAGATAGATAGATAGATAGATGGACATTTATTAACTGTTTTAAAGCAAAACGTCTAAGAATGTACGTACAGTCGTAAAACATAAAGTAACGCGAGAAACAATGTTAACTCTCTATTACGCCACGTAACTTTTCAAGTTACATATCCATACATCTATATTTTTTAATTCTGATTCTTTCGTTTGCTCATATCGTTGCGTATCATTATGATTTTAAGACACTAATATAATCGCCAAATTATTTGTCTCTTACCTCAGAATATGTTTAAAGATGCTTGATTTTGTTTTAAAAGATTTTGTTTAAAGATAATCAAATATTTACAAATTAAAATTTAGCTATTGAATTACATCCTACGATTAATATTTAATACTTTTATGTTATGTCGTTTTTTTAAAAGCAGAAGAAGTTTAGTTACTAGAGGGTTAACTAAAGAGAGGGAGAGAGAGAGAGAGAGAGAGAGAGGGGGGGGGGAGGAGAGAGAGAGATAGAGGGACTAATGAATGTTCGATATCGGAGCCACCGGTGGTGTTCGCCGAGTTACTCCACGAATCCACGGTTAATCATCAGTCGAATATGTTCCTAACGTCGGCCATCAAGAGACGACTATCGACTCCGGTCATCGTCGGATTACGAAATGAGTCACTTGGTCGCTTCTAACGATCAGCTTTCATCGACGATCGTCGGGGCTGAGGCGCGCTCGCTGCGGACGTGACCTGTCCGAACTCATCGGGTAAAGAGAAGCGGACCGGAAGACGAAGTGTGGCGCAGTTTCTATTATCAACGACGGTACCTGCCGATGGTTTCTCTCCATTTTGCGGAGGCAGACTCCGGCTACGCGCGCGCACGCGTTCGCGCGGCCATGAGTTTGCCGATCACGTCAGCGCCCAAAACTTGGTAGGGTTTAGTACGTGCCATTTCTCTGTGGTACCTGCGTGGTGGGACTTGTAATTGATTTACAAGGCTCGCTCCGCGAATGGCGGAGGAGGTAGAAGCTGGAGTTTCTGGGGCGGACCGCGAAAATGTCTTCCGCTATCCTGTTAAAGGGTCGATCCCTACTGCGTCGGGAATCTCACGGGAAGGTCCTCCTTCGGACGGCTTTCGCGCTCTATCATGGCGAATTAGTTAGGAGGTGTCCTTTGGAACCTCAGGCGGTAAGGTTTCGAGTAACAGAGAATACGCGCCAGAGCAGAAAGCAGATTATATGTGTGGCGAGATGCGCACCAGTTGCGCGACGACCACGTTTTTCCTGCTTTCCTTCCCCCTTTTTGTTTCGCCACGACTGAGAAAACTCATTAGCGGTAGAACGCTATTAGACAGCGGAAGGAGGTGATTTTCATCGCCGTGCTCCCCGCTCCGCCGAGCTCCGCCAAGCTCCGCCGCGAATTATACGATTCCAAATCTCGGGAAAGCCGGCGCGCGCACAGGTGAAATATGCGATACAATAGAACGGATCGAGACGCGCGACCGTTTCGAAATAGAAAGGTTATCCCCCCGCCGACAAAGGAGTAAAATTTAAGAAGTCTAGAACAATAGCCGTGGATACTTTATCCATTGTATTTCACTTGCCTCAGCAGTAGCGGCAGCAACTTCATTTATATCTTAGGGAGTCATTGTTATCAGGGGACGTCGGGGCAGCGTAGAAAGAAATCTCATCAATCATTAAGCTAAGAAAGGATTCAGTCGGGCGTAATTCATTGTGGCATTCTTTTCCAACTTCCCGAATAGAATCGAAACTCGATCTTCGACTTGAGCGCACCGCGCATTCACGCGAAATTGCGATTTTATAGGCATAGTTGCTCCCGCGAAGGTTATCGTTATCATAAATTCAGCCACTGACGTACGAATAAAATGCATCCATAACGGATAATTATGTTTTTTTGCATTTATACGCGCAAATATGAATCAATGAAACTTTCAGTACAGAGATATGCTTACAAATATCGCTCAGACCGAAGTATCATAAATATTTTAACGCAAAAGTTGATAATTAATATCAGATATCCCTATCTGGTAGATTTGTGAAGTTATTTTTTAACTTCTTCAAACTAAACTGTCGATGAAAAAATAAAACTAAACTACCACGTCACCGAATGATACTTCAGTCATTTCTGAGGAAATATAAATAAAATTAATAACAAATAAATAAACATAAATAAATAAATAAAAATATTTCCATAAATTAGAGAAATATAACACAATTAAGACCTCAAATGTACAAGCTCTCCGATAAAATTAATTTTGCTTGTACTTTACTCAATACATAAATTATTAATTTATTAATTTATTTTCACAGTAAAGTTACTCGGTCACTAATTTACCTTACACAGATATTATTGAGAAATGTTCCAATTATATTTACTTACATTATCGACTAGTAATAGTCGTTCACATTTTAACATGGATAGTTAAACGCATGACTCGCAACAACGAAAGTCGTGTCACGCTGCGCCACAAAAAAATCAATACAAAGCTTACATTATATATTCCGGGGGGGAACTTCAGTCCCTTCAGAATGTAATGCAAAGAGTATCAAGTTATAAAAGGGTCGCGAGAGCAGTTCTCTTCTCGTTCCGATTTGTTAGCCGATTTTCAACTTGGCCGAGATTTCTTTCCGCTTAGAAGTTGCAGGCTGCTTCGCCGGCGCGGGCGACGCATCTGGCCATCTTAGCTTAGGGTTAAAGAGGCAGGCTAAGGTCGGGGGTGAAACGAGGCGGTTTGGACGGTTGCCGCGACGTTGCACGGTCATAAGATATTCCCGAGTGGAACGCAAAGTTACGTTAGTCCGGATAAAAGGGGATTAGCGAGAGCTGTTTCCGGGCCAAAAGGGGCCAATATCCGCGTTACGCCTTAGAGGAAGAATGATCCTTGTTCGCCTCGCATTCGTGTCGCATCGGTTCCGTGTCTCCTTCGCTAGTTTTGAGTTTTCATCGAAAAATACCGTCGCTCATGATTTTCGTTGAAACTCGCGCGAACAATAACGACTAACATGACGAAGGGAAAAAATCGTAGAACGAGGCGGACGAACGAAGTAAAGGAATTGTGCGGTGGTATCACAAGTGGGAGAAAGAGGGAAGGAAGGAGGAGAGAGAGAGAGAGAGAGAGAGAGAGAGAAGAGTTAAATTTCTGTCTGTTTCTCTGCTCCCCGTAGCCCGACCTCTCGCTTCTTCACATCCTTTCGATCTCGGGCTTTCATTGAAAATTCATTTCATCTGTCGAATCCCATGGCCAATCTTCCTTTCCATTTAATCCTAAGATGCCGACTGCGATATCCTCTTTGCCGATAATCAAAGTGAGGATCAGGAAGATCGCTCGCAGGCGGAAGTTGACTTGTCCGGGAAAGAGGAAGCCGAAGTGGCAGCTGACTCCATCACTTTGGTTAAGTGCGCTGGTATACGTCGATGGTAGGGACAGTGATTTCTCCCTCGTTGATCCCCGAACCGTCGATGTATGTGCCTCTCAAAAACGGTAAACTCTTATCTCGCGCAAACTGCGTAGAACGTCGCGATAAAGCACGGAAAAAATATGGTTTCACACGGCACGATCGTTCAACAATGTCGGCTGACTTTAATACCCGTCATACGAGAAGAAAAGGAACCGACAAGGCCCATAAATAAAACGAACAGAATAAGCGGAACGTTTTCAATTATCTTGGTTAATCAGGGAAACTTAAATAATCAAGACCGTGGGAATTCGTCCGGGAGAGATACAGCACTTTTAAACCACAAATCTGAGAGCTCCATATTCTTCTCTCCAAAAAGTTGACTCTAAAGATCGACTCGTTTAACTTAATTTTGACGTATAATTCGCGTACCGTAATCTCGCAGATCTTTCTATCGATTCGACGAGAGATTCGAGGATCTCACGAGAAAGAGATTTTATATTAATGATTATAAAGAAGTGACGACTGACAAAGATGCGAAACAGCTAAGTTGAGGGAATATCAACGAAGAGGAAAAAGAGGATACGCGGTAGAGACCGAAGGAGAGATAGTAAGCGAGCGTCAGTTATCGTACAACGTTGTTGTTGTTGTTGTTATCGTTGCTGCTGTTGTTGCTGCTAGCAGTTTCTCAGCAACAAATTTCCCAGGGGCAATGAGGCAATGAACAACATTTTGTTCCTCACCGCGAGAGAGAGTTTCTCTCGTCCGCGTCTTTCCATTCCGATGATCGTCTTTCCATCTTTTCCTATCCGCGCAATTTTATCCCTCATTTTCCTCAGTCCCTCCGCATTACATCGGCGCGTTCTCTTTTCCTCTCTTTCTCTCTCTACCTTCTCTCTACCCTTCTCTCTTTATCTCTTTCACTTTCTTTCTTTCTTTCTTTCATTCATCCCGTCGACGTTTGCGATGTCGAAAAGAGATTTGCGTCCAGCGATTTGTCTTTTCGCCGTAATGAGAAAATGAGAGAGAGAGAGCGACTCTTTAAGCCGAGGTGAAGCAGTTCCGGCTGAGGGCGCGAGTGAACGAATACTTGCATGTCGCTCCTGCGAGAGCGTTCGTTTTGCCGGGGTATTGAGAGATAAAAGAAGTATAACGAGAGGAGAAGGACGGAGAAGGGAAATCGGCCACCCGGCGCCAATCGGTCGGAAAATTGGGTTACATAAACATCTTCTGCTTTCGTACCCATCTTTGCTTCCATCTTCCTGCTCCTCGCCGCCCTCCGTCCTTCTTCGTGCCACCCTTATCCTTCCGACTCTCAAACACGAGAGACGATATGTACTTTTTTGCTTACTACGCGCGTCTTCGAGTCTTATCGCGTCGCATCGCGTCACACTCTATCTACGATCTCTATTCCTGTTTTCAATCTCTTCAGAATAGAGGCTGAAATAACTGCTTTAAATTTACATTGTGCCTCAGCATCCGCCCCATAAACCCTCTCCGCTGAAACAGAGTACGTTATCAAAGCCCGATGTTCGGAGTTTCCTCGCGCTGCCGGACCTGCTGATAAATAAAAGCAGCAACGTGCGAGATCATTCGCGAAGGAGATCCCGCCATTCGAAAAGACGAGAGGGAGGGCGGATGGGGGAGGAGGAGGTGCCGACTCAACGCGCGATGCATAATACATAATTGACCGCGTCCCCCTCGCAGCGACGGCGACGCCGCGATGCAAACGCGGCCGAGCTCTCCGACATCGTGACTTAATAATCCGCGAGACTTGCAGCTCCCGTCTCATTCGAACTCGCGTGTACGTCTTTAATCATACAGCTGATGAGATTTTTATGAAAGCCAACCGCGATCTCCGCGCCATTTTACGCTGTTTTACGGCGAAAGCGAGGAATCAGCGTTGGCGTCGCGGACTTCTTGTCAAACGAGCGGCGGAAAATCGCGACGCAGAAGAAGCTTCCTCGTGAAAGCTCCGCGAGAATGTATATGTAGAGAGTTCTTCGGGAGCACCGCGAGGCGTGCTCATTTGCATCTTGCTATCTTTCGCAGTTAACCTACCTCTCTGTCCGCGTTTGCAAAACGAAGGCACTCGCATTTCTGTTCATCAGCGAGTTCTCCGAATTGTGAAATATATCGTTTTCGCTTAAAACGCGCTACAGAGCGAACAATCCACTCTCCAGCGAGCTTACACTGCGCGTTACAAGGTATTACCTCCTTACAGGTTTCTCTTCTCTTTCTCTTGAGTTCTCAAGTCTCCCACCAGCTGCATATACGTACTTATGTATATTCGTAGGCGAACAAAAAACGGACCGAGGAAATTAGCCGACAAGACCGTAATTAGAGTAATCTTCGTGATAGCGGTAGTGATATTATTGCAGCTAATACCCGAGTTGTTAAAACAACGTATAATCTATTAGTATCAATAATATCGAATCAAGAAGACTTTTACTCCCACACAATTACGACACTGTTAGCTAATTTTATATTATTGATATAATAATTTTTTTTTCCGTTCTATTTAAAACAAATTTCGCCCGTTTCTAATACGTTCGTGTACAATCGCGTGTACAGGAAGGTTGTCCTTGTGTAAATTTTGGAACGCATTCGTCTTGCCCACTGGGAGAATTCTCCCGTTGCAAAACAAATTCTCCCGTTAGACAAGACGGATGTGTTTCGAAACTCACTGAAAAAGTAGCGAACAATCTTTCTGTCCACGATTGTACGCGATCATTGACACAGACGCATTGCAAATATTGCAGGAAACACGAGGTTGAAGAAAATATATACCTCCGAGCGGACGTTTTTCAAGATTCACAATGTCCAGATTCCAAAATAGATGATCTAATTACGATATTAATAAAAAAGATCCCATTGTACCCCATTGAACCAAACGTTCTAAAATCGAGATGGAATCTTGAAACGTTATACCTTCATCCCGAATCTGCATAAATGGCCACAACTCTCTTGGGAAATCGAGTTGTGCTTTACAATTATTAGATGCTAAAAAATTCTCTATATTGGTCCTTCCCGCGATGATACGCGTTCGTGCAGGAACGAGGGCTGCTGCGACGTGTAAAAGTTAATCGAGGACACCACTCGTTCGAGGGCAGTCGTTCATGGTTTAATAATCATTTGCATACTGCAAGCTCGTTCAGTGTAACATCAACTATCCGGCGGCGTAGGGCGCTTCGACTTTCCTCTTTGTAGACTTAAACTCATCAGCCTCGCTGGAACTTAGCTACCACTTTTTCGTCCGTGGCTACGGGCGACCTCGAGAGAGTTGGGGGCTAAGTTGGCCTTTGAAAAAAGAAGAGAGTACCGGTTGCATCCTCTTACGTGGTGCACACACGCGTGCGTGTAGAAAAAGGATCAGCTCGGTGGCGAAACAAGATGCCTTGGCGAGAGGCAGTGCTAATGAGCTTCGCCAATTTCGCAAAGACTGGCTTATGAGTCGTAAGCTTTGCTTAATATGAAGTAATATAGCTGAGCCGGAGATGAGAACCGCGCGGTTGTAAACTCGTCCCGCGACTCCTTAGGCCTCCATGGAAAATTGTCCTCGCTTTATATGAGTAGCACCGAACCGTCGTGCATAACTCGCGTCGCTATTTGCAAAAATGCTCGTTACAAAGTCTTAACGCCGCGGCGCGAGGAGATACGCCCTGTCCTTCTTTTCTCTCCCTTCTCCGTGACTTTGGCTTTTCTGAGGCAGCGCAGCGGCCTTTTATAGGCTATTATGTACCGAAGAATTTTTACGATTATCCTCTTGGAGCAAGATTTTTTTTATAGGCGCTCCCGGAACATGGAAAATTTTATCCGCGGAGTATTACATTCGTTGAAGAATGTATCTGAAACGTCGGAACATTTTAGGAGCCACCGTACGAATCTGTACCGCTGTACTGTTTTCGCGCTCGTCTTTTTACTCCTTCAGGGACTGGTGGTGTAGCAATTGGAGATGAGGCGAGAACGATACAATGAATGCCCCATTTTGTGGTAAACGCTCTTATTTAGATATTCTTATAGTAGATGCGGAAAACGTTTGCGCAAGAGCATACCTTCGCGACTCGCCCGGGGCGTTAAGGTGCGATCGCGCGACGTCTATAATTGCACGTGCATGTACGATTACGCGGAGAAAAGTCCGGGGGAGTACGAGAACAGCTGTGTCTGGAGAAGTAGAGCGTAGTACATCGCGCAAGTTACATAGTGCGCAATAGTATGCATAAAACATTTCTAATTCCGCCGGTGAATACATGTGCACGTCCGTTCCTCCTTCTGCTCGAGCGAGCGCATTCTTATTGAGCTCACGTAACGGCTGCTCCGGCGCAAAAAGTCTTTGACATCGCTAACGACCTCTTGGTTTATTAGTATTCCACACTGTCACAAGAGAGACGGAACTCTGATCATCGTGGAACAACGCTCGCTGGAATCGGTTAGAGATTGCCGTAACCCGATTTCGCGGCCGATTGTTGAGATCGAGACATTACTAACCAAAGCGCTCCCCCCGCGGTACGCCCGATTCTAATCGCGCTCGTCCCGACCCGATATCGTGCACATTAGAGCATTTTTCAAAGAGGAAAGAAAGCAATTCTACTCGCGCTAAATATCACGAGATATACCAGCTGACGCGTGAATTTCAGAGGGTGAAGATTCCCAGGCGCGTTCCACTCTATTTTCTCCGCCACGCTGTGTTTAGCGAATTGATCGAATCCGACATAAAGAGCGGCGAGAAATAGCGACAATTACACCGAAATAGGAACACCGCCCGCATCTCCATTATTTTCACTAATGAGTTTAAAACTGCCCGCTGATGACGTCAAGCTAACGCTCATCTCCATGCGTCTTCACGGTTCAGCTCTCACAGAGTTTCTTTTGAGCACTTTTTTTGCTATCTTTGTCGGGGCCTCTCGTCGTAACAGCCAGCCAGCCAGCCAGCCAGCCAGCCAGCCGGCCAGCCAGCCATCCAGCCACTCCATCAGCGCTTCGCGAAGCGTATTTATATTTCACTTGGAGGAGTAGCCGTGCTCTCCGTTGTTGTACACGTCGCTCATTATACGAGTAATTTCATTCGCGCGAGAGCGCCCGCCACGTTACGATAGCACCTGCTAGCGGCGTATTATTCCGCCGAATTTGACACTGTCGTAAATTACAGCGTGCTTAAAGATGCGTCCCGCCATTGATGTCTTACGGCCATTATTATCCCGTGCGACAGGCGCCTTCCGTATACGTGCAAGTAGGCGGGATCGTGAAACCAACGGGACGAAAATGAACGCTCGCGGTACTACATTTGACACGATCGCAGAGAAAGAGAGAGAGAGAGAGAGAGAGAGAGAGAGCGGGGAGAAGGAGACAGAGGGTGCCATATCTCGTGCGCTCCTCCGCAAACAAACTCGCGCGAGCATGCCGGTATAACCGGCGCGCGAATCCAGCGAAGCGGCTCGGAAATCCCGGCCAAGATGCACGGCAGTTTAACTCCCTCGTTAACGCGAGGTCAATAACGTTTTTACGCTAGACCGGAATTCTAGCTTCGCAGCTCGGCGCGACGGGAAGGTCGAAGGGCAAGAGACGGCGAAGACAAGGAGAAATGGATAGATAGATAGAGAGAGAGAGAGAGAGAGAGAGAGAGAGAGAGAGAGAGAGAGAGAGATCGGTTCCGGGGTAGCGGGCGCGTAAATTTGAACACGCGTCCCTCGCGCTCAGCCTCGGCGTCGCGAACTACGCGCCCTCGCTCGCTCGCTCGCGAAGGTGCCGCAGCGTGGAAATTTGAAATTTAGATTAATACGGGACGCGGAATCGTTAACGCTCGACGGATAGCTACGCCGCATTACCATGTACACGCTGTCTCGCGCGTCCGGATGTGTATCTACGGTGTCTCGCGGACGAGACTTCTGCGTCGCGCGCACATATTCGCATGCGGTATTTACCCTCCTGGTGGCCGAGGCTGGCTGACTGGCTGGCTCGCTCGCGAGAGCCGCATGGCTTTCAATTGAGACGCGGCTGATTCCAGCGGAAAGTAGACACCGACGCTCGCGCGCGTCTGCAGTTTCAATAGCCCTATGATTCTGAATTAGGTGTACGTTACTCGCCCGCTTTTGAAGAAACCCACGGAGCGGAAGGGACCGCTGCTACTCAGATTAGCGCGAACGAGAGACGCGCGAGAGCGCGAGCGGCATAACAAAATATGGGTGTCCCGCGACAAATATTAGTAGTGCGGTCGTAAACGTAGAGAAATTCGAGTAGCCAAGTCTGCGTCTAATTATAAGAGAAACGGCGAACATGTTCCGGGGAAAATGTATCGGAAATTCGTCGAAAAAGCATACCGAAATTCAAAATATCGGGAAAATACAATTTTAACGAAATATTAATATTGTTTTGTTGTATAGTCGAGTGCGTTAATATCTATCACAGAATAATATATTATTTTGTTGCCAAGAAAGAAGAGAAATTATTCTCAGCTTATTTTGCTTCTTTTAAGTAATAATTTTTTTTAACAAAAGATATTTTTTGTGTAATAATTTTGAAATATACTTTTCGCAAATTTTACGAAAACTCATTATCATGTATTTAAAAGAAGGATAATTTATTCTCTTCTTAAGAATATATTATAAAACTTGTGCTGGTATATATATAGGAAGCAAACTGAATTTTTGTTTTAATTCAATATTATTGCTTTTTAAATTAATATTTTTGATTAAAGTACTAAACTTATCAAGATTTGTATTTTGGGCATAAATTTGATGTTTATGATGAAATTATTATACATGAAAGTATTATGGTGGATTTGTGGATATATACATTTATGAAATATTGAAATAAGTAACATTTATTTAAATGTATATATTTCTGTTTGTATTTATTTGAATACAGCAAAAATGTATTTGAATTAGATATTAATACACCTTTGCGTTGTTCTCGGGAAAATAGTTCTTCCTCGGAAGAATTTTCTATTGTCCTGATATACGGACAGGACGTTTTAGGACTTCGGTGTTACAACTTTTTGGAAAACTATTCAAGTTTCCGCATTTCGAGATTTCGATTTTTTTAGAACAATGTGTGGGAAAATATCTTCCTGTTTTTCGTAAAAATATACTGTTATTCCTCGTTGACGAATCTCATCTAGTAAAAAGTCTGGTCGGTGTGAAATTGTAATTCATCGAGGAGGAGACTGCGCACTCGTCGCGCGCAGTATTATTTAATACGGTAGAAGCGCGGTCGATTATAATTTGATTAACGTTGAATTCTTCTCACATCTACGCTACTCAGTTTTTATGCGTTGATAAGAAAGGCATTAGAGAGATTACTGGTCTACCCCTGCTGCACTGATGTCTCATCCGTAATTGAGCACATCCATACCGTACCGCGCGTCTGTTTCCTGTCTGTCATTCAGCTCGTTTTTTCTAGCGGAGACTTTAATCCACTCGCCGGTTGGCCGTAATGTAAATGTGTACTCTCCAAATTTCTTCGAGTGATATCCCACAGTGAAAAGCGAGTGAAAGTTCATCCGAAGCAACAGTAAAAATACTCCCACTCGGAATTGTAAGAGAGAATGTTTCATTCAAACTGGAGTGGACGTTGATTCTACACGAGTGAGTGTTTCAGTCGAACAGAGTGAGTTTGTTCCTGTGACAGCGATACATCAGATTCACTCTTCGACTTCGAAGGAAAAGATCCACTCAGCAGCTCCGAGTAAAGAATTCATTTTACATGAGTGAAAAATCATTTGGACTCGAGTGACTCGTCTACCGCGCTTTACCATTGGAGGGAATAAGATTTTAGAAAACGCGCTTTATATGAAAAATATTGTTCTCCCGGAAACTTTATTTTCTATAAAGTAAACTCGTTTATCAGTTAGTTTCAATTGCGCGTAAATCCGCTTTCGTGATAATAACCAGGTGAAACAAACAGGTCTGTCCATTTCCAGTGTCGGCTAAAAATAGCTTATTTTTGCTTCTCCGAGAGACATTTTGATCGGTTAAAGAGTAGACTATTTTCGATACTGAAATATAGCTGTAATTCGTATAATATATTCATGTACAGTATATTCGTACAGTCTAATTCGACTTTTTGCGAGATTGTTATGCAACATCTGCGTCTGAATTCCCGCAATTCGAAATTTTCGAGTGGCTCGAATCCCAACAATAAATAATTTTGTGATTTCGCATCGAGTAGAGCAGAGGTTTCTATTCGATTCAAATTCGGATAGTTGGCATATTTCTATTTTACAGGACGCAACTGCTCACGAGATGCGCGCACGGGACGAGTCATTATTTTCATTTCGCGCTGTCCACACAACACGAATTACAGCGCGGTCTACCTACCGTGGCGTACATTTTCACAGTCGACCTCGTCGTTTGCGTCGTCATTATTTACAGACGCTCTGTCGTTTGCACCACTGACGTCCTATTTAAGTGCCAACGTTCGCGTTCCGCAGGTCGCGCCTCGACGCTGACTAACGCCAACGAGTTCACGTCGGGCCGTTTTGCCGTGGTCTGTCTAAGTCCCGGATTACGAGCCCCGCGGCGGCGGAGTGAAAATGTTCGCGCAAAATGAGACAGGTCGCGCCCCGGCTTCTAAAGCACAATCGCGCGTCCGGGCCGGTGCCATAACACCCCCGCCGGCTTTTGTGCCGAGATCGACTAGCCGCCAGTTTACAAGAATCCCCCGCGTTCTCAGGGCGAACGCAACTTGGAAATTGTTGAAGAATTTTATGCTCTCGTTCGCAGACGGCGGTTCTAGACCGCGAGCGCGCGAGCGCCGGTTTCCCGGCAGAAATTGAAACCGATAAATTCCCGACGAGCTGGAGGCTTTAACGCGCCTCGCAAAATGATCTATGCATTTGTGTGTGTGTGTGTGTGTGTGTGTGTGTTAATGAAAGCGCGACAATAGCCCCGACGAGTACATGTCCTCCCGTATTTCCGGCTTGTGAAATTTGATCCGAGTTAAAATAATATCTTTCTCGCGCTTCCGCCGTGAGCTTGACTGAGTCTTGACGTAGAGGACAGCCGATTAGTGGGATACAAAGGGGAGAGACGGAGGAGGGAATCGATACGCTATCGGCAGATACGGAGAGGAATGTCGTCCGACACGTACAATTATCGGAAGTAATAATTACATCCCTCAACGACGATGCAATTATTTCTTTCGACGGTATCGTCCTAATTAGCGGACTTTCTCGTTGACACCCCGTCTCCCTCCTTCTCTCTCTCTCTCTCTCTCTCTCTCTCTCTCTCTCTCTCTCTCTCTCTCTCTTTCTTTCTCTCTCACCTGTCCTTTCATGAAATCATGATCGTGCGAAGTCGAGTTTGCAGGTGAATGGATAGCGGCGTAGGGGAGGGGGGTTGGCGAGTTTTGTTCGCCGAAGGCAAACTCAAATTTATCTCGCGCGTGTACACGAGCGAGACTAAACGCGCACCCACCGTCCCTCTTTTGTGTGATCGAGGTCTGTCTCCAGCGATGCGTGACATATAATGTGCCATCCAGCCGACTTTTCTCTCGCGTGTATCCCGTTGCCGGGTCGCATTAATATCACTGTTAACGTCTACACGCGGACAGCTCCTCCTCCCTTCTTCCCCGACTGTGTTCCTCTGTCTCTCTCATCGCTCTTTCTCCCTCTGTTTCTGCCGCCCTTCCTCTGCCACACTCTTGTCTTTTTTCCTCTTCCCGAGCTACACCGAGCTCCCGTAGCTGTTTCTCACTTTTTCCCGCCCTCACTGCGGACCATCTCGTCTCACCTTCTTTCGCGTCGCTCATCCGCCCACCGTCGTGTAATTCCTAGCGCCGGGACGGGAATTTTCCAGTACCTATGTATGTACGCGCGAAATGAACGTCGGCCGTCGGTGTGGACGACACTTCATTAAAGCGACGAGCTGACGATTTTCCTTCTGTCCGGTTGCCTGCCCACCGTCCCTCGTCGTCCTTCGTCCCGCCGTTCTGTCCGTGTTCAGGAATTAAAATGACATATACCGCGTCGTTAGAGACCTTTTATCGTGGATTTATCCCACGGAGTGATAAAACCTCGGGACGGAAGGGAGGAGAGCCAGGGGGGATTTGTGTACCCCTAAAACGAAACGCGTCGCCGGCCGTGCGTCGTCCGAAGACATTAAATTGTCGTGGTAATGTCGCGGAAAAATGTTGCGGTCGGGCGCGGTGATTGCGTCCTGCCTGATTTAAGAGATACACTTCTTAATTGGGAACCGAGGACAAGGGACAAGATTGTGCGGCGGACGATTCATTTTGCGCGAGAAGCGCAAGAGAATCGCTGTTGCTGTGACATTGGGGAAATTATATCACTGCAATTATATTAATATGAATTGAATTAATACGAATGACGGTTTTCTCAAATGTATATGTATACGGAAGAACAAATGAAACGCATTAAGTTTAATTTATAATCTGCAGGTATGTCCACGGAGAGAGGATGATATACAGGGTGTCCCATTTTAATCCGGCCGGCTGAATAAAATTCGAGGATGATATTTTCCAGAAAAAAATATCAGACAAATGTTGCTCAGTTCTAAGGGGGACATTCGATGCCATTAACAATTTTGACCTCGGGTGAAGGGTTCAAGGTCATTCAAGGTCACCTCTTTTTTCTTAAAAGGGAACCCCTATTTTTCACATCGGCAATCGATTCTACGTAAAAAAAAATGAAACTTTTGTCTGAAGCATTTTTTTTATAACGTAAACTAATTTCACTTATTCAGCCTCCAAAATTGAAATTTTCAAACTTTCTGAATTTTTTACTCGAGAATGGTGGGGTTTGGGGGGAAATTGCAGAACACAAAAAGTTTTTGGAATGCTGCAAGGAATTCACTCGAATTTTCGCATGCCGAGGGTACTGGACATGATGAGATAAAAGATTTTTTCCAAACATTGACGGAAAAAAGTGCACGATCAACTATGCGCTCCACCATTCTCGAATAAAAAATTCAGAAAGTTTGAAAATTTCAATTTTGGAGGCTGAATAAGTGAAATTAGTTTGCGTTATAAAAAAAATGCTTCAGACAAAAGTTTCATTTTTTTTTACGTAGAATCGATTGCCGATGTGAAAAATAGGGGTTTCCTTTTAAGAAAAAAGAGGTGACCTTGAATGACCTTGAACCCTTCACCCGAGGTCAAAATTGTTAATGGCATCGAATGTCCCCCTTAGAACTGAGCAACATTTGTCTGATATTTTTTTCTGGGAAATATCCTCGAATTTTATTCAGCCGGCCGGATTAAAATGGGACACCCTGTATATTATAGTTTTTTTCATACATATTTTCTTCTCATTTTTTCCATGTTTTTAGTAGCACGGGAAGAAAATTAATCTTGCTAAGAAACATACACACACACACACACATACACAACGTATACACACACAAAATGTCTGAAGAAATTTGTCTAATCGCGTGCGGGTAAAACGGGTTAAATTGAGTAGAAAAGCCCTCTTCCTTCAGACCTGTTTACCGGCACGTGAGCGATTGACTACATTTCTCAAACACTTTGTATAGTATGTCCTAAAAGATTTAACTCATATTTCCAGAGAATGCACCAGAAGAACACCGTAAACCAACTTTTTAATGGAAATCAATGACCCCTGTGGTCATATTGTGAAACTATGGGACCTTGAAATATTGATCGTCTCGCCAACTATTATACGAGATATAAGACAATCTAGTTAGCTTTATTTAGTAAATTCAAATAGATATAATGAATGTATATTGCTCCATTATACCGATGGCAACTAATGTAAAGAAATGGCAGGGGCACTTATAGATAACTTCTATCTACTAACACGGCACGAAATTTGATACTCCTTTTCGCCAGTTAGAGAAATTTCTGTGAGCACTTGCGTTATGTCCTTGGCTATGTCATGGGACTGAGAACGGAAAAATTATGAGAAGTCAGACGGGATCATGTAGCCACGTTCATATTCCCCAGACCGATGTTAATCATGGCACCATGTTCAAACGATATGATAAGCGCCTCTGTTTTTTGCGGACGTAGGTTTCAATTACAAACTAGTTCTACTAGGTTTCCTCGATATGATCGATATACTCCTGAAGTGTGGCTCAAACTTCTGTGTATTTAAAACAATTATTAAAAAACTTTAATTTGTTCTCCACGATGACATATAAATCTGTGAAATTTTGCGAAATTTTTCAAACAGCGTTTGCGCAAAATTTCGTACTTTAGATTATACAAACTTTCAACATCCTCCACTTGATTATTTGTCGTTTGCTATATATTTTTAATATTTCCCTTCCTCTCTCTCTCTCTCTCTCTCTCTCTCTCTCTCTCTCTCTTTCTCTCTTCATACAATATTACAAGAAGATATATAATAATAGGATGTGCAAAGTGCACGAATATGTGTGACAAGTCAAGATCTTTTCACATTTGTACGTTAATTTTTCGGTTCGGGCATTCGAAGTTTTGACTTCTTGAAAGCAACGATCCTTTGCCGGCGACCGACAACGGTGCGCGCACTACATTGTAGTACACTCACGCTTCGAACTTCACACCTGCCGCTACAAGCGCAGCAGTGTGTATAGCTGAAAAAGGAGAGCCGCGCGTAACATTGTCGCCGAACCTCGGTCTCTGTCAAATGACTCGCTATTCATCGATTTCTCCATGTAAAAAAGTTACAGACGAAGGTTTTGTTCTTCAATCAATGATAGAAGTTGAACACCCCAAATAGCACATTGGAAAAGATATTGTTTATCTATCTGAGAGCTCGAGTGAATATTGAAAATAATGAGCCTCGCAAGAACCTCACGAGAACTTTAAATAACAATATGTCGCACTTTTTTCTTCGCACGTAATTTTATATATTAAACTAGATATGAACACATATTATCGCGTACTATTTTTTATTATCTCTGGCCGAAAACCAATGCGATTTATATATGAGCATGCATTATAAAATATGACGCTTTCTGAGCGTTTGATCTGTACACTCACTGACTTTTGTTGACTCCTGTGACTCTGCATCCGTCCAATGTCCAATCTCCTCAGCATCCAGGACGAGTTCCTTTTTCACAATATTTTGTCGCTTTTTCTTTCTCTTTGTTTATCTTTTCTCTTTCATTAATTTCCATGGGATTTAAGGAAAAAGAATGGCGAGACAAAGAAACATATATAGTCGCGTTTAAGAGATGAGATTTTTATTCCAAAAAGAAGTAAACACGATATTGCAACGTTCCGAGAATGTATACGTGAGACGCGATTCGCGTAGAATCAATCGCGAATGAAAATTACGACGTTTAGACAAGAGAGAAAAAACGAAAATGTTTTGTTTCGCGGACGGTAATTCGAAAGAAACGCACGTCCCGTTTCGTAAGGACTAAGTTAGAATGTAAATAAACACGCGTACTGAATTTATCGGTCATTTCAAATGAAATATTATCGCTTCTGACACGCGTGAAAAATATAGAATGTACGCGTAGAAAATTGATAAACTCGACAGACATAAGATTTATTAAGCCAAATAAGATAAATAATGGTGAATTTCACGTGCGATGGCGCAATTCTGATCAAATTTTAACATTACACACTACTCGAAGCAGGAGTTATATTGATTGAATCGCAGCAAATAATTCCATATCTTGATTTCAATATTATAACAAAATAAAGCATTTATATCTGTATCTCTTAATGATTCTGAGTAAATATAAAAGAGAGAAATATATATTATATCTTAAAGATTCTGTTGTGTAATATCGTCATTGAAAGACACGATCTCCTAATTATTTCGAGCAACGTGTGAAAAAAGAATAATTAAATCGCATTGATTTTCTCGAGATATTGGAAACACCCATCACCATAAAAATGTCTTTTCTTTTCTGACTCACCGATACACAGCAGACAGAGTCAGCCGCGTTCTGCTGCGGATCTGTAACAAAAAATATAGTTTCGTTAGTTAAACCGTTAGGTTAAAAGTTAGGTTAGGTTAGGTTAGGTTGAGTTCAGTTCGCGGAAGCGCGCGAGCAGATACAAATGTTGATCCTTTGCCATCGTATTTCAACGGCTTTTATTCCAATCACTCGGTTTTCGATCGCAATGAATCAAGAAATGTATAAACGATCAGTGAACCTCACCTTCAAGCCGACTCTGCTCGGCCCGAACCGGATCCTCCGGTGCGGCATCAGCGTCCGTCGAAACTACATCACGGTAACCGCAGCTATCGCGTGGCCGCAAACTCCAGTAGATCTGTAACAAAAAGCGAGTTTCCTCATTAGTATTACAGCGACAAATGCGTCCCGCATCAAGAGTACGAAGACTCGAGACTACAAATTAGCTTCTTCAACTTAACTAAGTTAACCAACAAAAGTTTACCTTTAAAGACCATGAAACACTGCTATTACTTAAGATGCTCCGGATCGTCACGCATGCACACACACACGTATGCACGTACACACACGCACGAATATTACACGTTACACGCGCGCGTATACTGTGATCGAGCGTGAAAATTCGGAAATTATTACACGCGACGATCGACCGATCTGTCCGCCGCCGCGGCGTAAACAATAATGGAAGCGGTCGCGGCAGTTGCGTACTTATGGACATGTTGTTTTCAAAATCACGCGACCTTGTCCCGCCGGGACGCGTCTCAGAGAGTCCGTAACGTTGTATAGAATTTATCTTTCTAAACAAAACAAAGATAAAAAGGGGCGCCAAGTATACAGGGGCGCAACACGTATTGTGTTATTTTTAGAAATTTTAAATAATTTTTTTTCAAGTTATATATGTAACATAAAATTTTACAAGTAAAATTTATAACTATAATAAAACTCTACAACGCTACTTTGCAAAAGAAATGATATAAACGGCAATGTTTACGCTTTTAATACTGTGCATCGTACCACATCTGAGCGTGTATCTTTGGGCAATATAATTTATTATTTTCGTTATACAAGTAATAAGTTTATATAAGTAAAACTTATATCTTTAACAATAAATTCTTCTATTAAATACTATAAATAAAACTCTATAAAACTGTTCTCTAAAAAAATGATATAACAAAACAATAGCATCAACTGAAAAACTCTACTCAACATCAACTCTGCAAATGAGTGCGATTTGCAATTTGAAGATAAATGTATCGAAAACTCCCAATGATACACAGTCCGGTACTTCAAAAACAGTTTTCATTATTGACTAGAACACTGAGTTTTATGGTTATTTTATTTATTATAATAAATTAATTAATATAACAATGCAATAAAAAATATTTAATGCAAAAAATCTTGCCTTCTCTCTCTCTCTCTCTCTCTCTCTTTCTCTTTCTCGCACATTTCTACTCCTGTATTCTAGCAATATTCTTCTCTCTCTTACTCTCTATCGCTTGCTGCTCACTCGCACTCACTGCTTCCTTCTTCAGCGCGTTTGTAACGCCTCTGGTGTCGGAAAAGTGAGATGCACAAATCCCCTTTCTTCTGCGGTCCAGCGTTTCTTACTTTCTTAGTGAATCGAAATTTTCCGTGATTTGGACTTTATTCTAAAATATCTACGCTTAGAGATAACGTACACAAAAAACACAAGGATACTTTTCTTCCTATTTTTTAAGGCTGAATCGATTGGGACTGCAAAAACCTCGATCGGTTTAGCCATTGCTGAGATATGAATATCTCACCTCGTTTCAACTCGCAGTTTCGCGTAATATAGGCACGATATGTCTCTTGATTGTAGCGGCATGAAATAAAATGCATTCGGAAACTGAAACCGTCTCACATCTGACGAAGGAGCTACCGTTTCCTTATATTATCGTCTAACAGGACAATATATTGGAAAATAAACCACCTTCTTTTGAAAGTGAAAATCAATCTATGATTGATAACACGATTCTTATTTTCAGTCGTGCAAACCAGGAAAGAAATAAAAGGCAAATATGAAAATGAAAGAAATAAAAGACAAACCGTGTCGTTGGAAATATAACCTTCTATTTATTAAAGCATAAGAATAAATCATACTTTAATGTCTGTGAAGTATTTCACCGTCTACTCTTTCCGCTCTATTTCTTCTTATTGTCTGCGGTACTTCCTGTTCGGACACCTTTGCGAACGTCTTGTGTCGACATCTAAAGTGGTGTATTCCCTGTTGAGGATATGGAGGATATAGGATATCCTATACTCCGGAGAATGCGGAGAATGAACTCTCTATGTTCTCTCTCGGCGAGTATATTCTATAGAGAATATACTGCTGTAATATTAGATCCTAGTTACGTATAATTATACGACATGTGATCGCTACATTTACTGCAATAAGATTGGATGTAATGAGCTACGTTATAGGGGTAATGCGACCGTGTTGTTGTTGCAGAAATGTCCGTCCGTTTGTGTACACCGAATCACATTTAGCGTCAATCAATTGTTTATCATGAAGATAACTAAAATATTATTTTCGGAGACACATATATGGAAGTTTCTCTCATTGATTTCTTTTTTTTGGTTTTTGAATATGTTGAATGTTTGAATTAAAAATAAGGAAATCATATATTTTATATGTTCCTTCGCACATATATTATTTATATAATACAATAATCAGTATATGAATTAAAAATAAAGCATATTTAAATCAAGTATAATACAATATAATTATATAAAACGTATATGCGTGCATATACATCCACACACTCTCTCTTTCTCTCTCTCTCTCTCTCTCTCTCTCTCTCTCTCTCTCTCTCCCTCTCTCATTTCTCCTTTTCTTTTATGAAACATAACGTTATTTGTTCCGGAAGTCAGGTCAAAGCTTGCTCGCTGGTTTAATAACTATCATATTTAAGAGAGAGAGAGCGAGAGAGAGAGAGAGAGAGAGAGAGAGAAGAGGAACAGCATTAGGGGGGAAGCAGTTTGCGAGTGCTTAGTCGAAGTTCGACAACAGCTCGAATAAATTTGGTTCGTAGTCGTAGCTCCGGGCGGCGATGCGAATACCTTTGATATCGACGTAATCGCTGCTCGAAGTTGAAGTCTTCATAACCCCCTCGAGGTATTCTTCAAAGGGAGCTCTTCGCCTGTAAGATGAAAAATTTTCATAAAGCTTCATAAATATTTCAAGGATTCGCATAAGCGCGCAATTAGACTGAATTAGGAATTCTGGGCGTAATATTGCTCTCTCTCTCTCTCTCTCTCTCTCTCTCTCTCTCTCTCTCTCTCTCTCTCTCTCTCTCTGTCTCTCCCTCTCTCTCCCCCTCTCTCCCTCTCTCTCCCTCTCTCTCTCTCTCCCCCTCTCTCTCTCCCCCCTCCCTCTCCCCCTCTCTCTCCCTCCCTCTCTCTCTCCCCCTCTCTCTCTCTCCCCCTCCCTCTCCCCCTCTCTCTCTCCCTCTCTCTCTCTCTCTCTCTCTCTCTCTCTCTCTCTCTCTCTCTTCAACCCCCATAACCACGAGCTCTGAGAAAGGTTAATAGTTTTTCGATAACCCTATATTTTTGAGTTTGCAATACGGTAACGCAACAGTAACTGATTCTCTCTCTCTCTCTCCCTCTCTCACTCTCTTCCTCTCGTGAGTTATTTTGTACGATTAATAACGCATAGTATACGGCGGGAGGTATATCTCGGGAAATATTTTACGGTGTGCTCAGTGAGAAAAGAAAAAAACTCGTTTTATGAGAAAGTACGTCAAAGAAGACTCATTAATATTTCATCTACGCGTATCCTTTTCATGCATATGTCTCGATATTAACCGACATTCATGGGACCGCTTATTAATCCACCTAATTAGCTAAAGTAACGTTATAAATACATATAATGGGATACGGAGCAAACTATTATTTATCTATCTCATTTCACTTTATACGTCAACACATTTTCATTGCTTTATTCGTATCAGTTATATCGACTGACTTATTCTAATCGACTGCCTCTCATTGGCCTTATAAAAGAAAAAACATTACTTTGATTCTCGACTTTACTTGAATTTTATACTATTTTATTTTTCGTCCCTACTAAGGCCGGCACTTACTGCCGCATCCATAAAAGCAAAGCACAAGACCTCGAATGACATTGCATTTCGCGCGAAATCCGCGAAATCGCATCGACGCCGCCCGATGGCTGTCTATTTGCGCCGCAAATATGTAGACGATTACGCGCACATAATTGGCGTATTTCCGATTATACAAAAGTGTACACGCACGTGCCAGCTCGGCTTTAATTCGCACTAGCGGTCGAACCGCGCGTGCTAGAGATGCGCCCGGCTATAACAAGTGCGAAATGCAGTTACGTGTGAAACTCCGCGCGCGAAATTGTCGGCGGTGCGCGCACAGCCATTGACGGCGAGTAATCCGAAAATAACTTGTAAATTTATGAAATAGTACGACGTAGACCGGCGATAACATCACCGCACGCGTGGTCTCGTCCGACGCTTACCTGCGGCGACCGCCTCAAACTCCCATAGCGATAACGTAGTCGCAGCCCACACGCCGAACACCGAACGTTAAGCGCGCGCGTCTGGGGTCGCAGAAGTCCCCTGATGAAAATTGTACCGCTTGTTCCGAATCTCCCTAATGTACGTACACACGCGATCAAGTGTTTCCATTATTCTACGCCGCAATTTGTATCCCGCTTATCGTTCGCCGAGCGTGTGCCGTCTGTTTACCGACGGTTCGCTGTGCAGCCCGGACTAGAGTTAAGTACCCTATTATTCCTACCATGGCTGGATGTTTCGTTGACTTTCGCATTGCGGTTTCGCCGAGTGCAAATTGTTGTCGTTCACCGCCGGAGAACGACGTGCATTGTCCCGAGAGAAAACAAAACACATGCAGTTTTAAAAAGCGGGACCATTGCCTGGAAAGTCGTTATATTGGAATCCCGATATCGAGAGAGAGAGAGAGAGAGAGAGAGAGAGAGAGAGAGAGAGAGAGAGAGAGAAAGACAATATTCCGAAATATAATTTTACCGAAATATTAGGAGTGTCTCGGGTGCATTAATATCCACTCATTTGAGTACAGTAAGTGTGTACTTAAGTGGATAGATATTGATACTATTAGGTGTGTGTGTGTGTATGCTGGAATAGTAGTCCTTCTTCGGAACAATTGTATACTTGAAAGAAATTGTATCGATATTTGTGAATATCGTCTCGATATTCGGATTTCGGTGTGCTATTATTTTCCGGAAAATTGTCTCTTATTTTCCGAATTTCATTTGGATTTTTCAGGACAATGCAAGTCCACGAATTTTGCGCAGGATTATACACAGGAAATAATAGAGAGAGAGAGAGAGAGAGAGAGAGAGAGAGAGAGAGAGAGAGAGAGAGAGAGGCAGGAGGGAAGGATAAAGGATCTCACGTTTCTGTCTTTTCACTTGCATTGGTACCGCAGGAAAAAAATCGCCAATGTCCCCCGCATTGTCTTGCTCAGTTTTGTCGTGGGAGGATTTTCGATGTTGTGTACGATTATACATTGCTCTCTCCTCAGCGATGGTTGTTCCATCAGTGATAGCGAGCCGACGTTTTCGGATCGTGATAACGCATCCGCTTAGTATCTCGGCACACGATCCGACGCACGCATAGCGTGTGTGTCACTCGTACTGTACATCAGCCAGATTAATAGCGGTTTAATGATGGCTCCATGGTGTGTAGCAGTTACGTGGAGGAACGTGAGATTGCTCAGCCGAAACTGGTAACAAAACTGGCGTAGTTCGCGCGTTAATTCCTTGGAGGATAACTGCTGGCTTAAGCGCGAGGATGCCGTATGAACTTGCGATTGCGATTCGACGCTGAAGCGAAGTCGTTGAAGTTTACAAGATCAGATGTCTAAGTTTCTCTTATCGTGTATTCCCCTTTTGGAGCAGGCAACACGAGTAACTACTGCCCGGTTTGTTCGCTTATACTATATGCACGTGAAAGATCTTCCGCTAAGATTTCTAGCTGCTCCTCAAGTATTTCATCATTTTATTCCCGCTGTCTTTCTTCGCGAAGTGTCTCCTGAATTTGAGCGTGTCACACAGCGTGTCAGCTGTGTGATCGTTGGAAATTAAAAAGTAAATCTAATGTATCTCTCTATCACAGGAACAAATTTATTGTAATTAATTAAAACACTTATATTATAAAAGCAAAATCCATTCGAAGCATGAATAAAGCACTTACTCTCGCGATTATTATTTTCATCATAGTTTTCGGCGAATTTTCACTCGCTTTGAATGAGATTTTATCTCAAGAAATTTAGAGTGTACGTAAAGTTTTATACACACGTTTGATCAAGCGCGTCATATCTATTCTCAGTTAGATTAATGTACAGAAAAGGAAGAGAAGGGCAAAATATTTTATGTTATTACTAGAATATTTATAAGCATTTTAAAATAAATCACCTCAAAGCGAGGATGACAAAGAAAGCGTTTATTTTTTACAATCACTGACAAAGTAAGTTAAATACCTTGTTCACAAATAACACACTAAAAGAAAATGATGTTTGTGTACAAAGAAAGATATCCCAATGATTTTCTTCCTCACGTTTCGCTGAAGTCTGTTCGCCGCGTGCGTCTATATCTCTCCCTGCGGGATGATGTTTAATAAAGTAACGCTACGTACCACGTATGCGCCATAGACAAATGGGAAAACCATAAGCGCACCCGCGCGAGGCGTTATTCAATGTCTAGCTCTTCGGCCGCGATTATCGGCAGACCCTTTGTATAGCGGATGTGTTACGAGGGCTTAATTTTCGCACATGGCGTCCGACGGCCATTGACCCAATAAAACGGGACTTAAACTTTAACGGCTGCTATCGTAAACCGTGGTTGTTCGATGTGTCCCATGGACCATAGGCCGCTGCTGTACGCCGACCGCGATTTGGCGCGACGGCTGATAGCGACGAAACGTGAGATCGACAGGAATCTGGCCGTGTCGTACTCGTCTCGTCATCCGGACGATCTCGTATGGACTACGTCGGACTATGTCGGACTAGGTTGTACTATCGATCTGAACCGCCACGTGGAACAGAGGGCTAGCTTCGGGGATGATCAAAACGAACAACCGCTCAGGGGATCGAAAAATAAAGTGCACGGCGCACAGAGAGAGTAGAGGCATCAAACTTTTTCTGAAAAATTCTTTTCAATTTTTACAGTGTTCTCGAGTGCTATAGGATTTGGATGCTATAGGATATAGGACTGTTTTTCAAGAAATATACCAAGAACTATAATAAATCTTCAATGCATTGACTTCTGTTAATTGCTTTTCAACTTTTAACTGGCTCAAGTTATCAAAGATGCAGTTAAATTCACGATATAGATATTCATTAGCTCGATTCTTTGATATATATTTAATTCGTTGTATAATTGAAGAGTTTGATTTCATACGTAAACTAGTGAGTCGGCAATATTATGACGTCATCTTGTACAACTCAGCGTGACGGCTGATGTGCGTGTGTGGACTTTAGTTTCTAAGATATAAACAACACACATGGAACAGAAGGTAGAATATGTCAGTACATCCCATGGATGCAAAATTTTACGGCAATTGTTGCTATAAAATCCTACCTGCGCGTACATCTCGTACACATGTGTGCACGTAACTGCGATATTTAAAAAAGAAATCTCAGAAAAGATCATTGTTTCCAACTTTCTTATAAACCCGAAACGATCATAAAAGAACGGGGAAACGTTGGAAAGCCTCGTTTAGGATATCGATGCAGTTAAAAGCGATGCTGGAGAGAGAGAGAGAGAGAGAGAGAGAGAGAGAGAGGGAGAGAGAGGGAGAGAGAGAGAGAGAGAGAGAGAGAGAGAGAGAGAGAGAGAGAGAGAGAGAGAGAGAGAGAGAGAGAGCCGTTCGACGCAGATGACACCGGCGATACAACTGGTGAATTTTTGCGCCTCGCCCGCCCGGCGCTGCGATCCCGCGGCTTCTACTCGCGTGATCCCGGCCATTTTGTCGTTCCGCAAATATGTACGGTGAACATTTGCGCGGCCCGATCGCATCGCGACGAGAGAGCCGTTCGGCGGTTTGTCACCGAGATAATGGTGTAGTTATACCAGTGATCGTTGTTTAATGATTTGCGATCGATCACTGCAACGGTTAGTCGCATTTCTTTCTCTCCCCCCTCGTGCCATCGACTACCTTCCGACCGCGGCCGAGCACCATCGAGCTTGCATTTCGTGTTTCCATGATTACGCCTTTTACGGCTGTTTACACCGTTTTAATTGGCTTCACCGCTCGCTTCCGATTTCAAACGAATCAATCGGTCAACTAACATATTGACAGCAAGTAATAGCAAACGCCTGCCGGATATGTTACAGTGTAGATTCCCTCACTGAAAGTTATACAGGAAAATCATGTTGAAACAAGACACAGAGACCTAGTAAATTTTTATAGATTTTGCATCATTGATTTTATTTTTACGTTTTGTCATATTTTCAGTTTAGGGATAATATATTAGTATAATGAAAAGATAAAGTTGATCGTAAGTAAATAAATAAATAAATAAATAAATAAAAAATTGAAAAATTGTCTCAGTACTCGGATTTCGCTGCTATGACTTTTGTCAAGAGTTATCCTACTTTCCGATTATCCTAAATTGTTTCTTGAGATAATACATGTTCATCGATTTAATATATTTTAGATCAACTTTTTGATAACGTACTTTTTGATAACGTAGACATACATTACTCAAGCACAAATTGAGTGTGTTACCGTCCTAGTTAATCATTCTGGGTCCTTTTGAAGTATTATTTCTGTTTTTCGGAGAAATAATTTCGCTACGCGGAAATGTCTTTCCAACGTCGGACGTAACGAGACGCCTCTTTTCTCGCTTTCCCAAAAGTGTAGCGATGTAAGTTCTGTGCAGAGTAATACACTCAGCCGCTGAATTCATTAAGACGTACGTGCGAAAACATATCATGCAGATCGTTATGTACGGAAAATTTCCGCCGGTTACAAATACCAGCGTAGATCCGCGCGTTCTACCTTCTCGCCCACGTACGCGTCCACGTTCACAAAATCCTCGCCCGTCGGTCGTATACAGGTTTGCTTAACGGCCCGTATAAAGTTTACGAGCGTTCCGGCTGAAACGGCGGCAGAAATTTCTTTCGAAGAGATTCATTTCTCGGGCGAGAGATGGAATCGCCGTGTCGCCTTAAAGTCCCCACGGAACGACACGTACGACGCGGCCGCGCAATTAATTACTTATTACCACGGAACTCGCTGGCGAGCTTCCGGCATTGTCGTATCGGCGCCGCCGATGAGTACACGAATGGATAGACGTAAGTTACGTCTTGTCGTGGGCCAATTTCACGGAGGAAATGAAAGAAGAATCGCGGAATTTTTAGGCTGACGAATGAAAGGGGCAGCTTTCATCGCGAATAGGTCGAACGGGGGTCGCCGCGGCGTAATTCGTCGCTCGTGCGAAATATGTAACTCTTGTAATAAACAACTCACCGCTCGCAGAGGGGAAGCGGCGGACGGTGTGTGATAAAAGCTCGGTAATCTTCGAAGGGCAGCTGAAGAAGAACTTAACGTTGTGCGAGACAAAAAAGTTTCGGCGGGTGTCCGCGACTCGGTTCTGAAAATAAGCGGTCGACCGATAGTTTGCGGGCGCGCTTTAAAGTTCTCATCAAGCGATCGAGGTCTGTGGGACACTTCTGTGTCTCATTGTTCCCTTTGTTTGGTGTTTACGCTGCTGCGCGCAGGGATTGCATCGCGGCATGCCTGGCGACGGCCCTCGGCACTAGCGGTGGCGGCGGCGTCGATGGTGCTGGCAGTGGCGTCGGTGCTGGGCTACGATGGCCCCCTGCGAAAAGCAGGGACGAGAGGAGCAGGGTGGGCTCGTCGGTGTGCTAGGAAGAGAAGCTTTCATTAAGCTTGCATTGTCCCAGCACCGCGCTATTATAGCCGAGTGAATAACTTCGAGCCATCCTGGTAGTCGTGCCGCCCTCGTCCTCCTTTTTCACCCTTCCTATCCCTCACCTCCTGTATCCTCCCCCCCCCCTCTCTCTCTCTCTCTCTCTCTTTCTGTCTATCCATCTATCTATCTATCTTCCACGTTATCTTTTTTTCATTCTCTTTTTCCGTCTCATATCCCTATCTCGCGTATCTTCTCCCCTTTCTCCTCCTCGCCCTACTTCCGATATTTTCACGTCGCCCTTGCGGGTGCGCACGCGCGCGCGCGCCACGATCCTTCCTCGCCCTTTCACGTCATGTTTTCCAGTGGCTTGTCTTCTACCTTCTTTCACGCAATTTGACGCATCTCCAATTTATTCCGCGACCTCGTTGGGCGAGCCGGCCGCCGACTGGCCCGTTAGTGGTGGCGATATTAACGAGCCGAACGGCGATATAACGGCAATGGCAAATCGCTCGAACGGCGCCAGAGCGCGGCATCGAACGGCCGCGGGCACCGTGACGGGGGACGTTTTTTACTATGTCCTACTACGAGCATCGAGCGTTCGTCTATTCGTTTGTGAGGATGCGGCGTTCTCGGTGACGATGTTGCTGATGCTGATGGTGGTGGTGCTTTTTAACGAATACGACTCTGGCGGCTGTAAAATCTTGACTGTCCCGTTCGTTAATTACTCGCCGCGACCTCGTCGTACCTATACCTCGTTTGTTCGACGACAATTTTGATCCCCACCCCGTCTCTCCCGATGTCCCCTAACCCCTCGTTGTCCTTCCTGGTCGTTGTGCCAACCCCGTCGGCTGTTCAGTCGCCCTATATACATACCGGGATATGCTTGAATCCTGTCACCCGGTTCGACGTTGGTCGTTAATGACGCGGAAGGGAAGCTCGTAGCGAACGCAGGAGGAGGGCTCGGGGTGGAGGTGGAGGAATGATTGCCGGAGGTTACGGCAGAAACGCGCACCTGCGATGATTACATTTGATTTCCAGAGGCACTTGATGCGTTCAATTATTTCCTCCACGAGTTTGCTTCTTCATTATAACGAGCACTCCGATTGCTCTAACGCCGTCCTCTGTTCCTCGTCTTCTCTTTCTTTCTCCCTTCAGAGCTATATTCATTTGATAATTTCGACTGATAATTTATATATTGGTAATTTACGTAGATGTAAAAGTACTTCCTAAAGTATAGTCTCAGAGTACTCTTCATTGAAATTCTTGTGACAGAGTTTTAATGTGTTCGGACCCCTCGCCCCCCACCCTAATATTATCTAGCTATCCGATTATTCAGATAGTGAATAAATGTGACGGTTTAAAATAGAGCTATCCGGAGAATAATTGAAACGTCAAATTCGAGGTCAAATCCGGTTCCAAATTCGGATTTAAGTTTGTGGCAGAATTGGTTAAACAGACATGTTTGCAGCAATTCAAATCCATCCAAAAAATTCGACAGTCAATAAACCAATATTTCTTAATTGTAATTTAACGATTCTCTTAACCTAAAATGTGTATCCGTGTGTGTGTGTGTGTGTTTGACAGAGATCGTATTAGTTAATATATGTTTGAATAATAATTATTTCATGTTTATATCATACATATACACGCGCACACATGCATTCTTGGCAATACTTGACTAAATTCTTTATAATATTTAAAATATAATATGTAAAGTAAATATGCGCAAGAAAAAATATGGATTTATCTCGGCTTGTTAGACGTCCTAATTGCACACACCAGACGATGATCGAAGACGACGGAGAAGAAAATCGGCCACGACTGGACAAATTTGCCGTCAAATTGTATTGTCGATAATCGTTATCATCTTGAGATACAATTTGCCATCTTTATTCGAAGATTGGCTATTTTCGTGCACGTAAAATTCAATCCACCGCGGCCCGATATTCGTCCGCGGAGAGAATGCACGGAGCGCCTTTCTCGTACAAAGAATGACTTTCGAATGCGTAGAAACCGGATTACGTCGGCCAATACATTTCAGGATTACTACAGCGGAGATCTTATTCGAAAATTGCGAAGTACCAGGCTCTCGCGGGGTTGCTATTACCCGCGAAATAAGATTGCAAGTCGCAGCGATCGTCTACGACTTTCTAAATTGCTTATTAAACGACGTCATTCTCATTCTAAGTTTCATTAGAGAATTCAGCTAAGCGAGTGCTAAATCTTCCAACGGGAATAGAATAACGTGAAATAACGCGGATCTAATTTCGCTCGGCTCATCAACGAATTTTATACTGGTGATTCTATCGCGATCATTATCTTCATCGTAACCTCCGATCCTCTGATTCGTCATTCGTGCAGCATTATCAACGAGATTTTCGCGATGTCGCGATTGTTTTCACGATATGCCGCAGGCCCGGGCTCGAAAATAGAGTAGTCGAAGCGCGATGAAATTGCAAGCCGAACGTCGCTTTAATTTAATCCGCCCGCAGCACACGCAGCGATATTCAAGTTATACCCGTGTCTCTCTTTCCGATGTTTCCGTGAAATCTTCGACATGCCAGCGCACATTGACAACGTTCGCACTGACACTAATTGCTTAATACCTGTTTCAGATACTCCGTCGTTCGCGATAACGCGTTTACCTGGTTTTGGAATTCCGATCGTCGAGGGGATGTCCGTCAGCCTGAAATGCGAGGTGGACAGCAATCCAGTCAGCACTCCAATTTGGCAGCGTGGTAAGTGGCGAATGAAAAAAAAAAAAGAAGAAAGAAAAAAACGTAACATGGCGTTGCTCTTAATTTGTCTAACGGACACGGGTTTACATGAAAATTAATAAAATCGGGAATTCGGATCGTCGAGCCTGAAAACGTTCCGCGGAAAAACATCGCGCCGGGATGATTGAATTATTCCAACGTATAGATATCGTCGTACTCTCTCTTCAAGTTGTGCGTCTAAATGAAAGGTAACATGTCCCCTTTTTTCGTTCTTCACGTTCACTCTTTTAGCCGAGTATCCGCTTGAACTTTAATTATGTTCAAGCGTCGGAAAATTTTCATTAATTCTTATCTTTCGGGCAACTCTTGCTATATGAACGAGATTCTTTGTTCATATCACGCTGTGTCACTCGGGGAGATATCGATCGCGCATGCCGAGCGCATTGTCCTCTATTGTTGAAAGAGAAATGTTAACAATAAATCCGCGCGTTTCTTTCTCTGGATGAGAACGTTCGCAAGGAGGACGATACTTCTGCGCAAATAAATGTTGAGTTAACACCGACTGTCCCGTTAATGTTTTCATTTTCGTCGCATTAACGCCACTCGTTCCCGCGCGTAAAGTCTCCACGAACTCTCAAAGCTCTACGCCCCTATGGAGTTAGTGTGTTACAATTATGGGACACCCTGTATACAATTTTCAGAAATAATTTTATACAATTTCAATATAAATGTTTTACGAAATTACCATCACTGTGCGTTTAAATTCCAAATTCATTTATGGCTACGTTCTCACGAGTCGACAACGATGTTTTGCCGTGAAGAATCGAGGAGATAACGATAATTCGGTTACAACTGTGGTTGCGCTTGTCGTCGGTGCATCGACACACACACATGTTTACAAATAGGTTACATCTCCTTTAGAGTTATTACGAAGCCGTTATTACGCCGCGATGGGTCATATGCATCAGATTCTACCCCGTCCAAGTGCCTGTTTACAGTGATTAAATTATGCTCACGTTGCCGTTACACGTGCCCGCGCTAACGTGTCTACAACGTGACGCGTTTCCTAGCTGCAGAGAACGGGGAGTTGCACGAAATAATGCACGTGCGCTTGCAACTCACCGTCTGCAGCAGCGGTAGTCTGCGAATATATACAGTATATAGTGTATATATTAGAAGATATCTTCTTCGAAACATGAATCCGCGCGAGAATCGGTTGTACGACAGAAATTATAATTATATCAATATTATGACACACTTGTGGCTGTATTAATATAATGTACTGTTCAATTTACATATATCTACTTTTTGTAAAATTTTTGTACATGTCCTACAATTTCGCAAAACGGATTAGGAAGAGAAAAAGGGAGAGACAGAGAGAGAGAGAGAGAGAGAGAGAGAGAGAGAGAGAGAGAGAGAGAGAGAGAGAGAGAGAGAGAGAGAGAGACAAAGAAAGATCAATCTCTAAAAATGTCAAATCTCAAATCGGAAAGTGGCTCTCATTATTACTTATTTCTATTAACTGCACTTTATATCTATTAAAACTAAAAAACTGGCATTTTGCAATATTACCGTTGCAAACCGAGATTCTCAGGAACAATCTTTCACGTCATTGAACAGTTTCCGCTTGTATAAGATAAATAAATTTCTACAGATCAACGTCGCGGTATTGATATTGGATATGTTAAAAATGAAAAAGTATATATCGCTCTTTTATTATATGCGTATGAGCGTATTTTTCACCGACAACATCGCAAATGGATGTTCCCGTAAAACAACATGTAAAAAACGCACTCTCCACGCACTCTCGCGAATTTCCCCGTTTTTCACACACAAATCCGTCAAACGTTACGACGTATCGCAGCTGACTATGTCGCGTCCCAAACGTCGTAATTTCCGCGTAATTAAACCGTCGTCGCGAGTGATATGCCAAGACGGTTCTAACGCATGTCGCTCTTGCGGCATGACGACAACGTCGTCTCTAGTTTAGGAACGGATCTGAAGTTCGGCATTCACGCGATTTCCGTCAAGCCTATCCTCTCTTGAGATCTCCGGGGATCTTGGATTGGAGAATCCGTACTGAGACGAGAGAGAGAGAGAGAGAGAGAGTGTGTGCGTATGTATGTGTGTATGTGTGTATATATGTGTGTATGCGCAGGAGAGGAAGGAGGGAAACAGGGAAGGAAGGTAGGATAGATAGGTAGGCAGGTAGGTAGATAGATAGGAGTAGGTAGGTAGGTAGGTAGGTAAGTAGGTAGATAGGTAGGTAGGTAGGTAGGTAGGTAGGCAGGTAGGTAGGTAGGTGAGGTACATCCCATAATCACATTATTACGTAGCGTAACGGGCGTGACAAGTCTACCACACAGACGCTGGCAAATCGGGACAATGGACAATCCACACCGCTGGTCCCTTTCATCTCGGCAATTCTCGCCGGTGCTTTCATTCGGCTTCGACAGACAGGTGTACGCGTTCGATGTTATCCCCGTCTCGATGCACTCCCGGTTCGGCCGCGCCAATTTCCGCATTGTAAATTTCGTGTCAGCATTAAAGGGGATTCGCGCGCTCACGTTACGCCGCTCGCCCATGAGCTTCCTCGAGCCTCGCGGTAGCGCGCGACGCTCGAGGAAGCTGTTACACGGCGCGTGATACCCCACCTAGCATGTTGCTCCATCTAATCTGCCCTATTGGCCGACAGCCGTTGGAGGGAAAGAGAGATAAGAGAATGAGGGGGGCCGAGCGCTGTATCGGATGTATCGGCGACGTGACACGCGTCGCGATATCTTGGCGCGATGAGAACGAGAAAATTGCGCGATGCTGTTAATTAACTGCCGCGGTGGTCAGCAACGACTGGCGTTCTAATGTTGCCGCGGCTCGTTAATTTACGTTGGTTACGTTGGTTACGTTGCAAAACGTAAAACGCAACCAGCCAATTGTATAGAGCAAATTATATATACAGTAATGTCCCAATTAACGACAGTGGCCCAATCATATATGTTTCCCTTAATAAATCAGCCAACACAGCTCCATATTTATCCTAAACATGTGTTCACGCTCCAAATTTTATATATTATCGCTTATAACAGGTTCCGAATAAAGTTACAACCAAAGCCACAGTAAATACTGGAGCAGCATAATTACAGGCATAATTCTGGTAGCGACAGTTGGGACAATTTGGACAATTACATTACGCCGGCATTGTGAAAGTTGATAATTGATATCGAATATTTATTCTACTTTTTATTACTTTATTTTCATGATAAAGATAATTGATCTCTTATTTTACCATTGCGATGAAGCTACCGCATCTTTGGCGATTCAAACTTTGAGCGTTGAGAGAACCAGTGGAAATCAGCGTGGTAGTTCAGCGTGTTAATAGCTACGCTAAGGACGCGCAGATTTACTGGTTGACGGATCGAGCAAACGCTGTCTCCCGGGAGAAATCCCCCGCTCGTGTGTGAACTTATTCAGAAAAGAAGCAAAACGCGCTGGGAAACAATGTGACATAAAAGCGACACTGTTATCCGTGTTGTCGTGAATCGTCGCTACGTTATTGTTGTCGGAATTGCTTGAGGCGGACATAATTTACGGCGATATTTCGTTTTAATCTCTTTTTAGGTGCATTAAAATTGCCTGGAAACATTAGTTAAAAATAAAGCATGACCAATTTTGTCTGCCCCCCGGAGAGTGACTGCATATGACTATGTTCTCTCAGTTTTTAATATAAATTATTGTAATTACGAACGAGCGATAAACCTATACCGGCGGCGTGTAACGACGTTTATATGTATACAGCGCGAAGATTAAAACCTAAAGTGATTTTGAGATTGTCTCAATTATAACACTCAAAATCACGTTGTAATTTTAAATCGCGCTAAGATCCCCGAAAGGACGAACGAGGAGTATCCAGCCGCATAGATTCCTTACCACTTGAGTGTTCTTTGTCACAGGGGAGAATCCTCTGGCCACTTTTCTCCTTCCCCTTCCCTCTCTCTCGCATAATTTTAACTGCACTGCCATCTTCTCTTTGGAAGAGGGGATCTAATACATATTTAAAACTGTCTATAATTTCTCTCCAAGTATCCACCTGAATTTTACGGTTTTTAACCGCGATGTTATTTTACGTTTCAAGCTTAACTCGTCGATCACTCACTCGTCGATGTGTTTGTTGGCCGAAATAAGTAGTATAAATGTTTTGCATAAAAAATTATTGTTACAACGAAAATCAAAATTTCATCATAGCGAAGGTGAAACGATTGTTGACATCTGAGCATTAGTAACATGGAAAACACGCACAGCACAGTGGAGGGAGCTTTTCTGTTTTCTCTATCAGACATACGCATACACACACGCACGAACACACGTACGTGACAGCGCGTTTCTCAATAGTCGCATGAAACACGCGCTTTACACTTTGCGTTTGTTACATAAAAGTAAAGATCAAACCATTGAAAACAGAGATATTAGAGGTTCTGCGGCAACAGCGTTCGCGCGTAAAAATATTCGCGAGAATCCGAGGAGACTTTGAAAAAGAACGTTACATTTTGCGCGCATTTTAAAGACGACCAGAGATATAGCGACCAGAGGCACGCTGCGCTGAAAACGCCCGCTATCGCAAACGTATACATGGCGAAAATATGGAAACGCACGAGATCCGGGACTATAAATTTTGCAATGCGCCGTTGTAGTCACGGTATTAAATTTCGGCCGCGTTATATCCGCGTCGGAGAGATACACGGCTCTCGATACGCATATGCACCGGCAAAAATCTGTTTATCCATTAAATCCCGCATATTCCGCGTTTCGTTATCGCCGGTCATTAGCATAATTAAATCGCATAAAGCGTCGCGCGTATTACGAGACGTTATTGCACCGTCCGAGCCGCGCGCGCCGCGCGCCCGCGTCCGCTCGCTTCTCCGGCCGGCCGCTACATTTTTATCAAGCCAAATTGAATCCGCTCCACGTTTCCGAATCGTACATCTCCATTCGCCGCTGCGATTCCTGGACCTTTTTCGGAATTAAGGGTCTCTTTTGCCCGATTGCGATTCACCGGAACAGGATTTACGGTGTATACACCGTCGTCCTAGGATCGGTAACGACGTTGCTTTTTAGCCGGTGCGGCGAATAAAAGCTCACCGCAGCATAATTTCCTTTATTCATCGTCAATCAGCACGGCTTGAGCCGCGGGTTGAAGGAGAAGGAGGAGGAGGAGGAGGAGGAGGAGAAGGAGGGGGAGGAAGAGAGAAAGGGGTGGAGAGAACGAGCCGGCGAAACGGAGAGAACGAGAGGGATTTTCGCGGAGTTCGCCAGGGAGACCACTTTCTTGATTAGACCGTAGCGTTTAAGCGGGTGAACCCATTACATTCGTTAAACGTGCTCGCTACGCCGGCAAACTTTTCGCCTAGGTGCACCTTGCCGCGCTACGCCGAGTCGGTGCATTACACCTCGCGAGTCAGCTCGCGCTTTTGATGCACTTTCCCGAGTGAAAATCGGAATCGCGATTTCTTGCTGCCGCGCGAACGAATCGGGCGGGCGCCGATAAATATTTAAGAGCTCCACTCTCTCTGCATTCCGATAGCGCCAAGTACGTTGCACTCCGGCTCACAATGGCGAATGAATGATTTTTCGGAACACCGTAGCGTGGGGGAAAGGTGCGGCGCGCGTCTCGTGCCCGATCTGATTGGAATACGAGATCGCTCTCGGTGAATTGTTTTTCCCGCTTCGGTTCAGAGGGATTAGCAGGAAGTGCCGAGTTGTAGCAGTTAAAATGTTTCTTGCTGGCAAAGCTCAGTTTATTAACTGTTTAGAAAACAGAGTCGAAATTTTTTGGTCCTATGTTTAATTAAACTGAAATTTTTAATTAAACTTTAAGCCGTTTAACATCTATAGATTCTGGAGGGCCAATGGATATATTTAACAACTTGTATACAAACGAAAATCAAGTGGCAGAAGATGCACAAGTTGCTACTTGTAGATTCTTAAAGGGACTTCTTGGTAAAGCTACATGACTACTAAAAAATTTGCCATGTATGTCTCTTGACAAGATGCATTCTACTGACAATTTATTCGGACACTACTAGAAACTTTCGCAAAAATAAAATAAATTTTTTATTTTTAAAAAACAATTAAAAAAATGTTACACAGCTTATCAGAATATTGTTTGTCTATCGGTTGCGCTAGAATGCATCATTCGATTTTATTTCCTTGTCTTTACGTGATAATTTAAATTCTTAATAATCATCGATTTGATTAGCGGGAAGAATCGACACGGTTGTCGATTTTACAGCGAATACTACAAATAATAAATTTTCCTAACTTTGGCGTTTGGATCATATTCTTAAGTGCATATCGATAAATTTTGACATTTTGACAATTACTATCTGTTTAAAAGGATATTCCTTTTGTTTTGTTGTAATTTTTCTTGAAAAAGAGAACCAAAGGACAGAAACGAAACATTTGAATTGAATGTAGAGGCAGATTTTTCTTTCATATGTTAAATTTCACTCGAACAATAGCGCCGGCTCTTACTTGTTTCCGCCTTTATTTACTTCATTTGGAAAAAAGTTTGAAAAAGGAGCTTGAGAGAAAAGTTCGAAAAGAATTTGCGGAAAGGTTGGTAATATTCTCTCCGTTTAATGATGGAAACAAAATGAATAATCTTCTAGCAAAGTTAGAAGCGGCTATTGTAATTTAGTTCATATAATCTAAGTTATCTTTTTTTATATGCAATTATATCGTATATTCCGAGATGTAAAATATTTATCGAGAACTCAAAGACGCGGTTGTCGATTATCTCTTGCGACGTACTTGCACTTTTTTACTTTAATTCGTGTATATCGCTGTCTTTAGTACTTTAGTACATCTCTCGGTAAACTCGCGACAGAGTATAGTCAATGTAGAGGATCAACTGCGCGAAGCCGCTAATGGTTTTTATAAGATTAGCGACGCGTACGCCAGCGTGTGTTCCATCGAAATAGCAGCTCGAGTTTAACGTGGCCGATTAAATCTCTTTTCAACGGACTTTTTTCGCCTGTTCTTCCGCGTTCGCATTCAGCTCGTTAAGAAACCTTTTTGGATCCTTTTTATCGAATCCGATCCGCTTTCCAATCCACATATTTACGCGAGACTGCGTTTTCGATCAACTTTGTATGGCGGCAGTCGAAATTACAATTTCCCGCGAATTAATCAGAAAAGCGCGAGCAGACACTCGAGAAGTTCGCTCGCGCGATATAGAGTAACTCGTTGTTGCGATGAAGTATCGGTTCGCCGGCGTATATCACAATCGCGAATAACAATTTCGAGTTTCGATAGTCCCGATGCTCTATTCACATCTCGAATGAATCACGATCGTCTCTCTCCGTCTCCGTGCCTCTCTCGCTCTTGAGTAATTTATCGTCCGTTAAAACTTGGCGCGGAGCTATACTTTCCTTTGACGTATCGAAGTCATACGGGAGAAATGCCTTGAAAATAAAGTGTATATTTCTACGCTGCTTGATATGTTCGAGAAGTCGACAGAGGTATAAAAATGATTGCTCTCGCGTACTGTTGGAAGGGCGTAAAGATTTACGACCTGCCGTTACAATGCTTCTCTTGTTTGTCCTTAAATCGTGCGACAACTGTGCGAATAATAGATAGATTAGCGGGTCGTTATATACGGAAAAAAAAAACTGTCGAATCGAGAGAGTTGCTAAAAACAGAGTGCCGTAATTGGAGTAAATCTTCCTGATTTTTATTTTAATAACAGTATTGTTGAAACTTTTCTTACGACAATGTTAGCGGCATACAACCGTCACACGGAAGAGAATGCCGTTGAATCAGTAGAATTAGTTGACACTACCGATTGAAGTAAATAAAAAGTAAAAAAAATACTCTTGATTCAATATTAATAATATTATTGATATTAATGCATCATATTGTTTTAATAACTTGACTATTTAGTTTCAGTATTGTTATTGAATTGTTATTGAAAAGATTTTCTCTAATTGCTGCGCCATTGATCGATTCTATTGATTCAACAGCATTTTTCTTTGTTTCGTGTACATATGTATCTCTGTGCAATTGTATCTTATTATAATTATTATTATTATTGTTTATTAGAACGTACCGGCATTAACTTCCTGCGTTCTGTAATGAATGATATAATTTTCTCTGATAAATTAATAATTACATAATTTTACATTAATGTTAATTATACTAAAATGCAAATTACAATGGTTCCTTCAAACTGTATTACATTTAAAACGAGGCGCAATAATAAATTAAGCTACGGCAAATTATCGTAAAAATTCTTTTCGGGACGCGGAAGGTAGAAATTGCATTATTAATCCGGCATCCGGAAATTCGGGGAATCAAACTGATTGCGTAGTTTCGTTTATCTCGTTATTGAGTCGCACAAAATGCTGAGAACAGCTGCAGCCGTCATTTTCCGCTGCGATCAGCCGCGTACGAGTGATAAGAACTATGATGGACGACCTGTTATTACCAAACGTCAGGAGGCATCGCGCGATCTCCACAAGAATTATTGCCAAATACCGCTCTAAAGTAACGATTCGGCTGTACGTCTGACATACTGCGCGACTTTTTATTACCGCGCGGAAATACTCTTACTTCTCTCGGGCTCTTATATCGCGTTAGGAGAATTAAGCGTACGCGAAACTTCCTAATGCTCGTTGCACGCTTCACACGTGAGGGATAAAATCATTAATCTCTTATATAACAAAATCCCGACGGGCGGAATTACGCGATACTACGGACTTTATTTAGTACCTCTTTGAATCTCCGTGTAAATCATACGGCTCTTAGTGGTAGAGGCTACCAAATTCGCGAGTTGGCATATTTTACGCTCGCGTGCACGGAGAAAATTATAGTTCTCTTTTTTTACACAATTTTTTTTTACACAAATTCTGCGCATTTTTATATTTTTTGTCTAGCGATGCAAGAATAGGCTGCCGGTAGAGCTTATCCTGCTGAGAGATATAATATATAGCGAATTTTTTAACGATTCAGTTTCAAAAGTATAAATATCATATATCAAACGGAAAAATAATAAATACAGACGGAACATTCGACAAACATTCCTCGGTCACAAAATTTTTTAGTAATTTTTAGTATAAAATTCTCTTCGTGTTGCTGCTTGAATGCGCATATTGATATAATCTCCGGTAAAAGATGGTTCTTTGAGAACCGCGATAAAACGAACCATCTCTCTCGCCATTAGTTATATCATACATTTGTAATATTAATTATGCTGAATATAATTATTAATCTTTTACAGGAATAATTCTGACCACATTCCACGCTGCGAAATTAATTAAATTTAATATAGTCGATACACAAAGCACATATACACGTACGTGTGCATGTACACACAATTACCCGCCAATTACTCACCACACACGCACACGTCTGGCGCGCATTCTTCCAATTCAAAAACGACAATACTTCGTCGCACCGGGGGATATCCCCGTGACGAGACTGAAAATCATTGCCTTTCGCGCGGATCGGTGAAATAATTTTTTACATGTGCTACGAGAAATAACTAGATTTATTAAAGTCGTTCCGTCTTCGTATTACGCCCGCGCAGACTGTATAATTAATCGGCAGCCACCGGCGCACGGGACGTGACAGAAAAATCGACGTTCCGTCGTCGTGACGGATGACGCCGCGCGGCGATGGGAAAACGGCTATGTATATATATATATATATATATGTATATATGTGAGTTATCCTATTAAATATTCAATTATTTCTGCCTTCCTCTGCTGACGTCTGGAATTCGCTCGACGGCGCGCGCGCGCTGCATCGGGCTGCGCCCGCCGTCGGACGGGGCCAAGCTTAATCCCTATTCATAGACTCAATCGAGTGATTTCGAATAAATCCTTCCAGCGTTCCGCGAGATCCGCTGCAATTAAAATACTTTAATATCCTTTGGAGCACGTACCCGCTCCGGGCAATGCCTTCGTCCGCTAACCTTCTCCCTTCCCCCCCTCCACCCCCCTCTCCCTTCGTCCCCTTCGCCAGTCCCCTTATCTCTCAAACCCCGGTTTCGCCGCCCATTCCCAATTTCTTTTTGGTACGCTTGCTCTTATTAAACGTCCCAATCCGCATGCCTCGAGAAAGCACGTTCACTCTCCTCCTCAAAGCATCCTTTATGGGAGGCAACCCAAGCAAATTCGGACTCGCCTGATCCTCCTCCTTCGTACTGCAACGAGTCGCGCTCGCACGAATTTACGATATGGCCACACAAAGCTGCGAATCGCTTTGTGGTGAACGAATGTTTAAGCGATTAAGCGCTCCACGGCGACGGCAGCGGCGGCGGCGACGGCGGCGGCCAACGTGATCCCGCTTGGATTTCCGGGCGCGTATAACATGTAATCGTCCAACCGTGCACCTTCGTCCGGACACCTCGGCGTGTTGTCGCGTGGCTATACCGAAATAAAAACGGCGAAAATCGTTTATCACCGTTCTGACGCGCGAGCGAGCGCGTGCCCGCGCGCCCCCGATCTATCTATCACCGCCGATACGCGTTGCACTGAGAAACATTTTGCAAGAAGAAACGAGAGCGTCAGCTGCATGAAATCGCCCGAGGAGCGAAGTCGGTCTCTATACGATCGTGTTCATTCGGAGGATCGTGCACAATGCAAGGGATATAGGGACGCGGGTGTAATGTATGCGGAACGCTTCGAGGATGGTCCGAGTTTGCGATGTTACGAACTGTTGGCGAGCTTTTGTTGAAATTGCAAATTCCGCCGTTGCCCGACAGGGACGATCAGAAAATCACGAGAAGGACAGATGCGCGATAATTAATATGAACTGACGCGTAAATGTTGGGAAGTAAGAAAATTCAGATGGACACAGCCGACGCGCAGTGATGCCTGATTTTGCGAAACTTCGTAACTTCTCTTTGTTAGATCGAGAAATTAATGAAACATGGTAGATTAATATAAGAAACAGTTTATTAATTAAGAATTATTATTATATATTATTATTATTATTATATGAAAGATTATTATCTCCCCTCCCCTCCCCTCTTTCTCTCTCTCTCTCTTTCTCTCTCTCTCTCTCTCTCTCTTTCTTTCTAGTTAGAACGTAACTCTTAAATTTTCCCGCCATCTTTGAACCTATGGCCTTTATTGTAATAAGAAATTGCAAATATATAAAAAACACAGAGTTTCTACTACAGAATACATAATGTTTCAGAAATTATTTTTGCGTTGTTTAAATTTAGCAATTTATAAAAAAATTTTTCCGCGATTTTGTACGTATATAACTTCTAATGACTATTGCAGACGGATCAGGACGAACACACAAAGAATGTTTCAGAAATGTTTCAGAAAATGTCTCAACCATATGCGAAATCCTGAATCAAAATATCAAAAGAAAATTATTATCTCGAAGAATATGTTTCTTTGTAAAAATATCGATACAAATTAATTTATGACATTCACAATTCTCACGCATAAGAGTCAGCGCCGAATTTCACTGTGAAATATCGCCATTTCAAACATTTTTATTGCAATTTATCGTTACTCGGTGATTTAATATTACGTAAATATTCTTGAAGATCTTCTAGATACATCTCCAAAATTATAGATAATAAAGTTCTCTTTGAAAAAGTCTTGCTCACCTGTGACTAACGATGCGTCAACGAAGAATCGACGTGCGGTCGAAGCGCAACTGCGCGGCCAGATCGCGATTCGCGATCCTCGATTTGCGGTAAACCAGCCCTCTTTGTTCGCGCTATTTCGACAGAGGATTCCTCGCGCCGCAGGTCGCGCGGGGCAGGCAGCACCCGCCTCTCCAATCCACTTGGAGTCGGCTTCGTTTGTTTCCTAGCCAAATTGCCGGAATCCCGGCCGAGCTTACCGGAAATGTCGTGCTTTTTGGACCAAGTCACGGCGCGATGCTATTTCATACGAAACGGCACGACGCGTCTCACCGACGAGCCAGTCGCGGCAATAAATACTGTTAACACAATCGGCCGTGCTTTGGCAACGTTAGCGAAGAAAGCTGCCTCCAGTCTTCGGTAGGGTAGCCCACCCCTTGCCCACGTCCTCTACGCGCGGTTATGGCCGGCTCGCGTAAAAGTTTCACCGCAAAACTCCTTCCGCGAGCGATACGTGCAATCCTCTTCGTCCTCTGTGTTCTCGGTCCCCTCGCATTTCCTATCCCTGCGATCTTCCAGCACAGCCACCCTCCCCCCCCCCCGCTACAGTCCTCCACCTCTCGTGAGCGTGTCTTCTGACTGCGTTCTTCCATTGTTCCTCGCGGGATAGTTCAGCATTCGCGAGAGCGGTGCACTTTCTACTAGCTCGATTCCGACAGCTGCGTCGAATCCTCGGCTTTGCCGTAACGAGGTCGGCGAGAGAGAGAGAGAGAGAGAGAGAGAGAGAGAGAGAGAGAGAGAGAGAGAGAGAGAGAGAGAGCAGCTGCGGCGAGAGTGTGGGTGTTTGGTGGCGGAACGGCGAAAAAGCAGAGAAAGAAATAGGACCGGCAAAAGTTTCGCGCAAAGGGAAGGCCAGCAGGATGTTCATGGATATCGGCCTTCTCAAAGTCATTTCCGTACTTATGAATAAGTCGGACGACTGTTCCCTTTTGGTCTTCCCTTTACGCTTGTTCTCTCTCTCTCTCTCTCTCTCTCTCTCTCTCTCTCTCTCTCTCTCTCTCTCTCTCTCTCTCTCCCTCCCTCCTGTCATTCCTCCCGCTTCCGTTATTTTCTTCACGAAACCCGATGGCTCTTTATTCTCCTCCGCGATGCTCGATCGGTAATAAATTCTTGATTTCATCACCGGACAACATGTCACATCTCGAACTGACGGACATATTGCGCAATCACCTCTGTTATTTCGCGAGTAATTCGCGCAAATAACTTGCTCTGTCTTACTCTGTCTCACTTTATCTACCTCTCTCGCTCTCTGTTTCTCTTTCGGTCGAGGTCGTTGAAAGCAAACTGGCTGATGCAACTTTAATAGCATCAAACCACTGAAAAGCTCTTTCTTAATCGCGATAAAAGCGATACATTTCATAGTAAGCGTAATTAAATCAACCGACGGACTGAAAGACATCGTTTTAGAATAGCATGGTAAGTCGATAATAATAGTTTGATCGAAACGATTGAAGCGCTGCGCTTTTCGCGATGGAATTGCCTCGAGAAATGGCTCGTCGTCGTTTGATTATCTCTGTGTACATTTGTATCAGCGAGTAATATAATAATTGACCGTTGTTAAAGCGGAAAAAATAATTCATTATCTTTCGCCGAGGAAGAATTTCCTTAGCTTATCAGCGTGTTACAGAGAGAGAGAGAGAGAGAGAGAGAGAGAACAGTGGAGCTTTTTCTTCGTATGGAATTCTTTTCAATTTTACCATGCGTGCTAATAGTGTAGGAACAGACTGTCTGCCAAGTTTATCCTATCCTATTTATTACGCACGCACACACGAGACCGATTGGTGATGTTTGACGCGGAGAAATGTGCAAAGCGAAAATTCGGAAACCTCAATCTCGTTTGATTCTTTAGCCACGTTTAGCTGCGGATGGCGATCGATCGCAGGCAGTTAATCGCCGAATTGTGTGCATGTAGCCACGCGCGCGCGGTGTCCCTGTGAAAAATGTCGCGGAATCGTCAGTGAAGTGCCGCCTGCTAGCCGCGACTCGCTCGGCTGACGCGAACTGCGACGACGTTAACGCAAATCCGCGGACCGTGCGTGCTGTTTCCAGCGCGTTAATTCGTATATCCAGCAGCTTTCCGCTTGTGTTTCAGACAATGGTCCGCCTCCCGTGGAGCAGAGCGATGACGGATGGTTGAACTTCACAAAAATCACTCGGGCCGAGAGCGGCTGGTACAAGTGCTACACGCGGCATATGCTCGGCATTTTCACCAGCATCGGATATTTTCTCAACGTTCGCTGTGAGTAAATCGTTGTCGCGCCACTTTGTCGCTTTTAATAGCGTAGTTAGGATTTCTCGCGCGATTCAGGAGAGTATACCGAGTTAATAAATACCTCATTTAGCGCGGCAGATATCCCTCTAATGAAACGTCAGAGATATTTTTCATCGTTCAACTCGCGGGAGAGCGGTTTCCAGTCGAGCAAGACTGGATGAATGTTATCGATACGAGCATCGTATGCGAATGTACAGTTGACGTGCTGTTTGACGTATTGTAGCTTAACTCTTTGCGTTCCGCAAATTTTTGCGCGACGTTGACATTTTACTCGTAAATATTGCGAAAGTGAAATGAAAATTATCCACCCCTGACAAGTTCTTCACAGTCAATTATAGTTTTTTGTAATTTTTTACGCAGAGTGATATAACTTTATTGTCACTGCCGACTGAGTTCGCATATATAGGGATAGAATTTCGCACATTCCGCACAATTCGCAAAGCCAACTACACAAAAAGAAAGAAAACATGCACACTGAAGCTGGCGCTTGCAGTACAAAGGATCGACTTGCAAAACTTTCGAAACACCACGTTTCACGCGGCTAATCGTCGCTCTACGAATCGTCCTCTCAGAGTGGGTACTACGCGTGATTTAAAGCAACACGAGCGCGCAGCGAAAAAAAAATATTGACGAGCAATGACGGAAGACAACGCGTCGCGCCCTTCGTCTGATGTATCGCCGTACCCTCCGTGCATTTGATAGCGCCCAAAGAGTACATTCTCCCTGATTCGGAATGCGAAGGGGATCGTCGCAGCAGCCAATAACCGGAAACCACAGTCATTTGTCAAGGGCGGAAACCACCCAGCCAACCGGAAATTATCCGTGCCTCGTCGTGAAAATTTGCAAATTTCCTATCTAGCCCCATTCCTTCCATCTTGCCATTATAACCAGAGGGCGATGCGCTCCCTGCATCTCAAACCCGCGGCTCTCGTCTCTCTCTACTCCCGTTCTCTATCTAACCCTCTTCTCCATCCCCATCTCTGTCCCTCCCTCCCTCCCTCTCTCTCTCTCTCTCTCTCTCTCTCTCTCTCTTTCTTGTCCGCTCCTTCGACCGACGATGCTGGATACGGGTTTCCGAGCACCTAATCTCTACGCAATTTAGATGGCTCGAGAGCGCCTATAAACCAACCGTCTTCCTTCGTGGGAATTATCGATTACACTGCTACCACGTCCTGTTCGAATCTCCTCCCGGATTACTTATCCGCCGGATAACGTCACGACGGGTTTAAACCGACGCGCTAATTTCGCCGGCTTGTAGACAGGCTGCAGATAGGGCGTAGTTTAAAGGGACACCCTAACTGAGATCGGCAGTGACCAGCGCGCGCTGTTCGACGCGCGCAAATAGATTTTTCATTCTCCGGCCGGTGTGCGAATGACGCAAAAATTTGCATCGCTTTCCATACATCATCCAAGCCACCCGCTATCCAAGCGCCACTTCGAGCGCGATTAATCAGGAGCAACTTGTGCTCGCCGTCCTCGTAAGTCGAAGGGAGTGGGCAGGGGGTGAAGGAATTTGGCTCGGTGGGATATCTTAGGTGCGCGTAATCGAATTTACGGAAACGCGAGAGGCCTATTAAAGTAATTAGAGATAACGCGATCACGGACGGACGAGTATATGAGGATCCTTAATCACGTTAGCGCACGCGAATCGCATTAAGATTTGGAACGATCACGGACCGCCGCCGCAAGAAGAGACATAGATCAAATTCGGAGGTAACGAGGGTTGTCGGATGGCGAGGGCGTAGTGGCCTATGGTTTCTGCCGGCCGGCAGAAAACGTCAAATTGCCGCTTGCCGACTGTTTCTACCCTGCGCTCTCCTCTTTCTCCCCGTGTTTGTTAAGGCATCACGCCGGTGTTTGCTGTAAAATTCCGAACAAACTACAAAACAAACGAGGTATGGTCGGGAGTCGAGCGAGCGAGAGGAAGTGAAAGCCTCCTATCGCATCCGCCACTTTGATCCCTTTGTTTTGCTATAGGATGAGCCGGAGGATCAGCTTGCTAACTCAAAGGACCGCTGCGCCCCTTCCCGCCCGCCCCCTAACGTTTCACTTCTTTCTCTTTCTCAGACGAATTTCACCGCTAGCTGTACGCTTCTAATTCTCCGGCCGAGACACGAGCAACCCCCGTACACCCTCGTCTACTCTTCCGCTCGTCTCTCTCTCTCTCTCTCTCTCTCTCCTCTTGCATTTCCCCTCTACGTCTCGCTCACGCTCTTCTTCTATCTCTTTCTGTTTCTCTTTGCTTCTCTGTGGACACAGCGCTAGCTGCAGAGCAAACGATCGTAGCCGTATAATTCCGTAGGTGGAATCGGGAAGGGACAGACAGGGTAGGAGGAGGGGTTGTGGTCCGGGTGGAAGTTGAAACTGGCGGTACGTCGCGACGTACGGCGGAGAAAAGATTTCGTCGGATCCGGGACGTGAGGGCCGGAGATTCCGACTCAACTTTATCCCCCGTACGTGCCGTTGATTTCCGATAGCAGGATAATTCCTCGATATCGATGACGGGACGGTCGGGCGATATTAAACCGACGATTCGAGGCAGCGGCGGGAGATAAGTACGCCGTGAGTCTTTCCAAAGTCGCGAGGATGCGCGGGGTATACATATGTGTGCACACTTTGACGTTTTCTCCCGGCATGGCGGGCGATGTTTATGCGGCCGTATTTCCGATATCGAGAGACAAGGTACACATGTGATAACAGTTGTACAGAGCGCGAGCGCCGCTTTCTCAGAGACGCGAGGGCATGAAATTCAGAATTTCATTTCGGGGCGTTACTTTTATCGCGGAATCGCATATTTCACCGCGTCCTCTCCCATATTCGCGAAGTACAGTGGGATGGTGTCGCGGGTGCGGCGAGGGGCGAAAGTCTGAAACTGCCGTTTCAGGCGAGCGCTGTATCCACATTGCGGCTTACTCGTAGCCACATCCGCCCGCTCGACGCGATCGTGGTAACGGCTTGAGGAGGGTGAAGCTTGAGGAGGGTGGGGAGGGTGTATGGACGCATATTACACAGGTTTAAGTCCGAATCTCGAGTACGCCGCTCGTCGAGAGATTTAAATCAATGGCATTTAGATAATCCAGATATGGAGACCGAGGCGGAGGCGCTGAACGGCGAGGCGACCGATTCCCGAAGGATGGAGGTGCAGATCGGCGGAGCGGTGACCCTCGAGTGCGACGGCGGCTGTTGGGGTCACGGCCCCGGGATGGATCCGGTTGGTGGGCCCGGACCTCTCGCTCTTGGTCGCGTGGTTTATCAAGAGGCCGGCGAGTACCGATGCGTAGCGCCCGATCGGAAAATGCAGGACACGTGGCGCGCCCAGTTGCCCTACCACATCAAGGTTACCGGTGAGTCTGATTGGATTTTTTCTCACAGAGTAAGCCGTTGTCGTGGACTATCTTGTAATTTTAACGATAACGTCGTCATCTTGAAGAATCATTTAATCGTTAGACATTGTCGTCACGCAAACATGATTATTAGACGCGCGATTGGAATTGGCAGAATTCGGCAGAAACCGAACTGGCGTGTAAGACCGAAGACCGTCTATAAATATTGGCTTAATATGTGATAAATAATTTCGGATATGTCAGGTGAAACGAGATAAATTATTTACCTTACTTGGTATTAAATTGCTTACTTTACTGCGCGAAATATCGTGTATCATGTATATGAAGAAAATTTTCAATCTAACTATTAACGCGACATTTGAATCTGTTCACTTACGATGGAAAATATCAACTTTAGCGAAAACACATTGTTATACGTTTGAGTAATACTATCTATTATCATCTATACATCTATCGTATCAAAAACTCGATTTAAAATTTATTAAATCACGCTCATCGTAAATTGTAATCATCGTTCTCTTTTTTGTTTTATTCTTAACATGATTTCCATCCATAATTTTGTATTTTGGAGGAAATTACATCAGTCCGGGAAGCACTTAGTATTATTATTCAGGTTAACGTGAAATATCGAGACGTACGGAATTTGTTCCCGATCTTAATGAAATTTTTTTCGATTTTAATGAAACTTTAGGGAAAAGTACTTACATACCAAAAGAAGACACTATGCTATTTCACTTTCTTTTTTTTACAAGAGACATAAATAAACCCCGTGGCAAGCATGACCCTTCGACCAATTCGACCCACTCGGTTTCCTCTGGCCGATTAATTTTTCCGCTCGCAGCCTCGAGCTAAACGGCGCGAAATTATTCCCGCAGATCCTGTGGATGCGAGCGATTGCGCGTCGACGAGTTACAAATTGAAACGCGACTCGCAGGGCGCCGATCGTGCGCGGTGTACATCGTTGGCGTGCTCGATTGGTATCTAACGAACGGCACAATGCATGCCACCGAGTCACATTGTCACATTGTCTTTTGGCCGCATTGTAGAGGTCTCGGCTAACTACCCCTATCTCGCAGTCTCTCTCTCTACCTTTCTAAATTTAATTATTACAGTCAACATTGCATTAACGTGAAAACGCATTACGACGGTGACGCATTCATTATCGCATTATTTACACGCTTCTGTTAGAGCATGACTTTTGACGACTCGCTAAAAAGCCGGCAAGCCGGGCGGCGTGCATCGGCTAATGCGTTTCTTTAATCTAACGTAGTTACGTTTCGTTGAAACAAATAAACTAGGGCTACACTTAAATAATGCAGTTCGCACATTCATCTTCCGCGCGTTACACTCGCGCGCGCGCGCGCGCGCGCGCAAGTCCGCAGGTGAGCCGCGTGTAAATAATTAAAGAACGTACCTGTGATGAGATTGCAATTAAAAACTTTGTTCAAGATTTTTTAAACGCGCCAACTTCGTCTTGGCGCGCGTGAAATTTCGATGATGAAGCGAAATCCAAAGTGACGTGTGACCCCCGATTGTAGCCAGAAATTTCATATGCTCTAACGGAAGTTATCCTATTAACTAGTAAATACACTTGTATATGAGATCGTTGTGTATAAAAATTGTTTCGTGATATATTCAGGCGTATCGGGAATATTTCGAATAAAATAACACAGTTCGTATCGCGTATGTGCTTGCGTATATATCCGTTCAGAAAGTTCAGCCGATATTCGCTACCAATACGCTCCGTGACATCATGGATTTACGTTTGTTTGTGCGCGAAGCCATGTTTTATTTTAGTTACGGTAATTCCGCAAAATACGAACACGGAAAAGAGAGATTTTTGGTTCATTTCACTAAGCCGCGCGGGATAACAGCTGACATTACATCGTGATTATGATAATATTTTTTTAATAGGTTCACCCGCATAAGCCGTCATAATGTTTTAACGTTACCGTGTGAATCCGTACGGTGCTAACGATTACATAAAAGTTACGCGCCGGCGTGTAGAGAAGTAATTAAATACTCCCCGCTGTCACATTCGAGCCGGAAAAAATTAATTAAACGATGAGAATGTGTGGCATTTTCATTCGTTATTAAAGCAGTATAATAGCTCTCGGTATCATCTGCTGAGCGTCGGAGCATGCCGTAATGCCATCAGAAATATACATATATTATCGTTTCCCTCCTGTTCTCTTAAATTATCCGGGCTTTATTCCGATACATCGTAACGTTTAGTAGAATGTATATGTGTGTGTGTATATGTGCAACATAAATTTCCTCATTAAATGACATTATTTTATTAATAATTCAACCTCCCCTAATGCCGATTAACCTTTCCTATGATGGATTCGATGTTGGAATCACACGGTACTGATTTCGCAATTGGAACCACCACAATTAAGATAACAGCGATACATTTTTGAAATAATAATAATAATAATAATAAGCCTTTCTGACACATACATACAATTCAAAATGCTCACTTACGAGTTCTTGGAGGTTCTCGTGATATTTATAAATGATGACGTTATATATCTCTCGATCGGTCAAAATTTACGTCATGGTGCTAACATCAAGACTTGTACGCAACGGGGTTAATGTGGCTCGCCGTAATTGACTAGATATGCCAGGTGTTCTTTCTTCTGACCGAAACATTGTTATTCGCTAAAAACCATATACTTCGCCCCAGGTGAAAACTGGAAAACTATTAAAGCCAAATCCTCGTATTTACTTAGAGTACGTGAGCGCCGAAAGATTGCACTCGAATCGAAGCCGAAGTCTGAATGCAATTTCGAGTCTGCGCGTTTTTATTTGACGAGATCCTCGGGAGACCAAACGGCAGTGAGTGCCGGTAAAAGTTGAGAATACGTACTTGGCGCAACACACATAGCTGTGTATATTGTGTATGTGGGTCGCTTAGATGCGCACGTAGCGTACTCTTCGAAAGTGCTGGTCAACGGAACGTGGTCGTATAAGACGAACGGAATATCAACCACGATCAGGCCAGGTTCGATCGAATGCGTCCTCCTCGTCGTGCGAAACGCTCCGACGCTAAATGGCGATAGAAATACGCGGGCACAAAATATTTTGTCTGCGTGATATTCGCCAATATTAGTGATATCAATTTCGACCATTCGCGTGCTGCCAGATGACTAAAGACTGCTTGCTATCCTTCTCCTCGGTGAATTTCGCAACGCATCCCGTAATGTGAATGCCTCAGTTAATAACAATGTCCTAATTTGTGACAGTTTCGACATGCTTCCTAATGAGTCTGCTAATAAAGGTATCGCTGACAGCGGAAATTTGAAAAGTTACCGATATCTTAAAAGTTGATGGTTGTTATCAAATAAACGTTTGTTTGTTACATCTGTACAGTTATCTAACTTCTTCAAAACCAAACTGTCGTGCTCATTAAATGGTGCTTCAGTCATTTTGGAGAAAGTATTACAAATAAATTAAAATCTTTTTTCACACAAATTAAAAAAAAATATAACATAATTAAAACCCCAAACGTTCAAACTTTTCTACAAAATTAATTTTGTACACTTAGATCAACATATCTGTAATTATTTTATTTTTAATTGTGAGATTATTTGATCATTAATTTGGGCATTCCTTTCATTCGATCGTTTGTCAGTAATTTTTAGGTAATATATATTTTTCCATTGGTGAACTAAAACATTGAGATACGTTGCAAAATTTATCGAGGTGTCACAATTTGTAACTACCTGTCTATATTTAAAGAACCGAATATGCAGTTAACTCTCCTTATAAAATGATGTTTTTCTCTAACGAAATATCCTACTTTTTTCAAGTTATTGATTTTCCTTTAGTACAAATAATGAACGAACACATAGCAAATCGTAACTATTTGTTATCTGTGACATTAAAACGTGACGTTCGCGTGTACCAGTGAAACATCGAGCGCGAGACGTTCGCGAGGATGAAGCGCGAAGCGACGAGTGCATTTCGAACGGATTCGCTGAAATATTGAAGCCACATGCAAGGATTGGCTCATAAAATCCCCTCGATCGCAATTCGCGCTTGTCCACGATAGAGCTGGACGCTTTGCAATTCGCCGTAGCACCGTGTCGGAGTACATTCATCAGACGATCATCGATACGCAAGAACTATAAACATTAACAATGACTCGTGGTCGGTGTCTCCATGGCGCGCTTCGGGGAAGCCACATCCGCGTGATACCGCCAAGACGAAGGAAAACAACTTTATGATACGAAATGGGAATTGCTGCCTCATAAAGTAAACCGGTAACATAGTACGCGCGCGCGCGCACCCTATCGAAATGATCCTCACCCCTTGCTTCCTCCATTGCTCCCTTCTTCTTAAGCGGCCGACGGAGTGTCGAAGCATGGGTCGCAGGGCGAGCTGGATGTATTGGAAATCCAGAAACACACCGTCTCCCATCCCGTCCGCGGTTTTACTATCGCGGGGAATCCCGCCTGTTTGTCTTCGATTTCTCGCTCGGCACAACGCAGCCCGGCGACGGAATGAGCCCGTCCGAGCCCGAGGTCGTTGTCATCGCCGGCAACGGGACGAATCGTTCGTTCGACGAAAGGAGAAACGTGGATAAGAACGACAAGCGCGGGATCACGAGCGAGGGGGAACGGCGGAAAGTTTGCGAACGTTTAACTTTTCCACTCCTTCTCTGGGGTCTTGTTCTCGTAAAACGCGTCCTCGGACTTCTTCGTCGCCGAAGCCCTCGGTCCCGAGCTTACGCCTGAGCGTCGCGGTGACGCGCGCGTTGATTTGAAGGGCGCGCGGTAGCACGTCGCGGTATCTCATTTCGCTTAGCTCTTAACGAGTTTATGTAGCTCCCGGATGGCTCGTAACTTTGATCCGGATTTTTGCTGAAAGCTTCTCAGCCGCGATCACAAATAAGCCTTCCTTAATTCCGCGCGAGAACTTCGCCGGAACGAGAACGTATATCTTCATAAATGTACAGTACAGTCCCACTTTGTAGCATGGTGAGATTTGAAATCTTCGGTCAGACGCGTCGTATCTAAAAATTCCTACATCATGACGATTGATTAATAATTCACACACACAAAGAGAAATGTCGTTTTGCTACCAAGAAAAAAGGTTTATTCGACTTAGTTTCCTTTTTAAGTAATGATTAGCTTCTGAGATAAGAAAAATATTTTTTCTCGATAATCTTCAAATATTCTTATCACAAATTTGAGAAAAACTCATTGTCTCCATGTGCCCGAAAGAGGAATTTATTTTCTTTTCAAGAGTATTATAAAATTTTAGATGGAGCAATTTTATATGTGAAATAATAAATACAGCAAAAAAGGTAATACAAGTGAGAAAAATTGATAATTTCGACAGAGGAATGCAAAACGCATCGAGAGCAAATTTACATCAAAATAGATAGCGACGTATATATAGAAATATATCGATCTTAACAAGAAGTAGAAAAAGTCCGACGTAATAACGAGGAAAATTGCTAATGCACTCGAAAAAGATAGAGAAGATATTTAATAGAAAAAAAATTCTCGTTCTAGCGTTGTCGATATTTCAACGAATTCGTCGACAATTCCTTGTGCGTTCAAACGTCGTTGCGACTGGCTTTTGCACAAAATTTCGTATCTTGTGAACGTATTATACGTCGAATAAAGAATCATAGACGTTCCGACGAATCCATAGATGACAAAAAGACACTCGTCGATTGAAATACGACGACGTTATACGTCCGCGATTGCGAGAGACGTCGGGCAGCTTCTCTCTCTCTCTCTCTCTCTCTCCCTCTCCCTCCCTCCCCCTGTCCCTTTCCTCTCTGCCCTAGGCACAAATACATCCATAGGAATGCCATATATGCGTGGTTATTTTTCCTCGCCCTATTTACGCAGCGATGATAGATGCAGAATGTTCTGTTTCTTTCTCTTTATCTGCCTCTCTCTTTCTCCCTCTCCCTCTCTTTGTCTGTCTCTGTCTCTCCTCCTCTCTCTCTCTCTCTCTCTCTCTCTCTCCCCCACCTGCCGCGTATCCTTCGTGTGGTCATATAGCCGCACATTCTCTATCCGCTTCCTTCCTTCTACCACCATTCAGCCCGAAGCAATCGCTGGAGCAATCCCGACTTCTTATTGATTGCGGCTCGGGGAACTCGTGCGTGTAAGGCGCTCAGCCCCCCGGTCGAACGCTATCTCACCGAACGCTTTCTACGTCGTTTCCATGGAAATGAAAAGACACAGAAGGCACAGCGAAATTATTTCGCCGTCGTCGATCGTCGTCGTCCCGCGTGCCGGCAGTAATTTTTCCACCTCACTTTATCACCCAGTGTAATACTTCCCCGGGGGGTCGTGCATAGCGCGCCAGATATAAGTTCTCTCGCGGCCGCTCGTCCGATATCAAAATATTTCGCCGCGATCCTAATGTATTTCCCCGACTTGTCGATACTCTTTCTCTTTCTATCTGTCCTCTCTTCTCCTCTCCGCAGACTTCGTACTTTCCGATTCCGTCATAACTCTCTTTCGACCCTGTTCGTTGTGTCTCTGAAAAATTCGGCTGCCGCCGAATCTCCCGATCCGTTCTCCGCCCGGAATGAGGGGCGAAGAGTTACCGCGGCATGCGGGGAATGCGATCGATTCGCCAATTATAATATCGGGATTTGTCAGGCTCACTGAAGGCACTCAGACAGACGGACGTACGTAAACTTGTGGCAGCGACTTTACTCGTCGATGCGTTAGAGGTGAATTCCTTGTGAATGCTTCTCAAGCCGTTGGAATGACGGAATGAGAAAAATGAAAAAGAAATTGTCAGCCATTGCTCGAAACAATAGGTCATGTTAAACATGACAAAAATCTGAGAGCGACTTTTAGTATATCTCTCGCTGAATCGGTGTAACCGAAAGATTTACGTCATTGTATGGTGTAAAATTTTTAATGATTAAAAGAAATTCAATACAGTATACTTGCTTCATTAAAAAATTATGTTGAAAAAAAAAACTTTAACGTAATTAAAGTTTCTATCATCAATTGTCTCACGTCGTGATAATCGTGGAAGTCTATCTGAGTATCTGAGTTTCGTCGATTGTGTTACCTTGTGGCGGAAAGGCTTATTAGCGATATAATTGTAATCTACATGTAACATGTAAAAGTTCGAACCAATTGCCTGCGTTTTTCGGTTCGTTCGCAGCGTAAGCGACAACGTGGCGAAGACAGCGAAAGAATGGGTGCGTGCATGCGTGCTCGTGCATGATCAAACTCTAGTTGTCGAACTGATGCAACAGCAATAATCACACAACGACTTTTTGTTCCTCTCGCGTGAGCGCGTGAGTCTCCAAACTGACCAACAAAAGCATGACTGCAGGTCTGCCATGCGAGACAGGCGCAGAGATGGAAATGTATATGGTGTAACTTCAAAGCAACAATCTGCTGAATTTATTATGGAAACGCCGTACGTGCGGTTTGTATGATATTCGGGCTATAGCACAGAGAGACGGCGTGTTTGCAATAATTTCACTGCTATACTTAAGCGCTGAAACCGCGACGCGCATGTTTGCCGCGCATACTTACGTACGTACGCGAGCGCGACTCTCTCGTGAGAAGTAAGCGAGTCGAGCAAAAAAGAAGAATAAAAAGTTTGCCTTTGCGGATTACCAAATATTGTGCTTTCTAAACATTTTTAATTAAAATAGAGACGCTTTTTGATATTCTCAGTTGTGCCGGATATTCGTTCAGTAGAGTAACAAGATCGACGAACAGGTACAAAATATGAGAAAAGTCTCATAAGAGCATCTCATAATGAGTTCTTGATTTTGAGACTCGCAGATCCGAAAACTGAAGAATCGACCTCTGCAAGATTTCCTTAGTATATTGATGCTGGATCTGAGCAACCGGAGTCGACCTCGCGCCGTGCGCGATTATCTCTTCCTCCACGTCGGAAAACGATAATTAAACTTCCGGAGTGTAGCTCATATCTCCTCAGCCGTCATTGTTAAGCGTACATTGTTAAGCGTTCGTTAAATCTTCGCGCGAACCGAGACGGTTTTTCCTTTTTCCTCCTCCGCCTCTTCAGCCGATGCGTAAAGAGATGCGTCTGCAGCAACGCGCGGCAGAACTTACATAATATAACTTCCATGTACACTCGTTAAATCGCCCCGTCCAAGTTCGCCGAGTGAATACCACTGCAGCCGGTTATTTTGTTGCGGAAAATCCGGGCTTCATTAACAAACTAAGCGATACTGTTTGAATAATGTATAATAGGATAAATATTTTATAACCGGAACGAGTTGGCGGACGAGTACAAACAATCCTCATGCGAGATAAAGCGCGGCTAAGCGGGCTCGATTCATCGATAGTCCGGCCTGCGCTAATTTCCCGGCGTTATCGCGCGCGCGCGCGCGACCTTCTTATTTTCCCGTGAATTTCAGGTTTGGTCTCACTCCCGCTCCTGCCGTTATTTACATCGTTTCCTCGCTCTTTGTTCGTTCTTTTCCTTGGCGCGAGGGCTACTTGCGATCTTAATTGCTGTCGGTTAAGGTCGTCGGCGACATTTTCATAGGAGAGCGTAATTAAATTGTCGCGAGACACAACGAAAATTACGACAGTTATCCACGCCCGCCGCCCCCATCGACGAGTTTTCTCGATGCTCGCTACGTTTTAATTAGACTCGACGGCGAAGTACCGAACAAATTTGCGTTCTACTGCCGTTGTCGCGCCGGGAAACTTTCGTTGATCCATAAAACACTCGCCCGGAAATCGAGTATATTTCGAGGTAGATCAACACAACTTCCCGTCACGGCGCAGATGACTACCTCCTTCAGCGCGAGGGCTTTTCAGGGGTTAACCGCGAGATAGTTAATTTCATCGTATCCCGTGCACAACGAGCCCCTCCGCCGTGCTGATAAGGCTGCTTGAATGTATCCTCGTTGCCTATGAGAGCGAGTACGCGCGCGCGCGTTCCCGCGCATATCTTCATATTTGCATGCTTGATAAAAGAAACGGTCAAATTTCCGAGTCACTTGCGGGAACAGCGCGTAAAGATTTTACAGAACAAAGACTTGATTACACGATCAAAGCGCGGGAAGGAAAAATGAGCCGCCTCGAGCGGCAGCCAGTAGTCTCATCACCCGCCGCAAACAGCTCACGGCGTGTTTTGAATTTTTTACGCCGTGAAATCCATATAGCCGGGTGCTCCTTACGAGAGATCAGTACGGCTTCAAACGATTGGCCGCGGAAATTAGCTCTTTTTATTAAACAGCTGCGGATATGGACGGGCGAGTCGGAGCGGAGCGGCTTCTTACTTCGCGAGAACGGACGAGCGAATGAGCTCGCGCCGAAGCCCGCGCTTCGTCGACGATCAATCGCGCGATGAACGTGGAAAACGGCATACAACCGATCTCGTGAAATAATATTCTCGCGGCTTTAAAGCTGACGCGTGTTTCATGATCGTGAAATGATCTCGCGGAAAGCGCGCTCGGTTAAAGGACATGACTCAACGTGATCTTAGCGGAAGTTAAAATTCACATAATGATTCTCGATTTTATTCCGCCGATAATGCACCGCAAAATTATACGTGTCCTAGCGATTCAAGTTTTTCCCGGAAAATGAAGCTAAATGGAATACGCATCGATTCTCCGCGGGCACGTTCGTGTAAATATCGAATATATTTTTGCTATTTGACGTGCGCTCTCTCAAGTGCACGCGCAAAACGTGTGTATGTATGAGCTTGGGTTTTGACAGTTATAATTTATAGTAGAAATCCAAACACACATAAAAAATATTTAAGTATTGTGCTTTTTCAGTTATAATGGTAATGAAACATTTTCATGAATTAAATTTTAGAAAGCCGCACAGATAACGAAATTACATTTCTTGGCTAATTTTAATTAAGTATAGCGGCATTCAACTAACTTATCGTTCAATTAATATCTGAATAGAAGTTTAATTGAAATTTTAGTTAGAAGGATACGCAATATTAAAAATGAGAAAATTGCGATAAATAAGCTCCCTTAACATTTCCGTGTTAAGACTTTTTATTTCACTTCCCGAATTACGCTATTCTGGTGCTGGATAATAATTTTGGCACTTCTTATATGCGTACATACATGCACACACACACACACACACACAAATACGTGCAGATTTCATCGCCAAGTGTCGCAAAGTCAGTAACGACGACCGCTTCGAACAAAAAATGGTGATATTTCCCGGGCTTACGTTCATTGCCAGTGCATTTGTGCGCGATATAGGGTACGGTCGATTAGATTTAAATTCACATCGCTATGATCGCCGTTATTCAGGCGACATTCGGACGATGGGAAATAACGACCAGGGAGGCGCGTGGCTACGCTGCATATCGACCTCAGCGCGGATAGAGAAGAGCCGAGGTGCACGTAACAAAACGTAACCCCGAAAACGATGGTGTACATGAGTCCCCCGGGGGAGAGTCGCGCGGCATTCAAACGAATCGAACGACACACGATCGCAACCCCGGAACGTGAAAGCGCCTGACCGCAGCTGTAAAAATCCTGCGTTGTCGATAAAAATTGCCTTCTAACGAAGCCAAGCCCGAAAAACACGAATGAGCTCTCGAACGCCCGGGGAAATACTTTTACGCTTGCACTAAAGCTCGCCTCTACTTACCTACAGCGCCGTTCAAAGGGAACTTTTAACGAAACGTTAACCGAGTTTCGCAATTTTCTTCTTTCCCGTTTCATTTCTTTTCTCGTTTATTTTATTAGTTACTGATATATCGGTAGTTATACGCGGAAGGAATATTATAGCTTTTTTTTTTTCATACAGGAACTTTTCTCATTTTTTAACGTATCTTTTAATAGTGCCGGAATAAACTATCAGTAAAATTTGCGTTGCTAATAGATATAATAAATTTTCGCAGTAAATTTGAATATTTTTGCAACAATTTCAGTTCCCAAAATAACACGCGTGAAAAACAGGAGGGTAATAAATTAACAAAATGTCGATATAGCTAGGATTATAACATTCTATAATAAATAATTCTTTCCGTGTATATTTCTATCATATTTATCTATGACATCTGTTTCATATATTATCTGTTTACATTTGGACATGTTGCATGTTCTTTTTTACACTTGCATACATGCGGATTCTAGCTGTTTTATACTATTATGTACGAAATAATTTTGTCATCATCGTAATTCTCGCCGTCATATATATGTAAATATCCAGCTGCAACACTGATTTATGACTCCGTCATAAAGAGTGATTATACAGATGGGAAACATATTTCTGATAGAAACTAACATAGGTGCTAGCATCTGCGTTCAGGCGGAGTTTACTTTGTAAATATTGCACCCGGAAATAGCCGTGGAATTATTCCGCAAAGAAGAAAATTACACTGTTCGAAGTTAGAATTATTTTAACGTGCGAGAAGTTAGAGTTTACCTGAGATTTGAACACGATGAGATTACGCGAACTTAAGCAGTAAACACCGTGAGCGTTTAATCTTCAACATGCCGTAATCTAACGCCTGACTGAAACTCGCGGAACAACTCGATTATGATAAAATACAGATTGCACATCTTTTTCCGTCTCTTATCGACTTTCGACGTGCTTTGTAAGGCCGTATAAAAAGTTTTCCATTGTTCATCTTTGCGCTTAAAGTCGATCGGTATCCGTGAATGGCGCTATACGCTCGTTCACGTATACACGCGTACGCTGCTCGCTGATTCGATGATGAACGACGCAGCTGTGTGTTATTTTTACGCCATTGCTTTATCGCGAGTGCACCACGACGCAGCTGTATAAAGTGCAACGTGAAAAATCTTCTTTTGATGGTCCAAGCGATATTTCAGAGTTACGCTTCCTTCATACACACGAAGATAACTCTTCCAAATTGCATACGAGACTCGTCTTAAAAACGAGCGATATTATATCCATGTTGAGTTGATATCTTTCTTAATTGTGTAAAATAGTAATTTCTAATCGTGAATGTGTTATTACGCTCTAATTAATAAAACTAGTCTAGAGGAGAGAGTGCTTTTGATAATATTAATAAATATGGCAATTTTCTTTCCTCTCAAAATTATACTATTTTGTATACTATTTCAATAAAATGAGCGTGATTTCGTAACGATTGCGGAAAATAATCGTAAACAATAGGTTCATATTAATTGCAAGACAGAATGCAAAAAGTATAATCGCCAACAATATTTTTCATACTTCCCGTTTCATTTCTCTATAATATGCAACTAAACCTCGTTGTATTTACTTGCTTTCAAGAATACTATCTTCCTTTGCATTCGTATACTTATAATTCTAAAACACTGAATCTTGATTACACATACAACGTACAGAAACGGAGAATAATCAAAAAGAGATCACATACAACACATTAAATGTGTGATGAGTTATCATCACACATTTAATGCACAAATATACTACACATTAAATAATATATAACAAAGTTTTTAGCTTCCATTTTTTTATTGCGCACAGCTAATTACAAAGCGTATTGATAAACGACATTAATAATAGAGTAGAGAGAAAGCAAGATTTTTATTTGCAAGCTCATCGTATAAGCGACAAGAAAAACGAAGATCTTAATTAATAATTACTATTGCTAACTATAGTAATACTTATTACAAAAATGATTTTCCCGATTACAATTATTTCGCTATGCGTAAATGTAATTACAAACATTTCTTTCTCACAGCGCATGTTTGAGATAAACGAAACTGTACTAGCTGATTTATTAAGAAAAACGAATGCGATTGTCACAAATTGAGGTATTATCACCAACTGGGTCATTCACTTTATCCTTTACATTTTAGAATTTCTTATTTCATTAAGATTCGATGGTGCTTTTTCATGTCGATGCGCGCGAACTCCGGAAATCGCGACGCATTAATTGCCTTGCGAAATATCCCACGGAAACAAATTACAGATATTGTCGATGACACGCGGGAATATAACGCGGCTTTCCCTCCGTCTGCGTCCAGAGAACCTTCGGAAATATCGGGGAGAAGGGTGGATGTAATCATTGAACGCCTCCAGGGGACGACGCGAGAAAACGGGGTCTTCGAAGTCAATGGCTCTCTGTCGCGTCTTCGTTCTCCCTTGCGACCGGGCCCCCGTCAGACGGGATTACCTTTTTTGTCATTCTTGTCACGTGTATCTCTCTCTCTCTCCCCTGGCCCATCCTCCTCGCCGCTGGGCCGTGCCCGCTCTTTTTTCTCTTTCGCTTTCACACGGAGCCACGACGGGAGAGGACTTTCTTTTCTTTTCCGGCGGCTCTTATTCGCAGATCAATACTCGATTAATTCCGTCTCCGGGATACGGAGATCGCGAATAATTGTTCGAGGGGGAGCGGCCGCGAAAGGGTGAATATTATTTCGAGGCACAGCGCGGGCACGCGATAATAGCGCGCCGGTATAACGAATACGTCTGGTGAGGACACGGCTCGATGTGGCTGCCTTATTAAGTGGAAATGCAGATTCGCGCCGGTACTTAATTTGCCCCGAACACTTTCTGTGTTTGTCCGCGATGAAAACGACGGTAGTCGAATTAATATTCCAGGATTTCGCTCAAAGCGAAACGGTTGGGGTGTACGTTCTCAGTTTCAACACGGTTTAATTTCTCCTTCTTTTTTTGGATATAGTTCGGAAGACAACCGATATTCAATAAGAGAATTTGTTTTTGAACAATTCTCGAAGGGTAAGTCCTGGATATCGGACATCGATTGGGTTTTAAACTGCATTAGAAAACACAGGTGTTCAAATCATATTGAAGCTGAGTGTACATGCGATAGATTTGTGCAAATATATGAAAATATATAAATATATATTATATGTAAGCAAATGTTATTTGTTTCAAATATTTCAATCTTCAATTTCACATATTTTAAGTTTATATGTCCTAAATATCAACATGAGCTTGTTATAAGCATCAAATTTACTACAAAATACATTTTGAATCCTAAGAGAGTTTAATACCTCAATCAAGAATATTAAAATTAAAACGAAAATTCGATTTGCTTCTCATATAGAGAATAAATGTTACGATATAATATTCTTGAAGGGAAAATATATTTTTCTCTCGAGTACATACGATTTTATTGCATTTTTACCTGATAGATACTTTTCATTATTCTTTTATCAGGTAGATAAGTGCATAATGAAGATATTTACATTTTTCTTGAATGTTTCCCGCTCCGATTCCCGTCATAACTAATTATCTCGCAAGCTCATAAATTGCGGCTCGCAGTCGTGACTGTTTGACGAACTCCTAACTCCATCGGGGAAAGGAACGCGTTTAAATCATCGTGCAAACGAGTTTACCTATTCTAGAGCCATCTAATTCAAAGCTCTGTATATCTATACGAATAAATCGGGTCAAGGTTTCATTAGAATTCTGTGTTATCGTCCACTAAAATAAAAGCCCGACGTTAAACACGTTTTTACACATGGTTGAGGAGATTAATGAAGTCGATATAAAATCCGACCTCTTCTTTGATTATCCTTCATCAGAAACTTTCTTCTCGTAGTCCTCTCGCTGATGAATATTTGATTAATTCCTCCCGCGGAACCCGGAGATTGCGAACGATCTCGCATTCGAGACGCGAGCGGGTGCGCGCGCAAGCGACCCCGACGAGGATTAAATTTTATTTCCCAGACTGACACGCCGTGTGATTTTTGCGGTTGCATTCGCAGCCGTAAACGTTTGCTTTATTCAAATTTTCGGTGTTGCCTTTCTTCCTCTCTGTCAGATACTCTTTTATCTTCATGTAACAGATTTTAATGCACTCGACTATTTACACCGCCATGATACAAACATCCCGATTGACCCACATAGGCTCAAGTGGCGCGTGAAATCACGAATAAATGCGTGAAGCAGATTGTACGGTATTGGTTTCATTTGCAGAATGTTTATAAAATCGGCTTTTAAACATATCGAACACAATGTTTCCAAAATTGTAGAAAAACACGTCCTCACCGCTAATATGATTTGTAAAATAAAGAATGATTAATACTCGCAAAGTTTATATAACAATTTGAATTTAAATTGTATTTCTGAGAAAAGATTAAACGGCAATTTGTAGATATTAAACAGTTTTTAAAACCGGTCGAAGCTGATTTGGTTTTATCCGTGATATATTTGAAACGAAGTGTTTTTTAATACGCTGTCATTTGCCGAGAAAACGTTTATGTAAACGAGAAAGATTATTTCACTTGGAAACTGACAAGCTTACATTATTAATGACCGACTGTTGGCCTGCATAGTTCACCGTGCATTAAAATACTTATTCTTTAGCAACATTTATCATTCAAGATGCATTGTTTTAAACGTATTAAATGTAATGTGTTCTTCAAATTGTAGAAAAAAAACGTTTTCATCGCTAATATAATTTGTAATAAATGAAGAACGATTAATGCATTTGCGAATTTTACGTAACACTCGAAATTAAATTGTATTTCCTAGAAAACTAAACTGCGACCAGCAACCTGTAGATATTAAACACCTTTGAAGATCATATTTAACTTCATTTATGGTGTATTTCAAATAAAATGTCTATTAATACGCTGTCGTTCATTGCCGGTAGGACATTGATACAAACAAGTAAGGTTATTTTCCTTGGAAATTTACGAGTCCGCGTTACTAATGACCGACTGTTGGGCAATAACTACATAGTTCACCGTGTCTTAAAATATTCATCCCGTAGCAACGTTTATTACTCAAGATGCAATGTTCTCGTCGGCGGAATGAAGGGGGACTTCTATTAGCACTTCCGTGTGCTACTTTAGCGAGAGTGTTAACTCAACATTTCGCACGCTGCTAAATTGGCTTGCTTGATGCGTGCATTAATCATCCTTCTGTGAGTCGTTCGCATTCAAGTAGATTAGATTTTAATTCGCCGGACTGAAAATACGACCGTTACAAATGCGCGCCGGGCATGGGCCGATCGTGCGCGTTACGAAGTACCTTACGCGATTCCTCTTATCCCGCATTTATCGCGTATTTATCCGCCTCGCGCTTCCTGATTTATGCCCGTTCCCGGATTTAATCCGCACCATACGCGATGCAATTCAATTCTAATTTAGCGTTCGCGGGGCTTTTACGTACCAGCGTTTAACCGTAAAATCGCGCTAAATATCTCGCCGTCGTCGTTCGCCCGTTCGCTCGCTCAACGATGCGCGCGCCCTTGTATTGCCTTCCCCCTTCGCGTTCTTCTTCGCGCATTTATATCCAGACAACGGCCGGCCGTGCGTCGTTGCGACAGAAGACGAATGACGGGACATTTATAGCGCTAAGGAGGATATCTCAAGGCACGCCCTCAATTTTGCGATGTTGACGAACGTTTGCGACTGCTGTTTAGTTACTCGTCCAGTGTTAATGTCGCGCGTGCGAAACGTCGCTTGTGGAAAATTTAATTAATGGTGAGAGAGGGCGATAGGAAGAGAGGGAGTGGAAATTCATTCGAATTTAAATCGAACTACGTCAACCGTTTTAATCAGGCGGCATAATTATCTTCCCGTCGAGTGCAAGGGAGTTAATGAATCTAATTACAAGCCGAGGCGAATAAACATATTTTACTGTGTAAATCGGATAGTTAATAGGATGATAATCCTGGTCCTACTCTCGACCCCTTCTCCCCATTTGTCCCTCCCCCCTCCCCCTCTCCCCATGACCCCCGATGACGTATAACCTAATTTATAGCTTTATATTGGAAGATACTCGCACGACAGCCATTAATAGCACCGTACTTACGATAACTGTATTGGCAGCCATTTTATTCGGTAACGATCGCCGCGGCAATTTAATAGTCCTGTAATTAACATGCCGAATGCGTTCGGAATGCGTCCCGCCGTTAACGAGCTGAATCGAGAAAGGTTAAACAAAATTCGTCCCAAATCTCTTTGCCATACTAATCGAGGCTACCTCCCTACAGAACGTTCGTTACTTATAATGGAAATGCCCTCTCTATCGTGGAATTAAAAAGTAGAAGTAATTCGTATTAATGTAATCTAACGATTTTACCGTTTCCTCTCCTTATAAAAGAGAAAACTTCTTGCGAAAAGAAAAGAATTACAACCGTAATACCGTGGAATTTTATTATCCCAGTTTAGCCGTTGTTTGTGCGCACGGAGAGAATATTATAATAGCTTCTTCTTCATATAAATTCCTTTGAATTTTATCATGTTTTCTAGGTGGTTAGGAATGTGTGATTGTCATCAGTAGTCTATCGTACGTATGGAATATACTACATTTTTTTTATAATAGACTTTTATAATAAGAATAACGAAAGATCTCAATGTTTTAATAATCGATTTCAATTTTTAAACTGTAAGTAGAATGTAATTGGAACAGAAGAGTAATAAATCGAGGTAGAATATTGGTATGTTCCTCAGCTCCAAGCTTCTGTAATAATGCTTATTATAAAATTCTCTTTGTATGGAAAGCAAGAAAATGTAACGAACGATCGAACGTTTATCCTGTTTGTGAGATTCGCGTTTGTCATAATGCGACACGATATTTTGATATATGCTTCTCTTGGGAAATAGAAGCATGCAAAACTGTCTTTTTTGTGAAATAATAGTTGAGTGGGATCGGAAACTCGTATTGTGTATCAGCGGTGGTCTCGAAATTGCGAAGCTTTTAACAGTCCATCGATAAGACGGCGGCCGGGAACATCATAAAAGTGCTATTAGCGAATCTGACGCGATCCGCTATGCAGATTAATCGTATTCCCTGACCCGCGCATGCGCGCGCGTATACCCTGGCTGAAGAATATCACCAAGGGATATTAGATATGCACGGCGAGACGCCGCGACCATAAATCAATTTGTATCCCGGCCGTAATGTGTTCATAATTCATGCTTAGCCTAACACAGCTATAGGTTGGCTGCTGAAAAATTAATGCCGTGAAAATAGCCGGCATTATTCCGCCCCTTTTCCGCCCGACCATTGTTCCGATCGCCGCGTGAATATCGGTATCTTCGAATTTGTTATCTCGTTTGAAAACAACCTCGTTAATTACGCGCTCTCGCCGGAAACAAAGAGTGCGTACCGGCGCGCCGATAATAAAAGTGTGCCACGGTGGAAAAAATATCAAATATGACCAACAATTAATGCAATATTCATTCGGTATCACTCACCGTTGAAGGACGAGGCGAAAATGAGTGGCCGCATATTCGTCGCGTGCTCGTTTACGTTGCGTTTCATTAGCGATAATTATTTCTCGCGCTCACGTTCGCGCGACGTATCAGCGAGATACAGGTAGAAATATGAAAAAGTTCGGACGCGTATATTTCATCTTTATATTTAGTCGAGTCGAGATTTAGTTTCCGCAATGATCCTACAACTTTCGTTGAACTTGAAGGTGACTTATAAATAAAAAATTCCGAGAATTCCATAAATAATGGACTGGGAATACGGGCCTGCAATTTGACTTGGGAATCTGCTTATTCTCGGCAAATTTGTTAGATGTCTCCGTTAAATTTGTTAAGATCGAGGTTGTCCTATGTAACAAGCGATTTGATCCCATATCTGGACATACACGATGTATCATTGTCTCCTTGTCCTCCTTCTTGGCTTTCCGTTCCAGCATCTTGGGTGCTTTGTGGTTCCTGATACTCATAGGCACTGACAGTGACACTGACACTAACACTGACATTGATACTGACACTGACACTGACACTGTGACACTGTGACACTGATACGTCGATACGACTCAATCTGAGAAACACCTGTTAATTATCACGGTGCTGACGGGAGCCTAATTAAATATTTCGAACTACGAAAATTATAGTTAACACACTAGATATATAGTTACACACTTACTATCTCGTGGCATGTCGCACATGGGACGTTGGCTCGAGGAGTAATGACTTGGTCACGGCAGTGTATAAACAACGTACGAGAGCAATTACAAAACAATCCTATAACTTTGGCGTAGGCAAAATTTCGAGCGCGCGTAGTTGTTGTCAGTTCCTAATGAATGGCGTCTAAGAAATAACATAGTATAACATCAAATTGATAATAGCGTATATAGTTCAAATGTTTAACGAAAGAGACCATAAAACTAGATTTCAGGTAGGATAATTGAAAACGTGGGAGATTAATATTGTCTTGTGCGCAAGTATTTCTCGATGAAATTTTCTTCTGAATTTCAAACGTCGTTTGCACCCGCTACGCGAAACCGACCGTTTTATTTTATTAAATCTTACCGTCAACATCAAAATATTATACTCTCCCTCTTTCCTAATCAATGAAATTAGCCCGAAAGTGTTATATTTAAAAATTCCATCTACATATTGGCCCTTCAGGTTCAAAATTTAAAGGATAAACATTAGGTAAATGTTTCAATTAGTGACAATGTATTAATTTCTGATAATTGTATTCGTTTTCCTTCGTAAATCAGCTAATTATGAGTTAACCCATGTTCATCCTAAACATATATCGCAGTCGATTATAATAAGTTTCGAATAAAATTAAAAGTCGTAGTAAATGCTGAAATTATAAGTGAACTGCTGACGACGACAGTCAAAACTCGCCGACATTTCGAAAGTTGATAGTTAATATCAGATGTCTGTTTGTTAGATCTGTGCAATTATTCTTTAACTTTTTCGAAATTAAACTATCAAGGAAAGAAAATAAAACTAAGCTGTCATGTCACTAATTGGTATATACTTAAGTTATTTCTGAGAAAAGATATCATGAATATATTAAAATCTTTCCACAAATTATAAAAAAAGAATACAACATGATTAAAACTTCAAATGTCTAAACTTTCCAAAAATATTAATTTTGTGTATTCAACTTAATACGTGTATTGTTAATTTATAAATTTATTTCCACATTTAGGTTACATAGTCGCTATTTAGGACATTCGTCTTGAAAAGATAAATTTTTCAATACTAGACTCCAGTTTGCAAGACAAAGAGCACATGTGAAACCGGAGAATAATAATTTAGAGCGAAATATCGATATGTTTCTTTCCAAAATTTTACAGCAATTTCCACTATAAAACTGTCTCCATGCGATAACACTCATCATTACGGATCTTTATTAGCAGGAACTACGTATCGTTGACATGAACAGATAAACGCGGGCAGAGATACCATCTAACGATCTAGGGTCAACGAATTGCCCTCTGGCAATTCTGCAATTTCTCCATCGAGTGCACACACTTTTCATGGTGCTTTCGCAGCGATGTAACGACCATTGGCACCGTCATCGGAAAACATCGCGGCGCGCGATGCATTTCGCCCGCTCGCGTTCAACCTCGCCGCTCTCACACATGCGACGTTGTGCGATATACGCATCTTTCGATGCGAACACGAAAGTCCACAGTCCACGGTCCACAGTCAATAGCGTTCGGAAATAAGCAGCAGACAGCGGTAGCATAATAAGCGCGGCGGTCTATGATCTCGCTCTCGCAGCGCGCCCGCTTATTCAATAACAAGCCAACGCACACATCCGCTTCGAATCAACATACAGATAAGTTCATTCATTCGTATCGCAGTGCACGACTGCGACAACGGTAACGGCAACGGCAACGGCAACAGCAGCGGCAGCAACAGCGGCGGCGACGGCGACGGCGACGGCGGCGGCAGCGGTGGCGGCAGCAACGTTATTATCCGCCTGTGCAACAGCGAACACGGTTAATTCAGGGTTGTTTCGAGAGCGTGAAACGACCCGCCGCGATGTACCGGTGGGAATTGCGCGGAGTTACGCGTGACTCCACGTAATAGCGTAATGTCCACCGTATAGTTGTCACATATGCGCGACACGCGCTCATCCCTCGTTCGTCCCGCGGCCCATTGTTGATGCCTTTTTTCCCCTCCTTTTTCGCCTTTTTTTACGACGACATGCGTGTGACGCCCGACGAGTGTCCGATACTACGAATAATTCGATTTAGCAGCCGACCGTCTCACGTTTATAGCCGTTTGACGTGATTGCTCGCTTTCGTCTTGCCGGTGACGCAGTTGACCATCTTTTCCTTTTCTCTCTCTCTCTCCCTCTCTCTCTCTCTCTCTCTCTCTCTCTATTTCTGTTTCTTTTCTGTTGAAGTGAGAAGTCTCGCGAACCGTTTTTGCATTCCGACTAAATCATCGTAGCGTGTCGATTGCTCAGTAAATTGCATTTTCGCCGAAAGCACCATTAATCTTCTCTGGAAATGGATAGCGCGCATGTGTATATATATATATATACACAATATATATAGATGTATACATATAGAGGTATCGATATATATTATATCTATACATATATACACATTTTCTCTCCCTCTCTCTCTCGCGCGCGCGCGCACATCCGCCATTTCCCAAAAAATGTGGTATCTTTGCCGTGTCACGTTGTTCGTGTAAGATATTTCGGTCGTGTACACCTGCAACGATCGATATCCGCGGCGTAACGTGGCATTCGTTGCGTAAATCAAATACGTTTCTGCGATCTTCGCGATATCGCGATATCATGATATTTCGCGCACGCCGCGCTAGCCGTGATATTTTCATATTCGCATATCAACAATTTCACCGGCACTGCTAATTAAGGCTCCTAATTAATTTTACAACGCGATACATCTCGCATGAATCTCGCATCGCGATAGGGCCTCGTTTGCGCTTGTACGTCGCATTATAATTTTGCTTCTAGTAAGGCGTCTTTCTTTCGGTTCGAGTGTTTATTTGAGTGACACCATATTTTTCTCTTGTCGCGCGAATGATATATCGAAAATATCCGCGCCGAGTCTGGCGCGGATAATTGCAATTTTGGATGCAATCCGGCGCGACGGAGAGATTTGGAGGTGTCCTGCGCTAAGCGCAATAAATCTTCCTGCGTGTGTTCGCGCGTGTGTACGGTGTTCTATTATATTTTGCAATTGATACTAACAACGAACATGAGCGATGAATTTTCGCAGTCTGCCGGCTGGGATATTTACAACCAATTTGTCGTGCGAATATTGATTCCAATCGACTATCCGTCTCTAGGCAAATTCCATTAAAGAGAAATATAGGGTTTCCATCGATCGGTTTTTCTTCTGATAAATGATGTACATTTGCAGACCGAAACCGTGATGTCGTTGCAACATGTGCGCAGGGAAAGAATTAGCAGAAGGAGCCAACATGTCTCTTTGAAATACAGATAGTTGATGTCGTTGTTGCTCGTTTATTAGTTAAAGCTCGTTTTATTAGTTGTATCAATTTAGGCGCTATCACGAAAAATATTCAGAAACAAAAATGCACACTTTATGCAAGATGCTAGTTCTGCATTATTTATATTATGAAAAAGAATGTCGGATTCTTCATGTTTCCTACAAATATATATATATATATATATATTTTTTTTTTTACACATATATGTACGTATATATACATACATATATAAATACGTACGTGTATAAGCAGATACGCTCGAATATTATAAAGGCGCATGTGTATATGTCATCATGCGTATGTAGATACTGTAATGGGCCGTGTACTCGAGGTGCAGAATCCTCCCGTTGGGACGAGTTGAGCGAAGAAAGCTGCGGAGGATCTACCCTGTGTTCCTAGATTTCATGCAAATTTGATACTGCTGTGACGCGGAGTTCTTTGACGCATCTCCTCCGCGGTAGATTCTCATTTGTAAAACCACGCTATGAAAATGTCTCTGATTAGTAGCCGGAATTCGTTCGCGCCGGCACAGAGAGAAATCTTGACGCCCGTAGCTAAAAATTATTCAGATGGCCAACAAGTACGACAAAGGTAGATGGGGCGAACCGGGGAATGGAGTTACCTCGGGAGATTTTACACGGAAAATTGCAGTAATCCGTAGTTATATTTCCGTGAGGCAGAGGAAGAGAATGAGAGAGAGAGAGAGAGAGAGAGAGAGAGAGAGAGAGAGAGAGAGAGACAAGGAGAGAAAATTCACTAAATAAGACGTCTAGAGGATCCACAGGGCTCGTCGCGTATCGTCTATTGGGTGAAAGGAAAGAAGAAAACGACGAGAGAGATCTTCCAGACGGCCGTCCTCTTTCCTTCGTTATACTCGAGGCGGCAATTGAATTTTCGGTCATGCGGAGATGTAACGGCGTTAGCGAGAAATTACGACAAAGGGACTTAAGTCACCGGAGACCGTCCGGCGGAGAATTATTCTCGAAATTTTAATTCCGCGTCGGGCGGGTGCTCGCGCTCGCTCGTTTCTCATAATGCACGCTCGCGAACTGCATTGAAATTCTTACCGTTTTGACACGAAATTCTGCATAAGCGTTAAAGCGCAATAAACATGCCTGATTGCACGGAAACTGTATATTTCTACCAGGGCCGTGCTAAAAGGCCGTTTTAACGACAATCGTCGTCGGTGTGAGAGAGGCACGAAATATAGATCGAGTAGAAATTAAACGCTCTTACATTTAGTTCGCTACGCGCGCGCAGAGTAATTGTGTAGCGCGGCCGAAGCAGAGAGTTATTATCGCGACAATTCTCGCAGCACGGCAATTCTCAGGGTATTTTGCATCGGCGAACTCGAATCCTCCACGACCGTCTCGAACTTTACTACTTATTACCGGGTTATATTGTGTACATTCGTTGCGATTCGCGCATCGCCGGAGTGTTCCGAGTTCCATTACCATAAAACGCCGATCTTTAACTACAGCCCCCCGGTAACTAGACATTTTCCAGCTCCAGTGATTTCCACCGATTTACGACTTCAGCTTCTTTTTTTCAATGGAGAAATATGCGCAACGAGATAAGAAATTTCACGGTGCAGATTCGCTGAATGACTCGCGACGCGAACGGCGTTTGCCTCGGCGTCGTAAAGTCACAGCCTCATCGATGAACACTTCCTACGTTATGCAGAGTTTCCGGAAAGCTCGGAATCGAATTTATAGCGCATATGAAAAGCTGGAAATGCAGTCTGTAAAAATATACTTTGAGAAAGAATATCTCAATAAATAAGGAATATTTAATATTATGAACATATTAAACAAACCTCTGGATATTGGTGATAAAATCTGTACTACCCAGCTGTAAAATCCGGACATCTGGCGAGCCTACTTCAAGCATGTACGACGTCCGGTGTACAAACGCGATGAGACGAATGGATCAAAGATAGCCCGTCGAGGACGCGTGGCGTGTTCGCGAAACAATCACAGTAATCGCGGAGCCAACGACGAAAGCGTCCAGAAGAAGAAACGTCTCACCGGGAAAACCGTTGTTAACGAGTCTCATCAGCAGCCACGTGCATTATACGGCGCCGGTGTGGCAGTTGCGACCGGACGAACCATCTCTCAGCGGGACGTGGCGGGAATCCTCGACGCGCATGAGAAATTAATGATACGGAACGATCGGCGGAAGAACGTCATTATGTCGGTCAATATTTGAACGGCGCTCGTTCGCGCTCGCAGCGCGACGGAAATCTTTTTACCGAGACACAATAATAGCGTCGTGCGCGCGCGACTCCCGTCCCATCATTGATTTCTACCACGCTAAAACGCTAAGCCGTCCTTAGTCGCGAGACACGACTAGCGACTTCGACGATGGCGAATACCGGTCTCCGGCTTGGCTGTCAGCCCGAAATTGATCGATAATACGTAGCGCCGGTCGCATGTCGCAGTCGTCCTGCACACATCCTCGAGATCGCGTACACTCTCGTTCGCTTTCTCTCCTTCTCTCTCTCTCTCCTTGTATTCCCCCCTCTCTCTCTCTCTCTCTCTCTTCCTCACGTGACGCACACGATTCCTCGCGCTGTCGAGGTCCTACACGGAGTAAAATGTCGCAGTCGGAGGTACAATTCCATTACTGGCGTTTCACACCCGCCCTCGCCCGCAATCGCGTTTCCAGTTCCGCGCGTCGTGTTACTCGGCTTCGTCTTTTTTCCTCGCTGGCCATCGGCGACAAGAACTTCCTTGCGGTTTTCGCGCCGGACTCGCATTAATAGCTAGCTGGCTGGCGAGAGTTCGTCGTTACGTTCTTCGAAGCCAACCGGTGTGATCTAGTGCCGGGAAAAAGATCACCACGTTTGATCGAAAAGTATAGTAGCAGCTCCCCTCTCTCTCTCTCTCTCTCCATCTGCTCACCCTTTCCTCATCCCTCTTGGGCCACCAATACGTACTATCTTATCATAAGAAGTAGAAATTTGATCCGGTTGATTTGTTCCTACCGCTGAAAGGAAGAAGTCTCGCAAACGCGAGATAACGCGCGACATATCGCGTTATTCTGCATTAGACAACAAATGATATCTGTTATATTTGTCATGTTGCATCTATGTCAAGAAGCATCTATATACGAATATCCGGACGCACATATTGTCAGTTCAGACAAAGGTAAGATTATTAAATTAAAAGATTTAGACAAACTTTCAAAGGGAAAAGGAAAAAATTGAAAATGTAGTTTATAAAAATATATTTTTTGAAGAAAATATAACAACGAGTAAGAGGAACATTTAATAATGCGGGAATTTTTAATATTGGCTCAACAACTGGATATTAACGTAAAATCTTGATATCTGGCCATACTAGCAGAGGGAGTGTAACAATTTTCGCCGAGGGGGAAATTGCGGCACCTCGAGCAGTTCCACTACGGCTTATTTGGATGCACTTGGCTAATTAGATTTTCCTCTCGCAGAGTACTCAATTCAAATATTCATACGTCGATGATAAGAAGTATGTAATTTCATGATCCGCAATGAGAAAGAGAGAGAGAGAGAGAGAGAGAGAGAGAGAGAGAGAGAGAGAATTCCAATTTCAAAGATTTCCGTCATAAATAATTTTTAATCGAAATTTCACATCTCTCATTTTCACTTGTGAAGAGTCTTAAAAAATATCTAAAATATCGATATATTATAAAAGATTATTTCGTTGACGACATAATTTTTACAGTGTCTGTTGAAATTTATAATGATGTGTCTTTAATATTCTGTCAAATTTTCGGTAAATGAAATAATAATTGAAAATGAATGTAATAATTATTATTAAATCATTCTTATATAAATTGTTATTCTTATTATATTATTATTACATTATTATCATTTTCAATTAGTTTTTTCACTTAAAAGATTTACAATTTTTATAGTAATATTAAAATCGGCATAGTCTAACTTTACCAAAAATATCACGAGAAGAGATGCAATTTTAACATAGTATTTGCTACAATATTTTCTCCGCACACGGCACGGCTTATATCTCTCCCACTTTAACACGGAGCACTAAGTAGTGTAAGTCAATCATGAGGCCGTCCGTGCCGTCACATGCGCCTTCTTGCAACTCGATAAACATGTTGGCGTTGTCGGGGCGGCACCGTTCCGACATCGGGATTACATTAACCCGTATGTGTCCGCGAAAACTATTTTACGTGGGATCGATTCAATCGCGTAGTCGCTGGAATTTGGCGGCACGTTCTTAATTGATTTGCACGGAAATCCCGCGCGGAGCGAGTCGATTCGTATCGACGCTACGAATTCGCTTATAATCCGATTCCCCCGCAGTAAGCGGTCTGATGGCATATACATGTGAATCTGGAAGGTAAATCTCGTAGCGAGCAGGTGATCCGCGTGTGTCACGATGCAAATGTTTGCTTACTCGGCAAGTCGAACTCGTCGGTTAGCTCAACACGTTAGGAACGCAGCTGGCACTGGACGATATTCCTCCCTGGAGTATCGATCGTACACGTACGAGTTTGCCGAAAGAGGCGGGTGGTCAAGAGAAAGATATAACAACGGTGAATCAAACTGCGACATGCAGTCGAGTTGAACTTATCTCCATTTCTCCGATTTCCAAAACTCTCAAATTAATTATATACACGGGGAAAATGTTACAGTGAAAATTATTATAGGATTTTGTACTCGAGGAACGTATCGACAGCCTGTCTTGGTTTATTACAACACTATTTCGTCAGCTTCCAAGGTGCTAGTTTGAAATATTTCATCAATTTACGAACGCGATCGAAATCACGCCGAACATCTCGAATTATCTATTGTTTAATTTCAATTCTGTATCGATTTTGCGTTTCGTCGCAGTGCCGAACAGAGTTGCAATTATCTTCAATCTTATGCAATCTATCAGCTCTCCGAACTCCCTCTGTAACTTCGACTAAAACCCTCTGCTCAGTAAAAAGCACGTACGCGTAAAGGCGATTGCACACGATTTCTGTCACGCGCATCAAAACTAGAGGACAGAAAAATAGAGCAATTTTTTGTTTCTGCAAAAAACCTGCGTTTCTGTTAAAACTGGTCTAATATTCTTATACATTTAATTTTTCGTAAGAGGTAGCCGATTTGACAAGCGTAATAGAAATTTTCAGTTTTAAATAAGTTTAATTTCTTTGCGTAAAAAAACAATAAATTTCAAGAAAGATTATTTTATTATAAGAAAATATTGTTTACGCTGCTATATATATATATATATATATGTGTGTGTGTGTGTGTGTGTATCTAATGATCATACCAGATTATTTTCTAAATTTTCAACATACATTGTGGGTCATTGTACAACAGCCTTAACTACGTCAATCCTTAACAACGTGAAACGGAACATTCATGCCGCGATTAATATTCTAAATTGATTAATTTAAATTAGCGTTTTCAGCATGTTGGTTCTTATTATGTTTCCATTCTTACTGGTTGTGTATCATCAGAACCTTAAAAAAATATCCTTCTTTGTATAGAAAAAACTTTTAAATGCCGTTCTAAGATAGCAATTATGAAACATGACTATCAAATGCGCTTAATAAGAAATAAACGAGATTGCGAGGTTACCAATGGATGTTAATAAAAATAACGAAAGCGCTCTCGCATCGGTAAGCTTTGCATAAGAGTTCCGAACTGGACATGGCTATTACCCGGTAAACGTCCGCAAATATTCGGTTAACCTGACACGTGCTCCAAACGGATATCGCGTTTTGCCCCGTAGCTTCCGGCGACGCTGTACGAAATCGACGAAAAATACTTTCCGAAGCTTTTATTCCGTTGAATATTCAGGAATCGACGAGCGAGCGAGCGAGCGAGTGCGGGTTTGAAACGCGATTGTATCTTCGAAGTTAGACGATCTCGGCAAGCGTAAATCCCGAAAAGGGAGGAAAAAAGCAGAGGTCACCCACAGCCCCCGACGTTCATGTGAATGTACATGTGCGTACGTGACAAAATGAGGACAAAGAATCGCTTGTTTTCTATGCGAGTCAGGTAAGAGGTTCGGCGGCGAGACAGTTAACCCTCGAATTTAGTGCAAAAGAGGATCTTCTCACGGTGCACCCTCCCGCCTCTCTCTCTCTCTCTCTCTCTCTCTCTCTATATATATATATATATATATACTTCTCTCATTTTCTCTCGCTCTGTCTCATCTCCTTTCTCGACTCCTTCCTTCTTCCCCGCCGTCCACCTTCTTTGTCTTTTTTCGTCCACACGAGTGTGTTTGCTCTAGGTGGGTCTTATCCGTTATATACGGCTACAAGGTTAAAGGTGAGGAACTGGCCAGTTAGATATATTACGTGGGTGTTGAGTTTCTGCGGCGCCATTGAGATAACGGTAATCTGAGAGCTTCTCTGGTCCAGCCACGAAGATGATAAAATTGAAAGACTTCTATCGGGTATAGAGTGATTGCTCTTCGCGAGTTTTCAACCAAAAATATTTCTCATCGCGATCTTTATTTTTGTATTGCACGCATGTGAAAGCTCGTGAATAACTGTTTACCTAAAATTTCATTTCACGTGAACGCATAATAATAATATATACTTACACGAGGTCGCGATCTAAATTACTTTGAATGCGTGTTGCGGGAAATTATACGGATTTTCATATAATGGGAATAATTAATTTATCATATTTGTATAGTGGGATAGAGAGATGCGCATCAATAAATCATGAACATCCATAATTAAATACTTTAATTTATAACAGTATAATAATTAGAAAATAGTTGCCTATCTCTCGTACCCTCATTATAAATGAAATTATGTTGCTCTGTACAAAAAATTTTAAGCAAATTGTTTTCTTCAAATTTACATCTGTAGCTTGCTTTCTAAATTGCCTTTGTTACATAAAAGATGTAACTCTAAAACAAAAGTTACATAATACGTTATTAACAAATTGCTCATTGCTTATTTTCCATGACGTATCCAAATGAATTATAACTTTCATCAGTTTATGCAAAGAGAATTTTTTTACGTCTCTTTCCTTCCTTTTCACTTTAATCTTAATTGTAAAATGTGAGATTCTAAGTTGTTATCGACGAAAGAACAAGATAGCAAAACTGCACGTAGCTCTCGTTACTTGCGCAATCATTTCGCTTGGAAGGAAGACGATTCTCCGAGATAGATAGAAATCCTACTCGGTCCTTCTTATCCCGCTCGATTCCAATCGTTAGATTCTACCTTTAACAAAGGTCAACGATTCCCAAAAGATCCGCCGCGCTATGATATCGCGTCGATCGCAATCTCCGCTTAAGCGGTCTTATCGCGTCGTCCAGGAAAATCGAGGGGGTATTCTCTTGCTTTCCGATGACGGTCGTTCAAACTCGTGATACCACGGAGAATCGTAAGTACTCCTTTGCGTCGACATATTTCAATGAGCACCAGTCAGCTTATGTCGGATCGCGGCGAGTATTTACAGCGAAGCCGTGAATCTTCACTTCGGAAATTTCACATAGGCGTTGTATGAGATTACTTTTCATATAAAGCCAGAGATAACTCTCTATCACGCGACTAATATAGCTTATGGAACCTTTTAGCACGGAAAAATCGCTCATATTGGATCAATTAAAAAGTACGATTTGAATTTTCACCTTCTTCAACGGTAAACCGGTCCTGTTATGCGATTGAGTTGTATGAATGCTGCCAGAATGTTGGTAAAGAATTATAAACCACGATAACGATTACGTGGTTGATAAATAATTTATTTTCATTAAATGCAGTATAGTCTAATTTGACTGAAAAGTTGAACTGAACTCTTTTTGATCCATTTAATCATATAATGGATATTTCATTTATTGGTTGACGATAAATCACACACACACACATACAATAGAACGCTTGGAAAAGTGAGGACTCGAATGGCCCAAATTTTTTAACGGAATTATTTTGTTTAATCAATAATAATTTGACTCTCAGTTGTCCTTTCATTTATTTCTTCATATTGAACGACGTGTTGAAGGAATATAAAATAATTCTTTAACGTGAGCAAAATTGTCACTGATGAGGAGTAAAGCAAAGCCATATCATTGAAGTTTTATTCCGACGTCGTTTCCGCCGTCGAGTACGATAAATCTAGATATCGATAAACCGATATCTATTCACAGTGCGTAAATTACACGGCGGAGAAAGTCCTGGGGACTCTCCCCTACCTCGTGTTCTGTATTAATCGCGATTATGACGACGGTACTTCGGTGTCGTCGTTGCGACGGCTTACGCGTATAAAGCGTCGTCCTTTGTAATAACAACTTTTATAGAGAAAGTTCCACGCCGGGCAAGTTTCACGTCTCCCCCCACAGCTTGGCTCGAACGATGTTTTCGCGCGAGTTTCACGCCTTTCGGGATTACACGACGAGTCCTTGATAATCGAAAATCCATGACACCGGCGGAATCGCTTGTGAGCATACAGGACGAGTGATTGTCGGCTTCTTCTATTCGTTTCTGTCGACCTCTCAATAGCGGTCAACCCTGATTCATTCGTCGATAATATCTAGTTGACTGCTGACAAATACATACCTGTCATGTATTATTATAACATGTATATATCATGTATATTATTATTATATAGAGTTTATTATTATAATTAGAGTTACACCAGCATGAAGGATGATAATATATAATCATATAAATTCGTAATGGGGGGATAATATATATTCACACACAAGAAGAAATATTGTTAAATGAAGAAAAGGGAAAACAGTTTCATACATAATTAAACATGTGCATGTTATAAACTGTCACAAACATAACACACTTACTTTAATTGTATTCATACAATAACTTTTTTTCCATATAAATATGTGTGTTATAATTTATCAGTCACGATATAAAAAGTACAGAAACGGTGAACATCTCATCAGTTTTCAAAACGCTTCTATGTATAAATTGAATTAGAATATAAAAATCGTCGTCAGTCAAAATTAAATATAATATACCTAAACTGATAAGCTGAGATCTAATTTCAACATAAATTTCATCCACTTCAGATAAACTTTGACATTTGAAATGTTTTTGTTGGATTTAAATACGTATTATTTTAGATTTACGATCCTGATGCCAATAGTTTATCAGAAAGGACGAGAAGCCTGCATGAGACGTTTGAGAAATTTGACATGTTACATCGAATCTAGAACACTGATAAATTAATAATACTGCTGCCTAATAAACACCGTCTATCGAAAACATTTCGGCAGGACCGTGGCGTCGTTTATTAAGTTGCTGCTTCGAAATCGACGCGTTTCTCGGCGGTTCCCATCGAATGAGAAAAGGGAAAGAGACAGCTCGAGTCAAATGGCCGTCAGCGTGTGACGCGATAGATGTATTTATTTGGCGGGGTTGCGGGAAACCCTTAAGGGCTGCTTTTATTACCGCTGCTCTCTCGCTTTACTTTCTCTACGTGCCAGTCGCGTTCGCGCGAGTTTCTGAGAGGGTCTCTAAGAAAGAGACATTTCTTTAAGACTCCATCTTTACTGGTCGAATAGGTAATAAAAGCGAAGCGAGATACCATGAACGTGATCAACGCGTGCGTTTCGAGATTATCTCGAACCGCGGCGCATTTATTGCTAGTAGCGCGATACGCGAGGCGAAAAGTTGCCAAAGATTTTATGGGGAAACGCGAACGAGCCGTTTACCGAGGAAAGTAGCGTTCGAGTATCTCGGCAGTTAGCGCAAATTACTCCTTGCGCTTGTTCATTCTTGGAGTATGGAACGTAACGAAGCAAAGGGAGTGGATAAAACGCAAAGAGAAGAAAAGAAAGGAAAACCTCGCGTTTACAAAAAGAAATCTCTTCTAATCAACTTTCTCCTTACAAATATATAAATTGCAAAAAGAAGTATTATGAGAACTTTCTCGAAAATGGATGAAGAATTGTGCGGAATAAGACTATGAATTATATTTGAAGCTTCGGCTCTTTGAAAATTCTAAGCTTCAAAGCTGTCCGAAGCTTCGAGTCATTATATCTGAATAACGAAATTTCTACGTGTGAATATTCAAACATTTCTTTTCAGCAGACCATGTTCCCAATAGAAGTAAATTCACAAAATGCTTGATTTATAAATGATCGTGAGGAAAAACACAGAATCACAGGATGTTCTTTGAGTTTCATTAAAGCCGGTAAAATACTGCAGTTGAAAATCTGATCTGAGAGCGGTCGAGTAAATTGTCGTGTGTCTCGAAATTTTATCTTAACATTCTCATCGTGAATGTGAAAGCTTAAATGACGTATTATTAGCCAGGGTGAACTTTTCTATAGCTATGTGTACGTGTATGGCATACCATCTTGTATAATAAAAATAATTTACATTCATAAGATGATTAAAACTGAAGAAATAAGCGAATGATTTGGATTTACAAATGAAGTTACATCAATACGAGGAACTACGTGAGGTCGTGCACGTCAGCTCGCTATGATATTGGAATAGAGTTCAAAGATCCGAAGCTTCGAAGATGGATTATTTGAAACTTCACAAACCTCAATTTCAATTTCAAACGGTGAATTGTGCCGAAGCGTAGAGTATATTAATATTACCTCTAGTAGGGAACTATAAATGTGGGAGATTAAACGAAAGTAGAAACGGAAATAGAACAGCCGGGCAAATCGAGCAGGAAAATCTTCCGTTCGACGCGTTTATTACGAGACACCGTAAATCTGAGGAATCTGATTTCATCGTACTTAATACTTTTATCTCGAGTGAGGTGCTTCGGTTTAGCGGGCGCGCATTTCGGACTCGCGAGATGTTAATCTCTCTTCTTAGGGAACGCGGGATCGGGAGCCGGCTATATTCCTTGGGATATGAATCTTTCTAAAAGCGTCGCGGGAACGAAGTTTTGCTCGCTTTCGAGTCGCAAACATCGCGTCTCTCTCTCTCTCTCTCTTTCTCTCTCTCTCATTAAGTCGAGAAAAGAGCCCGCGAAATAAAACGGCGTCGTGCGCTGCGAATAAACAGCGAGATCACGGGGAGAGATAGTTTCAACTTCTCTCTTAATAAGCTCGTTACCGAACGACGGCTTCCGGCAAGTTCGGAACTTATCAAAATTCGCTTTCATTGTCTCCGGTGACCGGGGAAGTTCGCCGGCTTGATGACGATTCCGGCTCGTGCTCTGGATGAGCTTTTAATTGCCGAATTACCACCGCTGGAACTTCCCGTTTCGCCGAAAATTACCGCCACGTCTCGTCGATAGGCACCGTCATTCGCACGCGCTCTATTATGCATATACTCACATAAGACGTCTGTATGATTACATTATGTTCTCGTCTTGTTGTTCGAACTTTGCGACAACGACTCGAATCACCGTGTAAGAACTCTTTTCCCAAGAAGCAATTTTGAAGCTTTAAGGTTACCTTAACACATTGACTACCACAATGATATTGAAGAACTTTGTGTTCCCATTGCTATTTGAAAATTTAAAAAATCAACGCGTAACTCTGACAAAAATAACCGTGACAATAACACATAGCGTTTTCGGGACGTCAGACATTAATCGATTAAAATTTTAGTCAGCTGAAATAATCAGCAAATAAATAATCAAAATTAATCGAATGTCATGTATATAATTATGAATAATTTAATCGATTGACGAAAGCAATAATATTAATTAGTATATAATTAATCAAATTGACGTAATCAATTGAAATAATCATTATATGCAATTATGATTTACTCGACGTTAATTTTGATCATTTTGGTCAACCAAAATTTCAATCAATTAATGTCTAACACTGCCAAACACATTAGTAGTTTCTCCGCTCAAAATTGTACGTGGAAACGGCATTGCAAGTAAAACGAAGAAAGTGAACAATTATCAACTTATGGCAAACGTGAGTTAATGAATTTTAAATCAACTTTTCCATACTACGTACTTCCGACAGACATACGATGCTACTCAATCACAGGATGAGCGTTTTACGTTCAGAAAGGTCAAGTTTCTTAATTTCAAATTATTCTCCGCGTCGTCGCTCACCGTCGTTACGATTCGGATTCTGCGATGCAGACTGTGCTGATTGCTATCGATCGCGAGGCGATTGCCAGTGTCCGATCGGTTTTGCGCTTCATTGTCGACGGAACAAAAGCCAGTTCGGCACGGCGGCGCGGCGCGGCGCGGCGCGGCGCGTCGCGGCCGCGCGGACAAATGTCGGTGACGGCGGACGCGAAAATCGTGATTTTCGGCTTCCGGCCGTACTTTTTCGGGTAGTCGGCGACAAACCGGCGCTATCGACGTGTACGAGGGAAATCCGACGAGCCCCGACGACTTCCGCAGGGCCGGTCGACGTGTGTAGGCGGATCGATCCGGATACGCCATTGTGGGATATTGAACTCTTTTTTTGCGTCCGTCGTCCCGATTGCGCTCTCTCTCTCTCCCTCTCTCTCTCTCTCTCTCTCTCTCTCTCTCTCTCTCTCTCTCTCTCTCTCTCTCATTCTCTGCAGTCGTGATCTGAAAGAGCACCCAAGTGTGCAAAGATCGCGCACTTAAGCGTCGTAAGCTGTCGCGCGGGCGAACGTATGAGTTTCAGAATCGATCACCCGCCGGCCGTCTGTTTTATCACCTCTGTGGACGGCGATAAGAGGAGAGACACGCGGAGGTACGTTACGAACGTTGGAAATGAACGGTACTCTTCGGCGATTCTCCTGTGAGCGTCGAATTTTCCGAGGGAATTAAACGTATCAAGTGAATTCTCAGTCTCTCGAGAATGATTTCCGCGATTTTCACGTGTCTGCAGATATCTTGATCGTTCAGCTCGGTCTCTTGAAAATTGGAAGATGAGGAAATTACTCAAAAAATGATCCTTCAACATTTATACACTTTTGTTCCCGATATATTTGCTTTCGATATATTTTTGTTCGCCTTTAGTATCATAATTTGCTGCTTTCTATGTGTATTTATTGATACATGTATTTTCATGTTGATGTAAAGTCGAATTTTAAGGTCGATCGTGGATCACGAGTAGTCTTTTAATGACACTTTGGAATTTGGAGTGGCTCGCGAGCTCGGTATGCCAAGTGCCGCGAAGTACTCTTTGCTTTTATAGAGAGACAAATGCCGTAAGTGAAAAATGTGGACGTAGGTATTTCCCTTATCGTCCGCTTTCTGCGAGGCAATTCGGACTCTTCGATCTATTTCGCGAAGGTGAAAGAGTCCAATAAAAATGTCACGTTTTCCTCTTTGTCCCGGGTGCTTTTCAAGACGTCAAGCCATGTTAAAACGTTGCGTTACATCACGTTACATCACGAGTCTACACTACTCGGGCAAAAGATACTGTTTCCACTCGCGAATGGCTCCTTTATGAGGAACGCCGGCACTTGTAGTGCATTCCATCGCCTTGTTATGCGTCTTAAAGGACCTGCGTTTGAAAGGATACTTTCTCAACTAGTTAAACGACTCTTTCGCGTAGTTACGCAACGCGATATCTTTCAACCTGAAATTGCTCTCCCCTCGTCACGAAGTCACGTGTACCTTGCATGCAGCACGCTCCGGAAAACTGATCTCGGGCCGTAAGTGGTGTGCGCAGTTGATCTTGCGCGATATATGTACTCACTCAAATGGATATTACCGACATTGTGAATTATACAACGCGAAATTCGTTCGTATGTACGACAAATAGTTATTTCGATACTTTGCAAAATGGAGCGATCGCTTATAATAGTATTTTTCCTCTTGAAATAATTACTCCGTATCTAAATTCTATCTCGAAAGTTGTATCTTCTCTCTCATAAACATTCCTCAAGATTTTCCCAGAAGCAACATAGATCCCAGTCGAAATTCCTAAATTTGTTCCGAAGTAGATTATCCTTTTTTAGCATCAATTGAAGAATTCCATTGTTACCCCAAATGTGAGTTTTATCGGCAATCGATACATTGTAAAAATACGTGCTTTTTCTTACAATAGATAAAATTGAAATACTTTTATGGAATGTCGCGAGAAATACTTTTTTATTGAATGAGATAGAATGAGAAATGAGAAAGAAATTTAAGATATTTTAAACATTTACATTCATGCATACATACACATTTATGCAGAGTGTTTTATGTTTTCTTTAAAAAATTTCCTATGTAAATTAATCTTGCTGAGGACATTGGTTTTTACATTCATCGTAAAAATTCTTTATCCCTTTATATCAACAAGACGGTGCGATATCACGTGCATGCGTGAGAACACGCATCACTCGTGCTAAACGGCGTGCGTATAAAGTAATTCGTTCACACTCTTTTGTGTGTAGTCGAACCAACGTCCGCTTATCTGAAGAGAGAAAGAACATACAAGTGGTCCCGTCGGGATCTCAAGGCAGTAAGAACGTCCGCAGTGTGTTTTTCACGCGAGACCATCACCCTCGAGCAAAGTCGAGTTCTTTTGAATTTCTCTGCCCGAGCTGGCAGCCAGTCGCAATCTGCGAATTTTCGATGTTTTTTCCTGTGGTCGTGCAAACGCCGCATCGTCGTTGTTTCTGCCAAAAACGCGCGTGACTTTAAAATTCCTTTGGAATTTTTCGACTTTTCCATCGGCGCAGTTTGTCGTCTGACATTATTCGACGCGTGTGATAACAGTTTACTATCTACCGACATAACAACAATTTTCGTTTTTATACAAAGAAAAAATAGATTAATTGACGTGACAGTGAACGAAGCAAAATTTCTGGTTTTTAAGAATTCTTATAAGCCAAATTCGATTCTACACAGAGAAAAATATCGTTCTATTGAAAAATTGATTATTGTTTATTTTCCTTCTTTTAAGTAATTGTCATGATCAATGATGTTCAATGAAAAATATTTCCTTGATAATAGTCTTAAAATATACTCATCGCAAATTTTAGAAAAGATTTTCGTTATCACATACGTGCTTAAGGGATTTTTTTCTCTTTTCAGGAATATTGTAAGAAACATTCATTTTCTGTAATCATATAAAAGAAGCAAATTTTTGTTTTAATTTAATATTCTTGATTGAAATACTAAATTTACCGGGATTCAATATGTGCTTTGAATAAATTTGATACTCGCGATAAACTTATGGTAGATATTTACGGATATATAAATTTATATAAAATACTTGAAACAGATAGAGTTAACATTTACTTGAGTACAGTATGTATTTTTCTGTGTGTTCTCTCTTCCTTTCAATCAAAACATTTTCTTCGGGTTGTTTATTATCACGTCAATTTCAAGCAGCTTCTTTTCTCCGTATATCTTACATAAAAACGCATCTTTCTCGAAGGCGTCACTTTACGATCAATGAGCGCGGCGGAGAAGCCATTGTAGCAGAGATCTGATCGAAGCTTGCCACAGATTTTTATCTCCGGGTTGAAGCTGAAATCGATAACAGAGATAGGAAACGCTCTCCGATACAATAAATAGGATCTGGAGATTGCACATTTGTCATGTGCAACCGCATGCTGTTAGCGAGCAGTTGCCGCAACACGCAATAGTAACCTTTAACGATGATCCTCAGCAAAGGGTTCCTCCTTTATCGTCACTTAGTTAAACACGCAAGCTCGATCAAAGGCGTCGTCCATAATTGGGCCGTTTTCCGTACCATCGGCCAGAGTACCACTAGCCTCGGGTAGTTCGAGGTTGGCCAGTGTTTCTCGATATCGATCGATACTCGAGGATCAGACGCTACTTACGATAAACCCAAGGCGTACTTGACATTACGTGACCAATAATCCACAACCTCGCTTACCTCTTGCTAACTTGAGACTAAATTATATAGATCAAATAACAGCGCAGTCAACACAGAGAGCAGTCCGTGACTCCCGCCTCAAGATTTTAAACACCGATTTTCCACCATTCGATTTGCGGTTTACGTTCGCTACCGCTGTCGACGGCTGCTCCGCGTTCTAGCAATAGTAAGTGAACGGACGCTCAACGATTGAGCTTCCGAAATTCCATAGTCCAAAATGATATAAAATGATATAAAATGATATAAAAAATATTGCTTTCTATTTGCTTTCTATTTTCATTGCTATCTATTTTTTTTTCTTTTATTAATATCAGACGAGTTTCGACATTAATTCGAAATTAATGATTGGAGAATTCTATTATTAATAGATTGACAGATAGAACAAAATTATGCTTCCCGCAAATTGGTACTATTTGAAGTAAAATTACCTTTCGAAAGTTGTAGTTAAAATTTTGCACCGTATGTAGCCGATCGTGACAATTCTACGATAATGGGAAGTTTTGTCTACTTGACTTGTCTTGTTTATTTTGTCTAATTGAATTTGTATGTGATATCGAATAAAAATCGTCTCGATGATCTTCTCTCCTATTAATTTAAAACTTTTAATATTATTAAATTAATGAGAAAAATATTAAATTAATAAGACACACACACACACACACACACACAATATATATATATATATATAGTTTCTAGTATTATAACTTTATATTTTTAACATTGTATTTTGCAATCTGTCTACTGCATATAATTAGTTCGATACAATGACTTTACGAACATTAATATTTCTCGCGCGAGATTAATGAAATCTCGTTAGCTGTTGATGTGTTAGAATAAATATTAAGCACATCTTGTTGATGCAATATGCGTAAATAGAGCCATTCTGATTCGTTTCAATATCTTACAATATTCTTCTACGCGTATAGTAGCTATATGGAAAAGCATAGTTAAAAAACGACACGATTCACCGTATATATCACGTATGTAGTCTAATAGAATTTACAAGCATCGACAAGCTTTTGCAGTATCGTTACATCCGCACGAGAAAAGAGCACAGTATTTTTAGATCCAAAAGAGAAGAATGGTAGGGCGCAAACCGACATTGTTGAAACAACAGATACTAGATAAGCCTACGTGGTTGTTGTCGAGTGGGTGCTCTCGATTTGTCAGATTATGCAGCTTCGATTTTCTATATCCGGTTAGAAGGACGAGACACACATCGAAGCCTCCATTCCGGGGACTGATCTACAAACTGGGTCAGAATGAATTGTCGGTGTATCGCGCCGCCGGCGGAAAAGTGTTAAGTGAAACTTACGTTCGCGGCGGGATCCTTTTCCACGATGTAATGTGAAAAATGGTGCTTTCACGGCTCTTAGTATACTTGCGGTTATACGGCGCTTTGCTGAGAACTTTATGAATATGGTGTACTTGCAGCGCGTCTCTCCTCTCTCCCTCTTTCTCGCTCCTCTCTGTCTCTCTCGTATTATACGCATGTCCACGGTATCTATGCGTGCGCATATAGATGTGCGAACAAATATACCGAGCGATAACTCGCGGTTGCTTTATTTTAAAACTGCGTTACCGTATGTTGTTTTTTCGAATATCCGATCTTCGCTGAGCTTCTCGGGCAAGATAATTGTAGTGTGGAAGAAATTTTCCTAATTAATGAACGAACAGTTCCACGTACGAAGAGAATGTCAATCTGCGGACGAGCAAGTGCGATTTCACACACACACACACACACACACATACACACACACACACACACACACACGCACACGCACATACTTCTCTTCACGTTTTATTTTACACATCACGGGTGAAAAATTTTACACGCCTGAATCGTCGAATTTTCTCCCCCCGATCTCATTGTACTTTTGAAAATAATCACTTGTGCGTAGAATGCACCAGTGCACGGCAAAAATATCCTCGAAGATTCTCCCAGGTAGAATTTCCACGGCACTTATACCGATCCAGTTTCCACATGTGCTGTTCGACGCGTATCGTCGAGCGCTCTTCCGATGCTTTTCAGAATACGATAATTGACGAATCGGCTGCGTATTTCCTGCCCCGCGCGAGTATATCTGAGCCCGACGCACACTGCCTTTATTACGTAAGACCGAATCGAGGTTGCTTCCCTACCGCAAGGCTCTGCTTAATAACCGACGTATTCCGTTGCTTAATACGCATGTTGAACATGTCTATATATGTTGTTTGCTCGCTTGTCTCCCCAGCCTGAGGCACGGCCATCACGATAGAGATGAACATACTGCTGAGGTGTCAAACACACTCTACCTCGTCGTATTCATCGAACATGATTGTGAGCGTTTGGTACGTTTCAGTCACGGAGTCCAACCTTGTATTTGACGATCGGTGCGACTGCACTTGTCAGGCGCTCGTAAAAGTGCATCACGCAACCGCTATTATATCTTAAAATAGAAATATACGCCTTGCGAGCGGGGGGGGCACGTATCTATCCCAGCGGTTTGAAAACGTAGGCGGAAATTTATGAACAGCCGCTGTCTAAAAATATCCGGAAACTTAAGGGATATAAGTATAACAATGATCAGACAATGCCGTTCCGTATACGCTGTTGTGCTACCGTAGGATTGATCATAGAAAGTATAGTACGCGTCTCTATTTATAATCTCGTGTTTACGATAAATAATTACACAGAGATACGGTCGATGAAAACTTTGATACGTACTGATGTTGCGATAACCAACGCGTATCATGGAGAAGGGATATAGGTCGACTTATAGTCGGACGTAGCAAGCGTGTTAACACGATAATAACGTAATCCCGTAAAAAAGAGGATCTCACAAAAAGGTGAAAGATACACGCAAAGTGTGTAAAAAGTATTCAACATTGTAAAAAATGTTTCTCGCAAAAAGCTGTTACAGACCGAACCTTACGAAAATAAACGCGAACCCAATGCATTTAGCCGAGTACTTTATTATTTATCACTCACTTTATAATTATCTTCGCATATACGTGTGTGTAACAAGTTTTACCATAATTTTTACTTTACTTGTCAATTGTCAAACTTTCTTCATTTTCTCACATATTCCATTCCCTCCTTCTGTGATTTAATTTTCATTTTATTTCAATTGTCACACGTCCAAATATCTAAACGAGAAATCGAAATGAGAAAAAATCTAACATATCAGTGCTTAAAAGTCTGGATATAGGTCGACCGATGGCCAGCCAGACGGTAGTCTGGCATACATGAATGCGTTCACGTGACTATAATTCAGCAACAACGTCGTTCTGCATAGCGTGACCGCAATCAAACAATTCGAGACGCGGCGATTTATAAATATAACGCCGGCATAAAAGCAGCCTTCGTTATTGCGCAGGTCGGCGGCGATATAGGCGCGACAATTAGCGCGCCCGTCAATATCATTCGCCGTCCGTTCCGTTGGCGGATCGACGGCGGCGGCGGCGGCCCTCGCGCGCATTGTGCACGCGCATTATCTCGCCACGCGACCGTCTCTTTATTTCTTGCGATGCATTGTGACGTTAACGCGGTGTAGCCGCGGCTGGCGTTGATTAGAAAGGCCGGAGCGAGCAGCTATATGGTGCAGGAAAGCGTACGAACGAGCAGACGGCCGCGCGCGCACGCCCGACGTTCGCTCGCTACAGTTATCGGTCCCGGGGCACTCGTTACACAGCCCATTGATTTCAGAACTCTATTACTCTATTACACGGTGGCCATCGCGATTACCACGATGCCCGCAGCCCGCCGAAAAATACGCCTCCATGAATCAGCGCTACCACCCCCCACCGCCGCCGCCCTCGCCCTCCAGCACCTCCGCTGTCGTTTCTGCGCGCGTTCGCTCGCTCGCCCTGTATAATCTGATTTTATCGGTCGCTCGCTTATACATTCCGCGCGGAAACGGACTTACATCCGACGTAATTACAAGCGGTTATCGCTGGCCGGTATCATTACGCTCGCCGCTCGCTTCCGAACGCGGCTTCGGACGGAGTCATTAGAGCTGAAATTACGACAGCGACGGGACGGAGGGAGACGGAGACAGAAGGATCGCGCGCGAGAAGGTGGCAGGGAGGAGCGCGCGAGGCGGGATAATTTCCTACGCGGAAGCATTTTCTCCTCGAAATCCGTCGCTGGAGTAAGGAAGACGAAGTATCGCGACGGACTTGAAAGAAGTCGCGGCGAAGTAAGCAACGTGCCCGGGCGCCGGGGCTTTACGCAAAGTGACGCGGGGTGACTCCGCCAACGGCTGGAACTTGGTGCGACTTTGAGAAAAGCATTTCCCGCCTGCCGCTGACACTTACATAGAGTAGAGTCCTATACACAAATTACATCGGCCCCGGGAGCTTTTCCATTCGTACACTCGAACATTGCGCGATATAATTTCACCCCCTCCGGCCCCCCTCCCCCATCCCCCTCTCTCGTTACCTCCATGTCTCTCCTGTGTTTCAAGCTCTCGCGCGACATCTCCGAGGACTTTAATCTCGCAACGGGATCTAATGAAACGAAGACGACACGATTGCGCGACTATGCGCACCGGCGCATTGATTTAATTACACATTTTATACAGTCGTTGAAATTCGTGCTGAATAATAGTAATGACGAGAGTAATAATTACCGCGCGACAATTCCTTGAGATGACTTGAGCGACAGGAGTTACGAAATAGTCGGATTTCTCATTATCGCCCCGGAACGCCGTCCAACTTCATCTTTTCCCGTTTGATAAGTCGCTCCGTTATCCGACGTCGTAACCGATCTGCTCGAGGGATGAAGTTTTATCGAGAAAGAACGCGCGATACATCTGTGGCTTAAGATACAAGGCGAGGTGCTCGTGACAAAATGTAACGTAATTTACCCGAATTTACCGCAAATAGCGACTTTATCGGAAAAAAGTCGCATCCTATAAAGCCACACGATTGTTCGATAGTAGCAGAGATGTAACTATCGGCCTTTCGCCCGAGTGAGAAGCTAATAACTAGGCGGTACGATCCTGCACAGAAAGTTCAGAAATTATAGAAAGTTCAGAAATTCTCCCATTGGACTACACGGATACATTCCGAAACTCACACAAGAAATTACGGTTAACTTTTCCGTCCACGGCTGTACAGGCTGGATTAAATTTTCTAGCTCGTTAGCTTGTTACTAGACGATTAGTCACTCAAATGTAAAATCAGGTTTGTGGTTTGACTATTGTTTAGCTCCATTAGGTATCTAATGTAATAGAATAAATAGACGCTGTCTGTTGCAAAATATATCATCTAGCTGCTGTATACATCGACGCTAACATTTAAAGATTACGCAGCGAGTCGTAATTGAGATTACGATGTTCCGTAAAAATCTTCGAGAAGCAGAAGTAAACGTTGCATTGCCAGATAGCAACTATAATAGTAGTGACTTTTCATTTCACAATTTGGTAATATATTTCTTTTGTGCAACCGTCAGCTAAATTATTCATCTGACTAGAAATGCGGATTATTCTAGGAGAAGCGCGGGTTACATCACCTAACCTAGGCAACATAGCGATGATGGACATAAATTTACTATCTCGTGGCTATATCTCGACATCCACGAGGTTCAACGCAAAGTTCACTCAATAATCCAACTTATCACTCAACATCACATAGCGCATGAAATGCCATGAAATGATGGCAAATTTGCTTAGGAGGAATTGCCTGTTTGGAGATTTCTGCTGGCAATTTTGTTCTTTAACCGTCTGGAGTTCAGTAAGAGTCGCCCTACATTGACAAAGCGAATCTTTCGAAAATGCTGCTTCAGTCGTAAATGTAACGGTTTCAGCGCGAACTTGGGTAGAGCCGGATATACACTACGCATCCAGAGAAATACTCGCGACAGAAAAACCCCAAATACCGTAACTTTTCCCTCACCGCTAGTTAGACCTTCTCTCCTCGCGGGATGCTCCGTCCAGACATTTTTCCGTCGACGCTCATTAACCTGTGATATCAGTCAGTCGGTCGTATTCGCGCTCATTGCGATCGCAAAAGCTGAATAGCGAAATAAGAGGCAAGGAAGACTTACGGAAAGCAGCCTTCGACTCATTGTCGACAATTCGACGTTTGATAACAAGCAAATCCGTCGGTTGCAACATTATGTGGGCCGAGGTCTCGGAACGCAGATTGAACAACTCTCGCGTTGTTTTCCGCCTCGATCCGACCGGTCGCTGCTCGCTCGCAATTTATTATGTTTCGCCTTTCTTTTCATTTAGCTCGGGAAATCGAGTGGAGATTTTCATTTGGCGATACCGGCCTCGGTAATAATGACGGGGAATCCCCTCCCTTCTCCTCTCCTGCCCTCCTCCACTTCTCGAAGCCCCTCCCTGCCGGCATTGTCCCGCTCGAATTATTGTACTCGCGACAGCCCGTTCGCTGCTGCCGCGCCGTTCTTCGTCCTCGCGTTGCTGTCATTCGCACCCTCTCGTCACCGGGCTGCATTTTTTTTCGACGTGTTACGCAATCCGTCTGCCGCACCGCTCGTGGATTTGTAACTATACGTATACGTGTGTGTGTGTGTGTGTGCGCGCGCGTGTAAAATATCCCGGGATGACGAATGCAGCGCGGACACACGGGCGCGTATTAATTAGACGTCGGGACGACTCCGAAAGTGAGATTAATTAGTATTATCGCTGGCGGGATAGCTAGAGTCACGATTCTAATTTGGTCGATGAAAAGAGCGGGTAAATTCATACCGTCGATTTTCGCCGACACTAGCGTTCGGTAGAAAAAACTAATTTCATTAGGACGTCGCGGTAATCTCCGTTGTTAACGGACGCGACGTATTAGCGATACATCAGGGCGATATTAATATTTCGCGTGGCGTGATCGAATAATTGGATGTTACATAAATACGCAGCATCACGCTCGCGGTTCTGATGCGTGTTTGCGCGACGCGGGTTCACCCCGGCAGGCGAATTAAATTATTAATGTTGGCGCAAGCAATTATTCGTTATTATCTACAGTATTAAATTTATATGTTGATGAATTTTCTATTCCGCGCGTTTGATCGCGCGTACATTTCGAGCGAATTAGCTATTTTATTATGAGAGGATGACCCGGTGACCGTTATTGTCGCTACATCAAGTTAATAGTTTATGACATGCTCCACTCGTGACAAACACGTTCAAAGTCTTGTGCCTGTTTCTTTCTCTTTTTCTGGAAAACGAAAAGAGGTCGGGCATATGGCGCATACTTTTGGAATAACCTAAAGTTTTGATGAGGTGCGCGCAAATTAGGATCATAATTCTTGTAAAATGATACGTCACGTAATATTAAAAAATCGACATTCGATAAAATGATCTCCGTATTAATTTCCCTCGAATCCTCCACACTATTGTGCATCAAAGATACCGCCCTCCCCCCCCCCGTTTGGCATCTGCCTCGCGGAAAGTCCGCGGAATTATCCATCGACGAAAAATGCGGCATTAACCAATCACGCTGTTGTAGCAATAAGAAACTCTGGCGAAGCAGCGGCGGATCGACCGCGAAGTACAAATGGTCGCTCCGGCAACGCGTTGCCAGCCCTGAAAATGAAACGTCAGAGTCTTCCCGGGACAATTTCTCCACGTCCAAACCGGTCGACATGTTCGACAGTAATCTCAGCCAGCTCCGCGGGGTGGATACATCACCCCTTGGTCTTCACCCCTTCAAACTCTTCCTACCAAGTAGCCAATCACGGAGGAATCACATTTTCCTCTGCAAAATTCTGCCGATCACCGCGGTTGTCCCACTGAATTCGATTCGCCGTTGTCCGCCGACGGAAACACCGGTTCTCTGTGTGAGATACCCCGTAAGATTCCTCTCGACGATTATGAGGCAACGAAAATTCTTCTCCCGTTGCTCTCCATTGCTAATATCGCTCGGACAGTATCTCGCTCTTCGAACTAATACCATCACGTTCATCGCGACTCGTTTGCGGAGATTGTCACCCGATGTCACACCGAAGTAACAAACACCGCGGCAGAAATGTATGCGCAATGAGCACACAGGTTCCTAACGAAGAAAATCACATCTCTCATGTCCAATTGATTTTTGCACGGCCGTGATAGGATATGCCCCGTTACCGCCAAGAGGATGTAATTCGAATGCAATCTGCAACGTCGTGTTCTCAACGAGCGATCGGGCAAAAAACCTCTCCTTAACTGGAAATCTGTCCCATCGTTACGGGAACTTCCGTTCAGCCGTCGTTGTCCGAAACGTTTCCGTAAAAAAGTCGTAACGCGCTCGCGTCACGCAGAGGGGGCAGCGGAGGGGGTGGGAATGGGCGTGCGGAGAGGAATCTTCGCGGACGTTTTTCGCGAAGCGTTTCGTTTCTCCCGAAAAAATTAAAGACGTTGCGTCGCGTTGCGCGGTGTTATTCCTCTGACGCGTCATCACAAGCACGACGCCATTTTGTAAAGCGTTAACCTCGCGAAGCGCGTCTCCATCCGCGCTCCGATAGACGAGAGCCGGAGTGCAGACGAAGGAAAGGGCGAGCCCTAGAGTCTACCGCCTCTGGTTTCCGTTTCCTGCTATGAGCCTAGTTCCGCCTGTGACGCTCGGCCGCACGTAACTCGCGAACAATGCCTCGTCCGGGGCTGCGAATAATATCGACAACTCCATTTATACTCGGCGCTGCGCCGAAACGGCCCGGGCCCGGCCGTAGAAAATGTCTGTCCATTACTCGGCCCGACGCTGGCCTCGGCGAGCTGCAGCGCGTTGCTGCATCCCGCCGAGGAGAGCGAGAAAGAGGGAGGGAAAAAGAGAGAAAGAGAGAGTGGCGCGTAGCCTCGGCTTCCGGGGATGTTTGCCGGGTTTATTGAAACTGTCGATCGATACCGGCCGATTTTTGCCATCATTACGCCGCGATCGGTGTAAAAACGGCGGCGGCGGTGGCGGATACGACTGCATACTTCCGCGTTCCGGTTTTTAACGGAAATCGCTTGAAATTGAAGCACGCAAATTGAAGCACGTGTTGTTGCGCTGCGACATCGTAATTTCGCAATAACACTCGTTGTATGCTCGGAAAGGGATATACTTATACAGGATGCCCGAAAATTCCAGACTCGTCGTGCGCAAGTGGAACGGCCAAAGTGAACGGAAAGTTTCTCTACCATTTTGTGTGCAAACAATCATGAAATCTGAAATTTCGAAGTGTTAATGAGAGAAGATAGAGGCTTGAATCGATGCGCATTTTATGCGGTAGGGCGAGCTCTGTAGGCACGATCTAATCGCAAATGCCTTCGGCTTGTTTACTGTCTTTTGGCAACAATGAGTATTCAGCTGACACCGCAACGAGCGGCGCGTGAAGCGGGACCGTACGCCTATAGCGAACAAATGTTCTTCTTCGAGTAAAAAGACTTCACTTTTCAGACTTTCTGGCTAATGGATGTTCTTAACAAATGAGAAACTTTTCATCTATTTACTAATATATTTAGAATGCCGCTTGAAATTGAGAATATATTCTTCATCAGTAACGAACTTCAGCGGCAATTGCAGCGAAATAATTCTCTCGCTTGTATTGAATCAATTATAATTAATGATTAACGGTGTTCATTTACATTTACGAAGAGTGATGGAAGAGATGACTAAATGATTAGAGGGGGAAAAGAAATTTAACCGACCCTTGATCAAGCGCAACAATTAACTTATCATCTCTCTTTTATACTTCGAAATTTTACGTATGTAGTTGTTCACAAAATGGCAGAAGAATTTCGTCTCCGATGTTTAATGCTCATGCGTGAATTTCGAATTTTTTCGATTCTTGTACAGAGATTAGCGACGCTCGATGTGCGCAGGCGAAGCTCATCACGGAACACTTAAATCCGAGAACACCTCGTATGCTTGTATACATTAGTTAAGAAATAATTTCTTCCTCGGTAAAAGTTTCATCGTCCGCGCGCATCGTTCGTCGATCCTCGCCTCAGGGAAACTCTCAATCTTCTGCCATTCACGACGCCGGGAAACTATTCATACTTTCCGACCGACGCTCGAGTTCAGCCGGCATTCTTCTCGGCTTTAGCGTCTAGTTACCCGCATTGTTTAAAGAAGCTACAAAACTTGCGAGGATGCCCTACGCGGGGTATTTGCCGTTTCCGATTTATCTGTTGGCTGCAATCGGCTCGCTCACGAGCCGGCTGGAATATCGTGCCGCTCGAGAATCTCCTCATCGTTTCTCCAATGTCTCCTTGCAAGTGCCGGCGGAATGGCCGCGGAATGCTGCTACCTTGATTTGTTTTTCGCTTTAAGCACCGCGCGGTTATACACGCTTATGGTCTCATCGTTTCGAGATCGGCGAGCATAAAGTCGCGACAGCAACGCCCGACGGAAAGAAGGAGGGATGAGTGCACCCGAGATCCCCGCGAAGGTGAACCAATCGCGACACTCTTCTTTCTCGCCGTTATACGAGCGTCGAATATACGATGCCATATTTTGGCACTGGCGCTAGTCGCTTTACATTTCGTATGCATGTGCCATGCTACGCTATGCTGCTAGAGGGTACCGCGCGATGAAGGGAAACGAGGCCGGGAGAGGACGCGAACGCGAGGGTGGCTCGGAATCATTCCAGGGCGCAGGGGTCGACGAACGGGCATTTCGCGTATGGAGTTTGGACTTGCCGTTTCACGCTGCATTCAAATTGTATTTTTCCCCCAAGATAACTTTCGGCCAATATTCGATTTCGTCCCGCGATCGCACAGGGAAGCACCCGGGAAAAATGACCAGGGACGGTGAAGCCGGGCGAGTTCTCGGAGGCGCCATATATATCGCCATTAAGAGTATCCGGAAATTCGCGGGAAACCGAAACACAACGCGCGCTCGGACATGTTTTTTTCAACAGCGCGCGCAGATTGCAATTTTTGTTGTATTGCTCGCCAATTCGAGAGAAAAATTACCGGGGCAACTGTAACGCGTCACGAAGTCCGCTGTTCCGAGCGATGCTTTTTCGACGGTGAATCGTGCGCGTCGTAATAATTTCAATAATTCGTGTTGCGGTCTCTCATGTCGAGTCTATCTATCTTGTGATGCTGCGTTCTATTTCAGTCAATTTTATAAGCCAACTTTTTATTCATTAAGGAAACACCAAAGTGGATAAGAAATTCCTAAAATACCGAGAACGTAGAGACGAAGGAAGTTTCTTCGAATCCGGTTTAGGCAAAAACCGTTGTTGAAAACAATCCGAATTACGAAGAGTTAAATAACGCATGTCGCCGAGATTCGATTCTCTCGAGAGATTCGCGCGCGAGAAATATAAATTTCGCTCGGATTACCGGTTCGCCTCGCGACGGCACGACGTTATATCTCGCGCGTCGCAATTCTTCCTGGCGAACTCGTATTTCGCGACGAGGCATCTTGATGCATGTTTCACACGTTGGCCCGAACCGCGCTGTGCTCCGACCGAAACTTCAACAACGCAGTCAGCTCTCTTCCGGGCCCGCTGACATTGATGTAGTTTCAACATCACGAAGAAAGGTCGCACAACATCAGCTCGAGGCTCAGGCACAATAATTGCTCATCACCCGTAAACGCTCGATACGCGCTTCGCGTTCCAACGATGAATGGCCGCACAATGGTTCGGCGGGGTTGCGGAACCGCGAAATATTAGTCAAACCGTCGCGAGAAGTCGCGCATAACATAACTGCGCGCGCGCGCGTGACCTTTACTCCCCTTTCGTCGTCTTCTCCCTCTCCTGTTCACACTCGCATCGCATGATGTATGATCTAGATTTTACATACAATTTGAGTGCATCGACGGCGACGGCGGCGGCGCGCTATATCGGCTTGAATCCGACGAGCAGCTCCGGTCGCAAAAACCGCGACCGCGTCAGGTATTCGCGGAGGAATACAAAATAATAGCATCCCGGAAGCGGTGCCAAGAATTTTTTCCCGAGTCCCACATCACACATCTCACGAGGTACTGGATCGCGAAAGGATGGAGTGCAAAGTACAACTGGAGGGCGGGAGGGAGGGAGGGGGGAAAGGAGGGCCGTCGCGTCACCAAGTCGAGATTTCGAGAACGAATGTTGGCACGCACGCCGCACTTGTTGGCATTCGGAGCCGCGAAGCGTATCTCCGTGCCGCGCATTGGGAAGAAGATATTTATCCTCTCTTGTGCGCCGGTTACTCCATAGTTCTTCTCGACGTATATAAATAAACCGCGATCGGATCTGTCTCTCTCGATCGAGTGCTGATCAATATTGATCAATCGCACGGACTGTGAATTTCCGTTCTTCGTATCCTCCTGATTACATTTATACTCGTATAAATCGTATAGGAATGGATCGAATATCACAAAAATCACGTGCTCTCGATTCGTTTTATAATGTTTCACGTTGATTTCAAGAAAAAAAAATTTCCATATCGCTGAATACCTGTTTCCTTAAGATCCATGTAAAGATCCTTATGAAACGGATCGAGAACACATGATTTATGCGATATATTAGGGATTATTTTAAGAAATACACTAGGGGCCGGACGAAACAATCGATTCGCGGTTTTGAAGTTACTTATAATCTAACTTAATCGCATTCGATGGAAACGAGATATTCATCGAGCAAGCGATCGCCGTCATACAAGTTACATTGGCTATCTTTTGCCAATATTCTGGTAGCGGGAAATTACCAGCATTTTTGTCCATGTTATACCATATATATATATATATATAATGCAATTTTTTAAAAATCGAACCGAACTTTTCGCGATTGGCCTGATGACATTACGACGTGACATATCGACATGCGTCCAATTATGGCGGAATATAAAACGAGCATAAAGATCAAACTGGTTATATCGCTCTTAAACTCGTCAATCGAAATACGTTATCATGTATCGGTAAAATCTAAGAAGTAACTTTGGCCAGTGTATCAGCGTTTAATTGCAAATTATATTCATGGAGCGCATACAAATGATACGGTAAACTTCCAGCCGTACAACCTCGTTTTATCAGCAAATATTGACCACATTAAAGGGTAGTGATGAGGCCAGTTTGCTGTCTGTCATCAGCGAGACTGTAAGCGTGACATTCAACCGTACTAGCCACACACATACACGGCATACGCACACACAACACACACATACATACATATATCGGCCTTATATTGCATCGGACAGAGTAGCTCGCGTGCGAGATGATAGCCACGACACGTACTTTTTCCATAAACTTTGCCGGCGCACGTAATAGGCAAAGTTATCGCTGTCACGCGTCGATCAATTTCTCCTCGGATCCCAGGCGGTTACTAGCGGTAAACTTTCACCGGTAAGCTTCTCCCCAACTCCAAATCAATTGATAAGCTAAAGATTGGAATGATTAATGTCGCGCGTCCGCATTCGCGTTTCTGTTCGTGCGTTGTGTGACGGCGCTTGTAAAACGAGATTCGAATCTACCCGAATCCCGGAATTTTTATTAAGCGTTTCCCGACCGTCGCCGCACCGTAGCTGTGTCATGACCGCGATAACCGATCAAGTTGTGCGAAGTCTATCGTTTAATCGCCCGTCGACCCCCCATCGTTCTCTGCAAATTATCGTCAACTATTCCCGAAGAGAGGAAGAAAGAGAGGATAAATTGTAGCCGAGCTCGGGCATCTGCGAAGAATCTGAAAAAAAAAAAATTTGCCAAGATCTGCATATAGGAATGTATTTTGCGACAGTACCTCAGCGTATTCCGATACAAATTCCTCCGGGGATTATATCGAAAGTTTCAAAAAATTACGCCGGCAAATAAAGATGAGATGCGTCTCGTTAATATACCCAACATGACATAAATAATGCAGCTACTGCCTCATGTACGGCGTGTTACTTTTTCGCTTTAATCTATAATCCATCTGTGATTCATCTGTAATCCAATCTGTAATTTACTATGTATCATCGCGCATGGAGAGTTTCTTCTTGTCAGCTTGATTGTCGTTTTGATGCTAAAAAAGATCAGTATGATTGACGAGTACGCAGCTCTAGACAGTTCAAACGTTGATCCACGATCGCGAAAGAAAGAAGATCGCGCATCATTGCGCATAAAGCGCTTGATTCATTAATTATCTCGATTCTCCGGAGACTTCGAGAAAACCGCCGTCGCGCTGAGCCGTGCAATCTTCAAATGCTAATTCTCTGGGGTACACTTTACGTTCGTTGCGAGTGATCCTAAAAGCTGTGCGCCGCCAGGCTGCTTCAATTTACTAACGAGAGAGCAGAATTTTGGACGACGCGATACTTTCCGCTTGAAATAAACAGTTAAATTCAGCTTGTGCACTGCTTCATTTTCGATATTCATCGAATATTTATTGCCTCATTTTAAAAGCTGTACGTTTAAATATACCACGTCGAGAGTAAACATACAAGTGGAACATGTGTGAAGGAAAGAAGATTGTCACACGTAGAAAATGTTACAATTTTTTTTCGCGTACAAATTCTTTTTAATTTTACTGCAAGAATAGACTGTTAAATTTATCTGATTAAAGAATAAAGTAAATTTCAGTAAATCAACTTTAAAAAAATTTTTTAACAGTATACTTTAGTGAATTTTAATAGTAAATTTTGGTAAATTTTTAATGATATACTTTATTTTTTGAAAAATAAATAACACACATATAACGGAAAGGTAATAAATTGAAATAGAATGTCGACAATATATGCTCTCTTTTCAGTTACAAATTTCTACAGTAATTTTTATTATAAAATTTTCTCCGTGTACAAAAATTCTCGAGAATATGGGATATATTTTACGCATTTCTTCTTATATTTTCGATATGAATTTTTTGATATTTACAATCAAGAATATGAGGTTGGACGTTTCTCTCTTAAATCTAATAGAAACGAAACGTGGTAGTTACCCTTTAAATTTCCGAACGCTGTCACTGCTCGCGATGATCCCAGCCCGAGGATCACGCGCACCAAGTAACGTAATTTGTCTCATGGTTTCTCCGATCAATTTGAAAAATTGGAAATGCTGCGCGACGTGACCCACTACATTCATTTCCGCATCGAAGACTCTTATGATCTCGATCGAGTCGCGTAACTTATGTACGTGTTCTTCTGTGAGGGCCGTATATGATACTCGGCGCGCTAAATTCCACATTTGAGGATGATACACGATTCGTTCAATTATTTAACGCACGAGTTTGCGCTTTATCGCTGTAATTATAATATTAATTACATATATACGCTGCATCGTAATATTAATATTGCAAACTATATATTCCACGATATCACATACCGCGGCTTTCACAAATATTCCCCGTTCAAGGGGACGCCATGCTTGATAACTTTGCCGCCGAAATATTAACTTTTTCTGTAAAGTTTACATCGTATTGATTGTACAGGATTACGAATTGCTTTTATATAATGCATTTGCAAAATGTACATCCAAAAATTCATTGTAATATTGCTTAATACGACGAAAATGATGAAAATTTTAAAATTAATATCCTGGCCGTTAATTAGGGTAAAGATTTGTCAACTTATACATATGGAATGTATATTTGTCCTGCTTAACCCGTAACTGCTGTTCACCGGTCAAATTGACCGGTAGGAAACGGAATTGATGAATATCTTGACAAATAATAAAAATTATAACCGCATTTTGAAGGTTTAAAATATACCGAGAGTTTGCAGAAAATTTTCTACACCGAGAGAGAGAAAGAGAGAAAATATTTAAAAAAGGAGAACATATTTATTCAGTGGTTAGTAATAATATATTTATCTGCACTAATATTCATAACTTTCTACATCGAGAGAACTTTTATTTCAAATGAGGAAATGTATATTGTTTTAATTACCGTAGCTTTCTATGAAAACAATGATTTGAACATAAAATAGTTTGGATTTGCGTAAATTTATTGTCAGTAACCACAGTGAATAAATATTTATTTATTCTTTTTATATTTTTTTCTTTTAATGTATATATGCGTAGTTACATTTTCCGTCCAATATGCTCGAACAAAGCAACGTACATTTGTACAAAATCTATATATATAAAAAATACGGAAAGGGTAGCGCTATTTATTTATTTAACATGACGTCTCAACGATTGCCTCTACGTTATCGACATTTTTGGAGTTTGTCAGCCACTTTGGCATTCTCTTAACAAACACACTTATAAGCTCAGCTTTCATCAACGCCTACGTTCATCGCCACGGCAACGACGACGACGTGGAGGTTCTCAATGCGACTCGGAAAAAGTTACATTGCAGCGCTCGTAGTCTTCTTCGATCGATCTCCCAGAACGTAATAAAATCTGTCTGTACGTGAGCAGTCACAATGCGCGCTCGCGCGTTTGTAACCGGATCGACAAAATTACTGGAAGTCCTGGGACGCACTTGAGCTTCTCGGGTTCCACGGCGCATCCGATGTAAGCAAAGTAATCCGAATCCGTAAGAGTCTCAAACGTCGCGCTCAGTGAGTCACGACAGCGCGTATAGATCTCCACATCGCATACTGACGAGCCGGAAACTCGTCCGGACAGCGCACAGTCAGTCCGGTGCATATCTTTCTTTCATATAACCGACCCTTTCGATTTAAAGTTCCGCGGCGTACACATAAGGTCGCGTGTGTTACGTGTGATAACACCGTCACTTCGGTATCATCAAACTTTCCTACGTGCGCCATATAACATTGTCGGACTTGATATCCCTTATAACATCCACGTTACGTTTCATTAAAACTTTGCGATTCCGCCCGCTGCAGTTTTCCTTTCTGAAACCCACGCCAGTATTTCGCGCATGCTGGTATTTCCAAATAAAAGAAATACGCGATGACATGTGCGGTGACTATCGTCATAAGAATATTTGAACAGAACATTCGGTCCCGCGAGTACTTTATCATCTATACAGGATGTCTTATAATTGTAACACGCCAACTTTATAAGGGCGTAGAGCTAAGCGAGAGGAACGAAAAAGTCCTCTTCCATTTAGCGATATCACACATAGTTTTTTAGTAATAACCGCGTAAAATTTAGCGTTTGTCACGCTTATCGCGGCTTATAAACGTATCGCGTTTTTTGATCGACTTGATCGTCACTTGTTCAAGCATTCCAATGAGATCAACTTTGTGTCAACTTAGCTGAATACGTATATATTTTTAATTTCTTCTAATTTTTTTTATAAATCTGACAAATTGAAGCGTTCACGGCCGAGCTATCATTTATAAAAGTTACCAAGTTTTTCTTAAATATCTAAAAAAATATTAAGTAAATAAAAAGATGTTTCAGACAAAAATTATTCAAATTAATTGGTAGAAAAAGATGGTGTAATAAGAAATTGGGATTTCCATTTAAGAAAAGTAATGATCAGTGAATATTTCGAAAATGGCGCCGTCTGTAAACAAATTGATATAGTTGTTTTATGTCCCTCTTGAAACCATACAACTTTTGTCTAAAATATTTTTCCGTATTCTCTATATTTTTCAAGATATTTGCCTGGAGGATTTAAAATGGGACACCCTGTATATATAATAGAAGTGATATTTTGAAAACTAAACGTTTTAGACATTGGTAAAAAGTGTTAAAATAATAAAAGACACGTTCAACAGAAGAAAAATAAATTAAGAACAAATAAAAGGTTTTTAATCTGATATATAACGCTTTCCCGATACATCATCAGTGGCTCTTAATTGTAACAATTTAAAGCACTGCAACTTCATTCCATAAAAAACTGTTTTGTGAGCGAGTATATTGTAAATTCCCCCTTGTGCTAATTAAACTTTTCTCTTCACGGAATATTCTATTCAGATATTGTTATGTCGATGCATACGACTACGTCTCTTTGAGATTTTCAATTTCGAATGCGCAGCTTCTCACACTCGGAACACATGAAGCTGCCCGCCGCGAAATTTACTTGGCAACACGATCGTGTGTTATTATTCCGCTAATTAGTTAAACTGCAAGTTTCTGTAATGTACGAGTTTTCATTCTAACTGAGGCATGTTATCTTAATAAGCTTTTCCGCTATTTTTTTTCTTAAATAACGACAATATATATGCCTATTCCTATGCGGCGACAATATACATGCCTTGATATTCTTTAAATCCGTTTGTCAAGCCTGACGAAGCGGTTTTCCGGCAACCAATTGTTGTCCGCACTTTGTGCAACAAACGTACAGGTTCATGCGCCATGTGCAAGAGACCTCGGAATAATTAATATCAATATATTGACACGCACGATATGCTCTTATGGCGTATGAAAAATAGCCACGTCCTCAATAATTAATGAGAGACGAGAATTTTCAGTCTTAAGTATTTTAAAAGTGAAAATTGGTACCGTACTTAGTATTTTACAATGTTTTTGTCTCTCAGTGATTCACGAACGATTTGCTACGATTAGTATTAAATTTTTGAAATTATATACGACCGAATTTCTTGACAACAACAACAAGCGAGAATATAATTCTTATCTTCAATTAATTTCACTAATTTTTTCCATTTTTATATTGCTAACTGTGTCAAAGTAATCCATATTAATAATCTTATGAGTTCTGAGATAAAAAATTAATATACGTAATCTACGATTACATAATCGATCATCAATGCACTTTTATATTATTCCAAACCGATCAGAAGATACGATTATTGTAAGTTAAATATAATTTATTATACTGAAAAGAGATCCAAGAAGGACCGAAACGCTTGACGTCTTCCTCATTAAATAAAATTTTTTGCGACTGTTTCAACTATTAACAATAATAAGAAAGCATAGTGAAATTTAACGTGCTCTTATAGATCTTATATCGCTCTTAATGAATTTAATGCTTATGTTCTAATTAATTCTAATTCTAATTATTTCTAATTAGTTCTATTAATTTAATCCTTTATGCTCTACTTGATACGCGGGATCGAAAAGCTAAATAACCCTCGCATATAAAGTAACGCAGTAACAAACAAACGGATACGACGCTTTCATCAGTAAATTTCCGGTATTCTCGTAACAAGCTATATAGACTCTTGCCATCGGCAAAACACTACATGTCCGAAGACTCCCGAGAGAGTTAGTATCGGAGTATCGATACATGCCGGCGCCCATACACTTCCGAGAATGCAAACTGTTTCTCAGACTAGTTAACAAAACAGCACCGACTACATTTTCGTGGTAAACAGCGACTGAAATTAAATTCATGATCAAAATCATGATCAGCTGATAAATAAATTTAATACTACAATGTCGCGTTAATTAATGAAATTTTAGCTCAAATCAGATTATCGGAAATGAATTATTTAAAACACGACAGCATCTGATGAAGCTGCGGATTACAATGAAATTTCGCAGAGAAAGAGAGAGAAAGATCAAACGGCGTAATACCTGTTTATAATATAATAGCTTATTTACATTTTACTATATAACACCAATTTTGTCAAGACGAATGTTCTACAATTACACGGCAATAAGGATGCGAGGTCGTCTGTGCAGCAAGGAATCGTCGATTTCGCCCTTGTCGACCGGACATGTCCGACTTATTCGGCTAAACGTATGACGATAAAATTGAAGTAGTTTTGAATCTATCGTTCCGGAGCTGCGCTCCGTCCTATGTATGTATTTATACGAGCTGTATTCTCGTTTCCACATACTTCTCTGACGTTGCGCGCGTTTTTATGGAACGATAACGTCACAACAGCGAGAACGAAGAGGGCGAATATCCACGACCCCCCCGATAATTTGTCTTGTCGCCACCCACCCACATCTGCCGGCCCTTGAAAAAGGACAGGAAAAGTTGGATGCGAACTGATGCTCGGGGAAAACGACGCATCGCCTCGTGGGACTTGTCTTGTTGCCCTTGCTTCTCGCTTGCCTCGTTTCATGAAATCTCGATTGTTATAGCTGATTGTTAAGAAAAGCGAGGAAACCGATGAGAAATCTTTAAAGCCTCATCCATGGATATTACAGCCAGCGAAATCTGCGCTCCCTTTTAGGTTTTATATCCAGTGGATAAGATTAAATACAAAGCTACGTTCAATCCTGCAAATTCGTCGTCTTTAAATACCCCGATGTCGGTGTGACATCATTTTCATTTTTCAATTTGATCGCTCGACAACTCTCTATCGACCTTAATATTTTTTTTTATTTAACTATATGTTTTCATTTATTTAAATGACTTTGTGAAATATGCTAGAAAGCGAAGGAGAAGCGTTTATTTTAGTCTTAGGGCAAAATGAGAGCAAAATAAATTTAAAAAGACTTCTAAAGACAAGTTTGAAAGTACATATTAATGAGTACGAATTATGGTAGATTGCGCAAGAATATAGAAAATAAATTAAAATAAAGTAAAGATAAACATAAAAGTGAAATTCGCAATAGGAAATAAGACAATTAAGTTGTTACAAGGGAGAAAAGTATTAATATAAGGGAACAAATTGAAAATACATAGTATAGTAAAATAATACTGTATAGAAAAAGAGAGATAGTTCGAGCAAAATATGTTCAATTTATATCACAACTTGTTAGAGAATTGTTTATAAAACAAAGAATACCGCAGGTCAAGGTATACTAAATACGTCGACATTGTCCGTTTTATCCTCTACGTTTGAGGGACCCAAATATCATGAAACGGCGGAATACTTCTCCGTAGAGTATTAGCTCTATAACCGAGAGCCGAGTTATTTAACGGTATATTTAACCAAGAAATCAGATATTATTTCCCCCGACTTTCGTCTTCCATTACGGATTATTATCGCAAACTTCGCCGGAGTGTGCGCACTCTATCGATTTTCCTTTCGCCGCGATGGCGCGAAGGTAAAACTCGCCCGCGCGCGCTCATCCGGCGCGATTAATTGATGAATAAGTAATTGCGTATTATATTTCGCAATGCCGCCGTCGTATGCGCGCGCGGATTTTTCATCGTCCGAAATTGTCGGGGATTTCAGCGTTATGCAATTGAGTACGAGCCATTCTTGGGTGCGCGAGGGCGTCTCCGGCCGGTAAAAGGGAAGAAATGCTTCCTTACCTTTCTCTCCATCTCTCTCCCTTCTCCCCCCTATCTCTCTCTCTCTCTCTCTCTCTCTCTCTCACTCGGAGGATCGACGTCGACGCTCGTTCCTATCTCTTTGGAATCACCGTAATTGGCTTTATTAACCGAGTCCTCCCTTCGTATCCAATTTCAATTATCGTCCTCGGAATTACGCGCGCGATCACGCGCCCCGAGCGCGCCGAGGAGAGTTTTTGCGTCTTCCTCTGTATTTTAATCCTCAAATTAGAACACGTAATTACAACCGTCTCTTCGAATTGCGCAAATTGTAGCTGGAATATTAAAAATTCCCCGTTATAATTGGCTATGTTGGTATTACGTTCCGGCGTTATCGCATTATCGTTCACCGCTATTGCGAATTAATTCGCCTCTCTTTTTACACATCGACCTTTTCGAAAAGCGCGTTTATCGAATTCGCGCTAATGTCAATTTATATTTCACGTTTGTACGTGCGGGCGATATATGCCGGCGCGCCCCGGTGAAACTCGGATGGCGGCGTTACAGGATAATGCGCGTCGCATGCACGGCCTGACGTATCGCGACTTGCATCGATTCTTCGACGCGAGTATGACCCGCGTCGAATGTACTCGTTTCGTTACTTTGTTCGCGGATATAAATAACCGGAATCCGTCGTCGATAGGAGCCATTCTTAAAATATACATATATATACGCGCAGAGGAGCTTATACATCCGGAATGAGTCCGGACGTCGTGAACAAATGTGCGTTATATGTTCGCCGTGGTTCCTCTTTCCCATTTCTTGATAATATATCGAACTGAGAAACTGCCCAGCTGCGTCGTACATACACCGTGCGCGCGTTTCCCTTGCCTCCAAGCGCCGCCGCACGTGTATTTCTCACCGTGCGAAACGGAGCTGACCAAGCATATCGATGATGTAAAAGCCAGTTTGAGCGATCGCGCGACCCAGCGTGTTCTTTCAAACGGGAATTACGCTGATTCGTGCAACGAAAGCGCGAGACGTGCGATATCGAAGCGACACGAAAAATTGTGCAATGACAAAAGCATCCGGCGACGATTAAAAACGACATTAGCAACGACGGTGCTATGTGTTATCGGCGATGAAAAACGTTATTGTTATTGTTATTACAGTCAAGCGTTTGCGCGTTATTTTCTGTACTCCTTTCTTGCAGGAAACAGATTCCCAACGAGATCAAGTACCTTGTGTACTTAGCTGAATACGTATATATTTTTAATTTCTTCTAGTTTTTTTTTTTATAAATCTGACAAATTGAAGCATTCAAGGCCGAGCTGTCATTTCTAATTTTTGCACACGTTATTCGTTAACTGTGAGCCAAACGTTTATAATAAAGTATTATTTTTTTGTTTTATTATTATTATTACTATATTTTATATTAATAGTTTATGACCTACTTGTGAAAATATCGGTGCGTTGTTGGAATATAAAATTCGTTCGATCTAATTTTATCAGCATACATCAGCGTGGCGCTTTTCCTAAGTCACGGCCGCGGCGGTAAGTGGCACGCTGCAGGATCAAGCTGAATTATCCCACGATGCGACATCGTCCTCTAATAAAATCGCAAACGCGCAATAAAGAGGAATTCGTAATACCGTGACGTCCGTATTTCCGCCGCAATAATCGTAAGATAATAAGCTATTACTATAACACGGAACAATTGCCCTTTCAGCTCTCCATTTCCCAACTTCCTGGCCAGATGACTTTTTAACGCTTCTCGAAAAGTGAATTATCTCATAAGCGTTATTAGGTATTTAATAAGGGTACGTTAATGTCTGCGCGGACACAAGATAGCCGGCGAAAGTACCGGCTAAAGCCTGCGGGATAAAATTTCATCTAATAACCCCGATTAAGGGATTAACCTACATTATCCGACAAGTTCGCACGGCAATGTCGTTCCGCCCCGGGAAATTCCGCCACGGCTCGCAATCTCGCTCCGCGAGAGAACCTAGCCGATCCTCCTCCTCCTCCTCCTCCTTTCGTTTGCCCCGTCCTTTTTCTTCTCTTTCGAAATCTCTCGCGGTGGTAACATTTCTCAGCGCGGATCGCGACATACTTTCCCCCTCCTCCTCACCGTCCTTCCTCTCTGTGCGATTGATTTCTCGCGAATTCTTGCCTCTACGCGAGGACTCCCCTCCGCGGCTGCGAAGTCTCCTCCGGTTTTCGCTCGAAAGGAGGTCGAGTTTTCGCGACGGTGGCAAAAGTTAAAAAGTTCCCACTCGCGCGCCTCACCTCGCCGTCGGCTTATTCAGCCTTCTGGCTGTTTATTCCCGCGAAATCGGCTTTCGCAGCTCTCCGCCGCGCGGCACCGGCCATCACGCCAAAAATGGGACAGGAAATGCGGTTCAAACGCCGCGGGTGCTCTCTCCCGCCGTGTTTTCCGCGCCTGTGTCCGCCTCAGCTTTTATCTTCCGCTGCATCTTCGGCAACTGAAGCGACGCCCGTCCGATATGCGTCCGGTGATTTTATCGTCGAATTAAATCACGCGCATAAAGTCAATAGGGAAGTGCAATCTGTGCGCTTTGAGTCTTCCGGATTTCATTTTTTCATGCATCAGCACGTATCTTAGCCTCTCGATCATCAGGTGACACGGAAAATTGCATAGGATGATACTCTTCTCGGACGTAACATCTTCAAAATAGTAACGTATCACGTTAAGTCGTATTACGATATAACTGATTGTATGACAACCCGCGTAGAAAATTTGTTGATCTAATTAATATTTAATCCGATTTCTCTAAGCACACAGACTCAATTTCCCACATAGAAAATGTTTCAATCTCCTACAAAAATAATGGATCCTCATTAAAAAATCCCTGAAGATTTTGACGTAAAATATAATGGGGTAAGGATAAGGTTCTCAATGAGCATCACAGTCGAGTAGCCAATTTTGAAACAAACTTGGAAATTCTGGTCGAAGTTTATGTAAGAAAACTTCTGGGAGATTTTTTTTACTATAGATAATTTTGGATTCATCGAAACGATAAAACGAAAACATTGTATTTTTATGTTGTTATAATTGTTCGAAATGAAATGAATAAGGAATGACGGAAGATCAAAACGGCGCATACGTTGTTTCGCAAAATGATAACGATGTGAAACTTCAGACATCTTATTTTATCTGAAAAATTCGAAACTACTAATTACATAACACGATAATTTTTCATGTTGACGACGTAAAATTTGTTGAAATTTGTTAAAATGTGTCGCACGTTAAGTATGTCATCACGACAAATCAGCGATTGCTATTAATTCGTCGCCGCTGCGTAAAACCTTTATGCAGTGTTTTCTTGTAATTCTGCTCTTCACTATCTGTGATCACTGTATAAAAACCGACGGGCCCACAACGACAAGAGTCGTATACCCCAAACAATAGTGCGCGACGTCACACGACGCGAAATGGCCGAAAGTTATCGTCGGATAACGCGGGGAACAAAATGCCAAAATCGGTGGGCCGAAAAATAACGGCGTATTTTTGCGGCAGAGAGGCGGAGACAGAAAGAGGCTCTCGCGCCGGCCGATTCCGCGCGGCACGCTTTACGGCGCATTGTGACAGCCTATTTTTCTTCCGTTCGCAAACGTGCCACTGTGCTTTATACCCCATCATATCGGGTCTTTACCGTCGATGTTTTTCGAAGCAGCGCGGAGAGCGCCGCTGGTTTAATTGCGCTTCCATGCGAGTACCTTCCCGAACGAGTGGTTAATTGGTCATTCGGCATAACAATACCGTGCAAAACACCGCCGCGACGCACTTTTAAAACTTGGCCGCCATTTATGCACGCGTAATACGCCGCCACCGTAGAGCGTAAATTTCGTCTCGTGACACTCGTAACTTTAACTACGCGAGGACGCGTAAGTTCCGAGTGGAGTCGCGTAAATGTCGGCGCAGCCGGCTGTAAATAAAATTATTGCCGTTGTCAGAGTGAAACCTCACAGCTGAGAAAAGTTTCTCGTAAAACTCTTGCCGGATGGCACCGCTCCTGATAAACGTGTCTTTCACGCGATGCAGCAATTATCCGCGCTGTAGAAGAATCAGAGGCACCGATCGTAGCGCGGATTGCGGCGGAAGATGCACGAATACACACTCGCACGCGCACGACGCGCTATTTGAGAAACGTGAGGAGCGAAAATGCTGAGGAAGAAAACATGGAATTATACCTCCAAAGTGATAATTTCAGCAAGAGGTAAATTGTTGAAAAATTAATTAAGCTCACACTACGCTTAATTTTAACGGTTCGCGACGATTTCGTAATCCTAATTTGTCCCGAATCGCTTAGATCGTTATTAAATTAGATCGTAATAAATCTTTATACACTTGTACACGAAGAGGATTATGTAATAAAAATTACTATATAGAATTTTGTAGAAGAAATGTATCGATATATAATCTGCCTTAATTTATTACTTTTCATTTTATATGTGCCATTTATATTTTATATTTAAAAAACTAAGGGCTGTTGTTACAAAATTTATCTTCTTTCTTAACCGGATAATTTTTACCGATACTTTATTTTTACACCACTAGAAAAAAAAATATGGCAAAATAGAAAAGGAATTTATACAAGGTTGTAATATTCTCTATATAAACAATTGAATCGTATAACGAAAACTCAAACTGAAAAATAGCCTTATAGATATTAAGATACAATTCATTCTTGTGCTTTAATAATAGAAAAATTATATTTTCTACGATGCGATTCGTCTTTTTTTCGGTTCATTCAGATGAAAATCGTGTTTTTAGTCAAGATAAAAATCGTGTTTTTAGTCAAATTTATCTTCAGCTCCAAAGAAAGGCATTACATTTTCTAATAATACATCATACCAATTAAACGATAATATAAAAAGCGGTGGCTCTTATGTCGGATACGGGACAGTTTCAGCTTTCGTCGAATGCATTTTGTTTCATGTCCCCACGACTTTCCTGCGTGAAGAAATGAACGAGCGGCAAATCGTTTGACAAGGAGCGTGGCTCGGCGACAATGGCCGCGTTCAGCAGAAAAAGCTGCTTACTAAGCGTTTAGTGATTATCGTTTCTGATTGGTTCATTCCCCTGGATTTGTTAAAGATCTAAAAGAATACTCCAATCATAGATAATAATCACTAAGCACTTGGTAAGCAGCTTTTTCTGCTGAACGCGGCCAATGTTATGCGCCGCTCGCTTTTTAGCCGAGCGCGTCGCCACGCTAGTGAGAAGTGTGAAGTCCGAGTGTCTGTGAAGTTAGCACAACGTTCTAAAAATAATTAAAAAACAATGTTAGTTTCAGTAGCATTTTTCATAGTTGTACAGTTCCTGATAAAAATAAAAAAAAAGTTCCGTATTCTTAACCCTTTAACTGTTACGGTCGAGATAACTCGAGTGTGGAAAAAAAATGGCGGCCTTACTACAATGCCACTAGGCATTGTCATGTATCTTCAAATACTACATTGGCACAAAGGAAAAGAAAAGAGAGCCGGTATATGTGTACATTTTTGCATGATCTTATATCATTATAAAATATTTTATAATTGTACAAATAACTCAACAAAGAGAGTCATACTGGTCATTTAATATCTCAGCAGTTAAAGGGTTAATATCAAAAGCTCAAAATTGAAAAAATGTCTAACTAACTTCACGTTCCAGCACGACATCACCGAGTGTCGTGCTGACAGCCAATATTTAGAATTGTACAGAATTGTTAATTGTTGGAATTTTGTTCTGAAATGCTTCATAGTTATAGAACTAGCCTGGAAGTAACGGGAACTCTCGTCAAAAAGTGTATTATTTACTGGCTTCTTGTACTTTAGAGGAGACTATGTCGTGTTGGAACGTGAAGTTAGCACATTTTTTCAATTTTGATTTTTTGTTATAAAAATACGGACCATTTTTTACTTATATCAGGAACTGTAGAACTATGAAAAATGCTACTGGAACTAACATTGTTTTTTAATAATTTTTAAAACGTCTTTAACTTTACAGATATCAAGTCCGAGGCATGAGAGTACTACAATATGTTACGCGCATTGTCACCAGTCGTCGACAAAAGATCGTACGCTGCTTCCGAGAAATCAAAACTTCTAACGTTTGCACCTCGGCGCAAAATTGATGCTGGAACGTGAAACAAACGCTACTTTTCTTGTCGCACTTGTCGACTTGTCGCACAGAACGCGTTCGTGTACCGTGTACACTCTTGTCATGAGACGTATCCACGTATATAAATTATGACGCGTGTTATGCGCGGTATATCGTTGCATAAAGAGAGAAAGAAATGTCAAAATATATATATATAAGAAAATAGAGAGAAAATGAAAATAAATGAAAAAATAATAAAATGTGAAAGATTTTATTATTTAACGTTACGAAGCTGCTCGCATACTTTGTTTAACAAATTTCGCGCAAAGTTTCACATATTTTGTTAAATATTTCGCATATAATTTTACAGCATAATTTTACCGTAATATAATCCGATATTATGATTGAAAGATACGAATTATGTTTCTCTTTCACGATACGCCTTTCATGAAGGCGACAATATTTTTCTGCCGAGAGGCGACGTATTTTATAGAGAAGCTTTTCTGCGTTCGATCGCGTATGCTTGTCCGCTCCGGCGTTATATTCGCTTAATTAACGTTTGCTAAATTTTACGTCATAAGCATTATTAAGTATGCATATTATTAAATTTTATCTCGGGAACGCTCCAACATCAACACGTGCATTTTTGGATATTCAAAAAGAATTTAAAAATTATTCAAAAGGAATTAAAAATGGGATTAACTTTTATAAAATTTTCTCTTTAAACATTTTGACTACAACAAAGATTTAATTACACGTTAATATGATACTCCAGAATTCTTCGGAAAATGAGAGCGCGGGTATATCACTATATCTTTCCATCACCACCGGAGTGAGAAAAAGTATTTCTCGAGATAAAAATAGTTCCTACATACTCGTGGCGAGACCATAAGAAGGAAGCACCGAACAAAGAGAAAGAACAATGAATAAACTTATTAGAAGGAAAGTGTGCAAGTCCTGCCGGGAGTTCACACTCGACATACTCGAAGTCCAAGAAGGAAATAACGATGGTATTCACGGATGCTGCGGCGGAGATAATGATAATACTTGAAGGAGATGACCGCAGCAGATATTAGGGAGAAACGAAGGGAGAAAGGAGAGGAAAGAAAGAGAGAGAAAGTAAGAACAAAAGAAACTCGCGCCAGAAGCAGATAACGAAAGGACAATAAAGATATTGTCCTTATCAAAAATCAGGAGAAGCGCCTCTTAATTGGCTTTGTCGCGGCAAATTACTCTGCGAGAATTTAACGTATTAACAGAAAGACGAATCTTCTTATATGTCGACGAAGCTGTATAATTTTTTAAACGTTCTTAAATTTGCAAAGGAAATATTTTATTTCTTTATAGGACCCCAGTCAGTTTAAGAGCAGAAATCAATCGTCGATCAAAGGAACGCTAGAAATTGTAGTAAAAAAAGAAGAAACAAATGTTCGCACACTCTCATTCGCGAGATAATTTTCAAATATTTTTCTTTTTTCGATGAAATTAGCAACGCGTCAAAAATGACCAACATTGCTAGCCGCATAAAAACGTAATAATCTATTTTATATTTTTTTATCAGATAACAGTATACCAAAAGGATAATTTACCGTAAAATTAGCTCCTGTTATAACTGATTATCATGCAAACCCGCAAGCAGTGGCATTGTGACCATCTGAGACGCTGCCAACCTCATCGGAAAAACCGTTTTGCAAATGAGTCTGCCACATCGCCGGCGACGTTGTCAGCAACACGAGTAACAAAAAATCTCAAATTCGATACCGAAAGATACCGACGCGAAAGACGATGAAAACAATTTTACGCCCAGCTGGCGTTGTGTGTGAATAATTTTACGCGAGATCATTCGCGAAAGCATCGCGTATGAATACAATACACGCGCCACATTCTGCCGATACGACGCGGCCCCTCGATGCTGGCGGAGGCACGTCGCAGAAATCGTGCGGAATCGAGATTCGAGAGAAAAGAATTGGACGTTTTTCATAGCGTATATGACGACAGTAATATCGAGGTCGATCCCTCGAGCGTGAATGGGCCGTATCCCCGATGATATTTTTTAAGGTTTATTGCGAAGATGCATGAGACCACGCAGGAGAAAGGAACATAGTTCATGCACAGACCCTCGTCTCTTTGACACAATTTCGAAATCAACTCCTTGCCGCTCCTCGGGAGGAACGCTTCCCGGGGGCGAAACTGCCCCCACACGTCTTCGCCACCCGGGAGCGCGCATACCGTCCGGCTATTCTGAGAACGGGAAAACGAAAATCCCGAAAGACGGAGGAGCAACACGGTCTGCGAGCCACGCCAGTGTTAACTTAGGACAAATTGAAAGCTCGAGGGGCAGGCTAACCTTCAATTTGAGTTTTCGCCCGTTTCCTGCGCCCGCTTGCTTACTCGGAGCATCGTCTTATCAGTCGCCTATCGCGCAGGACGAAGGGACGCTTGAACGGAATTTCAGAACTCGTCAGAAAAGGGAGCCGTTGAGAATAGTCGAAATATCGTCATGACTTTCTAATGCAAACACATAAAAACGATCTCTCTTTTGAAAATTGTGTTCATAGTCGCGTTATATGAACTGAAAGACAGAAATATTAAAAATTATATATATAATAAAAAATAGATAGGCTATCAGTAAACAAATTTATGCAATATGTAAGCACATCAATGAATTAATAACCAAGTAGAGAGACGTATAAGAAAAGAGGTATATAGATAAGACAAACCCACAAATTTAAGAACAAAAATATTTAAGATAAAAATATTTATTAAAGATATTTCTAAGATTTTGTCACGATACCCGAAAGATATTATGTAGATGTCGACGATCGACGTAGTCATTATTTAACTTATACTCAAGTCGTAATCCGTGGCCGCAATCATTCATATCATATATCGACATAACTTGAATATATCTTCTAAATATCAAATCGATATTTAGATATTTCGATTTAGATATCGATTACATCACATCGACACAATATCGACGAAATGTGGATATGTCGGTTGTTATTGCATCGAATAGTTCAAAGAATTATTATTGATATCGATTCTATCATCGTCTCGTTAACCAAGATGCATATCACGCTCGACGAAATATTGTTAATCCGTGGCCGCAAAGTCTTATATACGAAAGCGACTTTAGCCATTTTAATAAGTACAGGGAACAATGAGCAGATAGCTGCTAATGCTTACCAACGCCTTGAAACAATGCTACCCGCTTGTGGACGTTATCACGGCCTCTGAATGGGCGTTGATGCTTATCGCCTTGAAGTACGAGTAACCGAGTGAATCCTCGCACGGATAGCGTCAGAACTTGCCAGGATGTATCGTTTCCCCCAAAGGTACGATTTCGCGCTCCGTGGTCCCCTCTTTCTCTTTCTCTCTTTGTTTCCTTGGAAATTCTAGCGCGGCATGAAAGATTGCCGGAAAATATTTTCGTCAGGTCGTCGATTGTACCAGGATTACGAGCGGTACAAGTGGCTTCATAATAATATCGCGGTAATTCGCGGAACGTAATGCAATTCTGACGACTAGACTATTATGACTAGACCATTTACAACTATATAATATCTAAATATCTCTATATTTTTTACTTCTATTTAATTCCTCCTGATCATTTCAATAAATAATATATTAATTATGCAACTTATTTGGTTGATAATAATAATGGTTGGTAATATTAAATAATCTAACAAAGGTTAATAGCGATATAAGGGAACAATTTTCTTTATTATTATAATCATTTCATTCTTTTTTATTAGCGTTGAGAATTTCGATAAGATTTGGAGATTCAAAAGATGTCAGGAAGAAATGTCAAGAATTGTAAAAGCAGGTATAGCAATTGTATCTTTAATAATATGCATCAATAGAGATTTAAATTTCGATTCATTAACAATGATAAACAAAAATGAAAAAATATCAATGAAATGAAACTCGTCGCTCAGGAAACATTATTAGACGCGTATACGTATAAATAATTGCGAGATTAGAATCAGATGCCAAGGCAGTTATTTATATCTGTAAATTATTTAATATCTTGAATTCAAGCATGAAGTTTGAGGTATAATTAATTATAAATTAATATTATAACAATATTCATGGATCGTTAATCAGTTTCGGCTTGAAGCCATTTTGTTCTGTAAAATAAATGCAGATACAAATTGATGAATAATCGAAGATTCATGAAGCTACAGTTATTAGTCAAATGACAGACAGATTATGAATGCTTGCCTAAATTTTGATTCAGGTCATTAAACATCCTATATAATAAGCGATTTGACATACCTGGAAAATATATGATATAACATTGCTCGCGTCCCGCAGCCCCGACTTGTATCTAATCCGGCATCCCGGCTGTTCCATATCGTGGCAGTTTGAGAATTATTTCTTACCACTGACACTCGCAAAGGCACTCACATACATATAATAATACCCGCGGCAATGAACGCGATGTCGACGAGAATCCGACTGATGAATAATCGAAGATTCATGAAGCTACAGTTATTAGTCAAATGATGACAGATTATAAATGCTTACCGAAATTTTGATTCAGGTCATTAAGCATCCTATATAATATTCTATATAATAATCCGATTAAATATTTCAAGAGTTTAATATTTCAATATTTCAAGGAGGAATAATAACTAACGCCACTATACTAGCATCGTAGTGTGTGAATCGTTCGTCGGATCATGTACGAGTAGTCTGTTCTTCCTCGAAGAACTTCCTGAACTGGTGCACATTGGTGCAATAAGTAATTAGAGTGAGGCAAAATGTACTTACTCACTAACTTATTGCACCAGTGCGCACCAGTTTAGAAAGTTCTTCGTAAAAGACAAATCTATAATGACGAGGTCACGAAAAAATATGCGGCGCGCGTACTATCGTGAAGATATCAAAACAATGGACAAAAAGGTTCACGTAATTTCCTGGACGACGACATTTCAAGGAAATGTCGTCGTCTGTCGTCGTCGATTAATTATTATTAACTTCATTATTTTCCTATTATTTAGTTATTTAATATTTGCTAATCGTATGTACTTGATCTGTAATTAAACTATTGCAATACACAATTAATATATATATTGCTTATTGAAACTAAAAATAATATAATACAAATAGATAGATAAGTAAATATTAAATAATTCTGAAATAAGTCCTTTTTAATATGGAAGAAGCGGGTAAGCCTATGTGGGAAAAAGAAATTGCAACTAAACATTGCGGTACTTGAGAACTACAGACGGAAGAAATCAGACGGAAATTTCAGTCGTAAGAACAAAAAATTGGAAGCATTGAATTGGACTGCAAGGTTTTATTTGATTAATTGTTTTCGGTTATCTCAGCCGAATTTTAAAGCAGCTAAATGTTCAGACGAATGTTTTCTATTGCGGTAATAGAGATGACATTTTTTGTCACCGAATTTTCGTCTAGTCCCTGTTTAATTACACGAACTAAAATTGTTTCTCCCGCGTACTTGTAAAGTAGCTTAACAAATATAGCTCACAGAGCTTGATCTTGAATAATGTTACATCTCTAGATTCTCCGATTGGTCCTTTAGATTGGCCCTTTAGCTGCAATAATATTTTTACAAATTAGATGTAGAAAATTTCAATTCGGGCTTTTCTGGAATTTATTAAAATTTTACCGTACGAACATTATCGATCGAATCCTTTTGTGCTGGCATTGCGCGTGGGAAATATCATGAGAATCGCCGATAACGGGAAACACAGGCCATTGATCGTAATTTCCTTAAACGACGGATAATGTTCGGCGAGAAGATTCAAATCCGTGTCACTATCGATCTAAACTTCGCGGCGAACAAAGTGCAACCCCCCTCGATTCCGGAACGAACGATACGACGTCGAGTCGTCACGAGGAAATTCGTTACTCCGATGATCGTTTCCGTCGAAGCTCCTTCCAACGGCGCACAATGAAATGAATCACAGCTGCCGTTGTAGGCAATTGTTCGCGATTCATTTAACTTGCTAAGAGATTCTTTCCGGAAGTGCGGTGCGTTTTAGAGTGCCATCGCGAAAAGGAATTTTCTCTGAGAAGACCCATTTTCGGCGAAGACGTAGCGTAGTTGAGCGCAACTTGCGAATTCCCGTCGCGTCTCTCCGTCGCTCGCGCTTGTCGAGTGGTAGTCGTTAACACCCTCGTAATCCTTGTCGCACCGTGAAGCTAAATTGGCGTGCATACCAGACCACTCGAACATTTTGTTTATGACATTTCTCTCCTTGACACAGTCTTACTTCCAGCGCATAATTCGCGTACGAAAACTTCATTCGTAATGATATCCATTACGAATTAATAATTGTCAATTTTACAGTGTACATGAAAGCTGAAATTTCATTGTAAATTTGCAACTGTCAAAAAGAATTTATAACTAAAAATTTCCCAAGATGAATAATTTACGTGTCAAGAGTTGATATAAATGATGGGCGTTATAATGGTAAATTATAGAATAGGACAATGATAGAAATATGATAAAAGTGTACATATTGAGAGAAAAAATTAAAATAGTAATACATATATATTTTTATACTGAAAACAAAATCTTTTTCAAATGAAAAAAATATGTTTTCTTAAAACCGTTCCTCATGAAAACATTATTTTATTTTAATAAAAATATTTGAATTCAAGAATAAACATATCATCAATACTCATCGAACAAATTATTTATATTATTATTTTTTATTGTTTAAACATTTTTAAGCTAGAAACGAGCTTTTAAATCACACGCAAGGCAAATCCTGGGAACAGTCTGTTTCGTTTCGGCAATCCATCCGATTTTGCACACCTCGACAAACGCGATGCCGGCACGCGGATCATGCACGGCACGCAACTATATATGGTCTCCGCACGGTTACATAATACACATGTCGCAATGGAGTCATTGTGGGTGCGTGAGAATACCGAAAAAGCCGAGCGTCACTGAGAAACGCCCCCGATCGTGCATAAACGCTGAGCTTGGGAACGCGAATCCGTCGTCGTCGTCGTCGTCGTCGTCGTCGTCGTAGTCGTCGTGGTCGTCGTCGTTGTCGCACGCTATGGCGAGACACAGGGTTGAAGGAAGAGCGGCGTGAAGACTCGCCCTCCGCCGCAGGGACGGGCATCGCATCCAAGATATTCGAGCAATTTCAGCGGTAGCGAATATTCATGAACGACGCCACGCGAGCGCGCAGTCGGGGCTGTTTGTACTGTTCCGCTTCTATTCACCCTACGGATGGTGCGGTCGGGGTCAGAAAGCTTGCTTTACGAAGCAGGAAATCCGTACAGATGAGAGGCCGTTCAAGGAGAAAAGGAGGGCAGGTGGAAGGTGAGCGGGAGGGGCGGTGGCGGTGGCCGTGGAGTGGAAAATGAGCTAAAAGAGAGGTAGTCATCGGAGGTTAAGTGGCGTCGTCCACGCTTCAATTAGCTTAAGTACGCTTACAAAGCTGATGATACCGTGCAATCTGTCATAGCAACTGCCTGTTGACCGTATATTTGGCCGAAAAGACGGGATAATCCGACGTTCTCGCGAGGTGAAACGACAATAATCTCTTTTCTTCTTCTTCTTTCTTTCTTTCTTTTTTTGTCGCACGGTTGCGATACGTCGAGAAAATGCGTGACTTTTCAAGGTAGCTTTTATATATATCTACAGATAAAAGATCGTGAATAAGAAAGGGAGGGGAAACAGAATAGTATCTGGGAAAATTATATCGTATACATATTGTTCCGGATTACGCGGCTCTCTTCTGCTGCTTTCTTCCATCCATGTTCTCTCTCTCTCTCTCTCTCTCATAATTCGCTTCTTAAATCACTCAGAGAATAGAGTAGATGTTTAATCCAGTTTGGAAAAGCAAAGTCCGTATATTCGCAATATCGCTCGAAGTAGGCTTTCGTGTTTTTGTATAATTTAGTTCATAATAAGGAGTATTTTGGCAATTCATACAGTAATTTTCTTGAAACGTGATGGAATCGCAGAGAGAGAGAGAGAGAGAGAGAGAGAGAGAGAGAGCGAGAGAAAGAGAGAGGGAGACTGCATTGCCCCTCACACAATTTTCTAAATCGCAAACGCTATTCGCAAACCCGAAACTGTCGACAGAGATCTATACGCGCAGCCCGCGCGACAACAGGAAATCCGAATACGGCGGCAGGCGGGCGCGAGACAATTTGCGGAATCGCGATCGCCTTGAGGCTGGGAAATCGAAAACCCATGATTGCAATTGGTGCGCGCGAACGCTCTACACGTCCCGGTTACGTGGCTGCGAGCTGCTTGCATTGTCGCACGACGCCAAGCAAGTTTCCGTGCTTGGCTCGCGCCTGATATTACTTGGCATCTCTCGTCTTGCCGGATCTCTCGAGATGTCTCGAGACGTCTTCGCTCGAATCAACGGCGCTGCAAATCGTCGAAGCCGAGTCATCGGCTGTCGCGTGATCTTCCGAAGCGATCGTAATTATCGAAAAAGCTCCGAAAACCGTTCGGGTCGATTCGAAACATTTAACACCGGAACTACCGACGATTAACGCGATCTATTTTTACCGAAGTGGCCGAATTTACAGGTTCCTCTCAGGAGAAAGATGTTTATGTATTTTTCGTTTTACTTTTATTCTACACATGTTCTTTCTTTTAGTTCTATTCAATGTTCATTAAGGATATAAAGTGCAACTCTGTAAAAATTTGTGTAATTATAATCTTTATGTCTTACATATCTTTATATTGAATCTTTACTTATATAATCCTTATTATGATATATTATTATGAAATTGAATAATTATATTCGAAATATGTAAAGAGTAATTTTCATAAGAAATTGCAAACTAGTTATTTTTAACCGTCTGATAACATTAATATGAATCATTGTGTACAATTCTATTTTATTTCTATTGTTCTATTTTTGTAAAGAGAACTTTTTTACAAGTGTAAACAATTAGTTATTAATGAAGAGACATTGATACATTTTCGTACGTAATCATCAGCTAATTTTCTTTATATATATATATATATATATATTAGAGATGTGCGAATCAAGAATTTTTATGTCAAATAGAATCGAATCGAATCTCATTTTCTAAATTCGAATTCATAGCAAATCGAATCTATAAAATTTCACTCGAATTCGAATCGAATCGAATGAAATAGAATCGAATCATTAAAAAATTTAACATGACTATTAAACATGCAAATAATGATGGGAAATTTTAATATAAAAGGGAATTGATATTGTAATATCATCTTAAAGTAAAATATATATTTAAATATTTAAAATAATTTATAATTAAGTTATTAATTATAAGTTATATTAATTACAAGTTAAAGGTTCAAATATACAGGCCCAGATGGCCCGTTTTGTAGCTGATACACGCAAACGATAATGTATTTGATTCCTATGCGTATTATTCGGTTTCGAATCATAGGGATTCGGATTCGAATCGAATCGAATTACATTAGATTCGATTCGATTCGAATTCGAATTCGAATAGTTCGCACATCTCTAATATATATGTATATATTTGATGTACCAAAAATGATGGCAAAAATGATCTCGCGTGAGTTCGACGGCGCATATGAAGAAGGGAAGAAAACACGACGTACTCAATCACAACTGGGACTCTCGCGCGCAACATTCAACACAAAACATGTGCGTAAGAGAGGAAGTCTTTAGCGATTGAAAAAAATAGGAACGAATAGGAGAACGAATTCGAGATCGTACATTAGTGCCCGCTAATGGCTCTCGCGGAAGATCCCAGCCTGCCGTCACGCAGCTAACCGGTGCCGACGGTTTTGTTTTGCTGTGTACCATTAATACGGTCACCAACAACCAAACGATCTTTCACCGTTAACGAGGCACAAGGCGCCGGTAAATAGAAGAGAGCGGCAGACGTTAGCGGGATGACAGTAGTGCTAATCGTCGACGATCCCCCATTCTATCCCCCCCCCCTTCTCTGCCAGGTCATTCTCTGCACAGGAAATGTCACCGAAGGTGGAATTTACAGCTGGAGACGGGTTCAGCACATGCACACACATGTACATATAACCCGCGTACACATTCATACGTACAAAAAAAAAACACATACACAACCACACGGACGAGCCATACATTTTGGCTTCAGAACTTTTTAGAAGTTTATCGCGCTACAGTAATATCTATCATCTCGTAGACGCCCGTGCCAAGCGGACGTACCGTCTATTTAATCAATGATATTAAGTCAGGAAAATTTGAAAGAGGAAGATGTGAAATCAAGAAACGCGAAAGGCACCCGCAAGTAATTATTTCAAAATAAAACGCATTTGAAAGTCTATAGACGAAGTTTTTGTTCTTCAATCAATAGTAGAAGTTGAACACCCCAAATAGCACATTGGAAAAGATATTGTTTATCTATCTGAGAGCTCGAGTGAACATTGAAAATAATGAACCTCGCAAGAACCTCACGAGAACTTTAAATAACAATATGTCGCACTTTTTTCTTCGCACGTAATTTTATATATTAAACTAGATATGAACACATATTATCGCGTACTATTTTTTATTATCTCTGGTCGAAAACCAATGCGATTTATATATGAGCATGCATTATAAAATATGACGCTTTCTGAGCGTTTGATCTGTACACTCACTGACTTTCGTTGACTCCTGTGACTCTGCATCCGTCCAATGTCCAATCTCCTCAGCATCCAGGACGAGTTCCTTTTTCACAATATTTTGTCGCTTTTTCTTTCTCTTTGTTTATCTTTTCTCTTTCATTAATTTCCATGGGATTTAAGGAAAAAGAATGGCGAGACAAAGAAACATATATAGTCGCGTTTAAGAGATGAGATTTTTATTCCAAAAAGAAGTAAACACGATATTGCAACGTTCCGAGAATGTATACGTGAGACGCGATTCGCGTAGAATCAATCGCGAATGAAAATTACGACGTTTAGATAAGAGAGAAAAAACGAAAATGTTTTGTTTCGCGAACGATAATTCGAAAGAAACGCACGTCCTGTTTCGTAAGGACTAAGTTGTAATGTAAATAAACGCGCATACCGAATTTATCGGTCATTTCAAATGAAATCGCTTCTGACACGCGTGAAAAATATAGAACGTACGCGTAGAAAATTGATAAACTCGACAGACATAAAATTTATCAAGCCAAATAAGATAAATAATGATGAATTTCACGTGGCGATGGCGCAATTCTGATCAAATTTTAACATTACACACTACTCGAAGCAGGAGTTATATTGATTGAATCGCAGCAAATAATTCCATATCTTGATTTCAATATTATAACAAAATAAAGCATTTATATCTGTATCTCCTAATGATTCTGAGTAAATATAAAAGAGAGAAATATATATTATATCTTAAAGATTCTGTTGTGTAATATCGTCATTGAAAGACACGATCTCCTGATTATTTCGAGCAATGTGTGAAAAAAGAATAATTAAATCGCATTGATTTTCTCGAGATATTGCAAACACCCATCACCATAAAAATGTCTTTTTTTTTCTGACTCACCGATACACAGCAGACAGAGTCAGCCGCGTTCTGCTGCGGATCTGTAACAAAAAATATAGTTTCGTTAGTTAAACCGTTAGGTTAAAAGTTAGGTTAGGTTAGGTTAGGTTGAGTTCAGTTCGCGGAAGCGCGCGTGCAGATACAAATGTTGATCCTTTGTCATCGTAAGTCAACGGCTTTTATTCTAATCACTCGGTTTTCGATCGCAATGAATCAAGAAATGTATAAACGATCAGTGAACCTCACCTTCAAGCCGACTCTGCTCGGCCCGAACCGGATCCTCCGGTGCGGCATCGGCGTCCGTCGAAACTGCATCCCGGTAACCGCAACTATCGCGTGGCCGTAAACTCCAGCAGATCTGTAACAAAAAGCGGGTTCCCTCATTAGTATTACAGCGACAAATGCGCCCCGCATCAAGAGTACGAAGACTCGAGACTACAAATTAGCTTCTTCAACTTAATCAAGTTAACCAATAAAAGTTTACCTTTAAAGACCATGAAACACTGCTATTACTTAAGATGCTCCGGATCGTCACGTGTGCACACACACACACACACACACGCACGAATATTACACGTTACACGCGCGCGTATACTGTGATCGAGCGTGAAAATTCGGAAATTATTACGCGCGACGATCGGCCGATCTGTCCGCCGCCGCGGCGTAAACAATAATGGAAGCGGTCGCGGCAGTTGCGTACTTACGGACATGTTGTTTTCAAAATCACGCGACCTTGTCCCGCCGGGACGCGTCTCAGAGAGCCCGTAACGTTGTATAAAATTTACCTTTCTTAACAAAACAAAAGTAAAAAGAAGCGCCAAGTACACGCGCAACATGTAGTGTTATTTTTAGAAATTTCAAATTACTTTTTTTCAAGTTATATATGTAACATAAAATTTTACAAGTAAAATTTATAACTATAATAAAACTCTACAACACTACTTTGCAAAAGAAATGATATAAACGGCAATGTTTACGCTTTTAGTACTGTGCATCGTACCGCATCTGAGCGTGTATCTTTGGGCAATATAATTTATTATTTTCGTTATACAAGTAATAAGTTTGTATAAGTAAAACTTATATCTCTAACAATAAATTCTTCTATTGAATACTATAAATAAAACTCTACAAAACTGTTCTACAAAAAAATGATATAACAAAACAATAACTGAATTGAAAAACTCTACTCAACATCAACTCTGCAAATGAGAGCGATTTGCAATCTGAAGATAAATATATCGAGAACTCTCAATGATACACAGTCCGGTACTTTAAAAACAGTCTTCATTATTTATTAGAACACTGAGTTTTATCGTTATTTTACTTGTTATTATAATAAATTAGTTAATATAACAATGCAATAAAAAATATTTTAGCAAAATATCTTAGCTTCTCTCTCTCTCTTTCTCTCTCTCGCTCGCTCTCGCTCTCTTTCTCTTTCTCGCATATTTCTACTCCTGTATTCTAGCAATATTCTTCTCTCTCTTACTCTCTATCGCTTGCTCACTCGCACTCACTGCTTCTTCAGCGCGTTTGTAACGCCTCTGGTATCGGAAAAGTGAGATGCACAAATCCCCTTTCCTCTGCGGTCTAGCGTTTCTTACTTTCTTACTGAATCGAAATTTTTCGTGATTTGGACTTTATTCTAAAATATCTACACTTAGGGATAACGTACACAAAAAACACAAGGACACTTTTCTTCCTATTTTTTAAGGCCGAATCGATTGGGACTGCAAAAACCTCGATCGGTTTAGCCATTGCTGAGATATGAATATCTCACCTCGTTTCAACTCGTAGTTTCGCGTAATATAGGCACGGTGTGTGTCCCGCATCGTTCGGGCGCAACTTCGTTTGGCGCGAGGCACTACCGTACCTCTTGATAACGCTTAACAACGTTAAATCATTCGAAGTCACGATAAATAGACGATGAGCGGTCGATATTTATAGTAACTTGCACGCTGCGTGACGGATGAGCGTGATACGCGAGAATATCGCGCACTAATTAAACGTTGGCGCATTGTTTCGCCGCTAAGTTGCGCCATATGTTTTCATCCTTTAAGGACGGAGGTCGCAAATGAGTGACCTAAATTTGCGCGCCCAGCTGGCAGTCGCCTATTGACAATAAGTTCCGAATCTCCGAGTAGCGTTCGAAGTTTCGAAATATCGGAGCTTTTAATAGAATTAATTTTCTACAACAGGATTCTGTACGATCAATATCATTGAAATATTCATATGCTCGAATATTCACACTTCGGAATTTCGCTATTCGGATGCAATGCCCCGAAATCCGAAATTCGAATAACTCTGAAGCTTCAAACACAACTTATGGATTTAATGTTGATACTTCGAGTGCGGAGCAACTCAACGAAAAAGCGCACTATATGCCCGGAACTCCGGAATATTATCAAATTAATATTGTCGTTGGAATTTCGTTTCGTGACTACTCTGTGATATCAGACAGAACAAAAATTAATTAATATTCTCAACTCAAGGTAATAAAATCTACAGCTAGACTCTTGTTGCTAACAAGCTGAGCAAGTGAACGTACAAATAAGAGCTTTTGAAAGTATCGATTTATAACGAACGCGGAGCACGCATATACAATCGCGCATCTACAATACTCGAAGAGTTAAAGAGTTAAAAAAAAAGTCGACAATAATAAGCGATAGTATCTCAAAACGTTTTATAACGTTATTTTTATCGGACGATGTTATTCGTGAATAGGGTTGCTACATTTGAAAATTAGAAAACCTGAACAAACTTTCAAAAGAAAAAAGAAATTGGGAATGCAATAATTTTTCGAAGAATGTATCGACGGAAGAGTATTTAATCCGGAGTAATAATCTGGAGACTTTTAATATCAGCTGAACAATTAAACATTGGTAGTAAAATCTGGACAGTCCAGTTGAGATCTGGATATCTAGCAACTTTACTCGCGGACGACTTCAATCGTATGTTTCACATATTTTCCGCGTCTCCTCCACCCTCTCGAGCTTCCCCTGTCTTTGTGAAAGTTTGAAATGACATCTGTCGCGTGTGTATTATATATAGAGAGCGCATGCAGCGCGAACAAATCCCATATTCACCGGTCGTGATGTGTCATTTGTCTTGTGTTAATAGTCGACCTATCTTCCGTCTACTGTCTCGCTCCATTATCGTACATTTACGTTTCATATCGCTCAATCTAGAGCCAAATGGCGATTTGTACGTGAAATTTGCTGACACAGCTCGGAAGGGAAGATGTTGTTAACTGAAATCCCAACTTTTCACCAGTAATCCATCGAAAGACTTTTTCACGTCAACAATTAAAGAACAATTAAAGAAAAATAAATAAATAAAAATCCTGAGCTGCAGCAATAAAAAGGTCACTGGTGGAAACTGTAATGCACATTATCGATCAGCTCTCACTCGTGTCTTTCATTTGCAACGCGTACGCTGCACCTATTACCACTCGCGGCTCGTTTCCCCTGAATTTTAACACGCTGGGAATGCTGATGACAATGATGTGTGCGTCGAAAAAGGTAATATTTGGTTCACCGAAAGTTCGCCGGACCATTTTAAAAAACACGCATGATTGAAATAAAATTGCAATTGGCGAGTCACTCGGTTGAGAGAATTTGTGCTGTTAATAAAATACCAAGCTTTCCGCGAAAAAATAAAAAAGTCTCTGTCGACGGATGGATTTATAGTCGTGTGTGTGGGAGGGGGGGGAGGCGAAGGATGATCATGACGATTCCACGGAAGTTAACCGACCTTCTCTTCCTTTTTTTTTTGTTGCAGGGCGACCCATGGTTCATCCGCCGAGTCAGACGGTGACGGCGAACGAGGGTGAGCCGTTGGACATCGTCGTCGAATTCTGCGCCGAGCCGAGCTACACGAAGATTCTCTGGACATCGGAAGAGCACGTATATATACCCGGTGCACTATCTCGCGATGGGGTTCAAGCTCTCGCAATCGAGGTAAATTTGCCTGTTGAATCTTGCTCGCGGTATCGTATAAATATTAATGTATGGATACGTGTATGTTTTGGATACAGACGTGAGAAACATCAAAATACAAAATAAAAGAGCTTGTAAGAGCCGACGCTGGGTAAACATTGTGCATGTAAATTAAATTAGCAATTAACACATAAGCGACTCATGGGGAATAATGATATAAACGTTTCGATCCTCATTATCTTTATTCTTTTTCAATGAGTTACTTACATATTAACGGCTAATTTAATTTACTCGTGCAATTAAGTTAATTTAATTTGCTTTTCACCTAACGTTAGCTTTGATGAGGTTTGATGGGCTCTTTTATTTATAAATTTTGATCGAAACGATTCAAAGTTGTGATATTTATAATTGATAGGGCACGGATTACCCATTTCCAGCATTAAAACATGTTTGCTAAGCCAGTGATTTAAATAATTAATATTAAAGAATACTAGTTAATATTTTAATATTAAATAATTAGCAATCGAAGTGTATATTAATAACAAAAAATCTGGTTCTCGTCAATCCGCAACGACTCGTCGATATAAAACAGGAACGATAGGTTATCGTTAAAAGGCTGTTAAACAGAAGCTGTTAAATAAAATAGCTGTTAAATATTTATGTTTACATCAGTCTAATACATCACATCACGCATGCATACATTTGTTGTATATGTTAGACGATCGTTTACAAAAACGATAACGATTTGTGAAGCTAAAGGCATATTAAAAACATGTGCTATTATTTTCCCATAAACACAGGTACCTATTTTTGCTCTTTTTAGGAAACTTTATTTCTATTTCTCTTCTCTTTGCGGAATTTTCTGTCGATGGATGAAGCGAGCGAACCGTAAACTTTAACGCGTGTAAAAACGTTTGATCTGAAATTCAGTTTCAGAATTCAGTTAATTCAATAGTCTCTAAAGGCATATAAGAGCACATGTAAAAGCAATAGACACTTGCACATTTATATATCACAAATTTGGTATCGCACAGATGTGCTTAAGATTTGAAATGATATAATCGACTTTTATCTATACTTATAGTATTATACGTTAGATGTATCCTTGAACGAAACGACATTTAGGGAATTAAATTCGAGAAATGTCATTTCGCAGATGGATTGCTAACGCAATCGCGGTGAATTAAGAACGTAAAATCAAATTTTCGTTACTTTGTTGTAAATAATTACATCGCGATCACGCTTTATTTTCCTCTGTGGGAAATATTTTTATTCTCGCAGACTATCGAGCAAACTAATTCATCGTTCGTACTTCTCGCGAGTACGCCTCTCACCCGTTGCATTCCTACTTTATAAAAGGGAAGTAATTACAAAATACCGAGTGCAGGAATTGCGAATTCTGTTTGACAAACAACAAACACCGCGCCATATAACTGCGCAAGAAATACGTTTATCATATACCGTGGTCTGCAAATATTTGCCGTCTCCTGCACATCGTAAAGATATTTAGCGGTCCAACGTAGTGAAATAATACTTGCTCAAATATATTCTTCGTAAGAATACATCTTAGGTGATACGTTAAACATTCAAGCGTGATATTTAATATTCCTGATAAAGACAATCCTATTTGATATACTCGAAGCTTTAAATAAGTCGTCTACAAAGGCTACTTAAAGCTCGAAAGAACCGAAGCCACAATCAAAAATCTTAATTTTTAACAAAAGTATAAATTTACAAGTAAAGATAGACCAGCGGAAGAGTTAAACGCCGATTTTATAACAAATTCTTATTTAAATTACAAATGTACGTCTATTGGATAATATCCATCAAACTATTAGATCAAAATTGTGATATCAAATGAACGAAAAATATTTTGCATCGCAAAAACGATTTTACCGCTGGAAAATACATCGGCCGGGGTGTACCTATGTCATAAGTATTATATATTCTCTCTTTCGTTTACCCGCGTTTTACACTTTGGTGAAAAATATCTGGCACAGAGCCTTTTCCTCTTTCTTATTTGCTAATGTTTTTAGCTCCACGTAACGACATTGAAAACGCAACGTTATCGTTCAACGTTGTTTCAACAAAATCCTCACTGCATCGTGTGGATCTTGTATATCATGAAAATTGGATAGGACGACAAAGTTTCCAAAAAGATATACGGTCTGACCCACTATTTTAAATATTTACCCAAGTGATATATTTTGGCTATGCCATGCGCGTTGTAAAAATGCCGCGTGCAAAAAACAAGAAAAAAAAAGGGACAAGAACGCAGCTCATGGCGGCTGGCTGCATGTAAAAATCCGTCGTATGTTTTGCAACAACGAGACGCTGTTCAAGCGCGTCCGCTCGGATTACACGCTCCCCGGAGGCGCGTTCGGTCCTTCGACGCGAAAATTATCCCACGCGTGGCGGACGTTCGCACGATATCCGAGATATTGCAACGCGCCTTGACTCTCGTACATAGGGAGCCGGGCAAAAGGAAGAGAAAACAAAAGGAAAAAACGGAATCTACGGGGAGAAAGTCGGAGTGGCGGCTCGCACGACGTCGTATACGTTGTCTCGCGATGCGAAAACGCATGAGCGTAGGGAACGAGATGAGCGGGGTGAGAATGACGGTAGGAATGGTTGATGAGAGGTTGCCGGAGGGAAGTGCGTGCGAGCGTAGGGGCTCGTGTATGCGTGTGTGTGTGTGTGTGTGTGTGTACGTATATATGCGCTTATTTCATCATTTCCACAGCTCGGTCCGTTTCTTTTTCCTATCCGAGACGGAATCCACGTTCGCGCGCGGAGATAGCTGCATCATAAAAGACGGATTAAGCATTTTTCCAGGAGTGCCGGCGGGTGTGGACAATGCGACGGAGCTTTCGAGGGATTTGACGATGCACCGCTGTTGCGTTTGTTTTTATTAACGTTTGATCCTCTTCACTCGCCAGCTCCCTCCCTCCCTCTCGCTTCCGGGTTTTCGCGACGGGCGACGCGCTCGGCTCGAATTCGCGGCGCGCGTGAAGATTGGCGCGGTCGGTTCCATTGAAAAGTACGGGCTTTATTGGAGAACGAAGCGTGCACTGTGCAGCGCAGTGAGCGCGTGTCGTTGTACGTTTTGATACATCTCTCGTGTAGATTATTATATTTGGAGAAAACACTTGTGTATGTGTGTGTGTGTGTGTGTGTGTGTATGTGTGTGTGTGTGTGTGTGTGTGTGTGTCCGGCAGATTACGTAACGTCAACACGCGCGCGCGGACGTTACTTTTTGCGGCGTTGCTGCGACTCGAACGACGGGACGAGACGGACAACAAACGCGAGGAGAATATCATCGCTGTATCACAGCAAGTTTTGTGAAGGACATATGCGTTGAAGGATTCATTTGCGAAACGACGTAAAATACATGCAAAATATAATCGTATTATTTTTCACATATTCCCCCCTAGTATGTGTGCCGTACGTGAGGGAGAAAAAATAATCTCGATGCGCAATTTACGTTTATTCTATGGATTGGCAAATAATTTGATGGACAGAACAACTGTTGAGAGAAATTACAACAGTACTATAACAGGACACAGTTTCGGTAATGAATTCAATGTTACTAAAATAGTTTCGAAAATGGACAACTAATGGTAGAAGGAAGAAACAGGATCGGAAGGAAAGGTGACGTAGAGAAACAGAAAGAAACTCATATATGTTTAGGAAATAAAGATAGCAAAAAGTAGAAAGTGAGCAAAGGAAACAGGGAGCAAGAAGAGTATGCTGGAAACCGGGACTCGCGAAAGGAATAGGTTAATAGAAGATAGAGAAACGTCGGGAAGTCTTGATAGAAAAAAAAAGAAACTCTCGAGCAGGAAAAGTAGAATAGAATAGCAAAGGAATACTGGTCAAAGTAAAGGAAGACGAACGACGAGATGGAACGGAAGAGAAAAGAGAGAGAAAGAGAGAGAGAGAGAGAGACGACGAAAGTCAGAAAGTTAGAACACGTTAGCGGAGAAAGTTTGACCAAACTAGAAAGAGAGAGGGGGGGAGAGAGAGAGAGAGAGAGAGAGACAGAGAGACAGAGAGAGAGAGAGAGAGAGAGAGAGAGAGAGAGAGAGAGAGAGAGAAAGAGAGAGAGAGAGGAAGAAGACGCAGTGGAGGAGAAGAGGACAAAATAAAGTCGAGATGATAGTGTAGTAAAAACGGCAAAGATGGAAAGATGCAAAGAGATAGAATGAGATGAAAGGGAACAATAAGAGGAAGACGAAGGTATAGAAACGCGGCGGAGAGAGGATCGACGGAAACGTAGCGAGCAAAACGGAAGATGATTCGCAAAGAGAGGGACGAGAAGAGCGGGAGGGAATGCGGGCAAAGCTCGTGAATAGAGAACACAAGAAGAACGGATCGACGGATGGAGAAAGCGGGCCTCCGCCGCACCGGAAAGGGTGGAAGTCGGCGAAGGAAAGGGGTGGGGCGGTGGGGAGGTTGGGGTGAGTGAAACGTGGGGTTAAATGGAGCAGGAAACTGCGACTCCTTGCATGCGAAAAACTTGCGAGACCTGTGCGCGATGACGTCTGCTTCGAATCGCGGCCGCGAAATATCGTCGCGAGAGACGACGGCGATGACGACGACGACGTCGACGACAACGACAGCGACGGCAACGACGGCAGCGGCGACGACGACGACGACGACGACGACGACGACGACGACGAATGCGCGCCTGGCCCGATTCAATTACGCAAACGTATTTCTCTTCGATCCCGGCCGCATTACCAATAAAACGGATGCGAGGGAAACGCCATTGCGATATTAAAAGAACACAATGACACGCCGTGTATATTCACTGACACGGCTTCGCGCGCGACCAGAACGATAAAGTCTCTTATGAGGTCGTCTGTGTGCGCCCCGCTGACATCTTCGTATAAGATTGAAAGCCGAAGCGTCACGTAACGTTATTCCCGTTTGAATTTCACAATGGCACGGAAATATCGAATACGTTGGAGTTGTAACGTTTTATATTATTTTACAATGTGAAAAGGGAGAACGAGTGTGGAAGGAAGTGGGACAAATTTTCACATTGCGATGTACAACGTATCCTTTTCTTTATCGTCACAAGACAACATGTCTTAATTATCATCGAGAGGAAATTCTCTCTATACCCTTTTCTCTCCATTATCGTGTTCAAGCTGCCAGTATTACACCCTTATTATAAGTCAATTGTCCCATAAACTGGAAGTTCCTTACGGCCTACGAGAACGGTTCAATATTACGATTGATTTTTCTATGAACAAAGAACGACGGCTGGGAAGAAAGAGGAGTCATTATATAGGTACTAATGCGGAAAGTAATAAAACGTATTTCGAGGGGATGAAAGGCGAAGAAGATCGAAGGGGTGGGAGAGCGCTTCCTGAGTGGAAGCGGTCGAAGGTACGATGGATAATTGAAACGAGAACGTAGAACGGCGACGCCGGAAGTTCCTAGTTTCCCCCGGAAGTTTTACGTGAAAGTTTAATCGTAAAGGCCTAGAAGGAAGAAGGGAGAGGGTCCTCGCCTCCGATAAGAAGACGACTCGGGACGGCTGGATGGACATTATCGAATCGCGAGTTAATGAGCATTATGCGATAAAAACGTCTCGGTCGGAAGCGTGACTCGCGGCAACCAGATCCCGCTGGTTTAAAACGCTATGAAAGCGCTATGAAAACCTTCATAAAGATCTTTGCAAACGCGCAAAGCCTCGTTCCATCGTCGTGAATTGTAGCCTCGTCGTTATCCTCGGCTTCACTTGTTGAAGAAAACTTTTGGGATTCTCTGTAGGGCAGCGATTCTTACTCCTGGAGTCCGTGACTGAATTTTAAGAAAAGGATCCGTAAGGGAATAAAAATCGTCGTACCTTTGTTTTCGCTAATCGCTGGTCGAAATTTAATTTCGCCCGTCACACTAAATGGATGATTGCGCTAGAGAATGTGTTAAACGGGAATCTATATATCGATCGTACACGGAGAAAACAGATTGTGGTTGAATTAACGTGACATGCACAATGAACGAACGAAATGTGTTTTAATTGAGGGAAACGGAATTTCTCGTTCTTAGAGCCGAATTGGTTGCGGGCCACAAATTCGGTTCTAACCAAAATGTTACAACCAAAACACATGTAGTTCATTTATTATTACGTTAATTCAATGGATCCTTCTTCTCCGTTCATTTTGGAAGAGAAGACACACGTCGGTTCTCACTTCTTATTTCTATTTTTCTAAGGACAGTAATTTATTATCGTATTTTGTCTTCTTTTTATGCAGGAAAGAGAATTCCTTGTTCTTAAAACTGACGTTCTAACGTCCAAAAATGCTCTTTTCTTCAACCGAAACGCGTCTTGTTCCTTCACTGTCATATTATATTTTTAATATATTAATTCAACCAATCTTTTTTTTCCGTATACTGAGAGAGAGAGAGAGAGCAAACGTTGCAGTTGCCATTTTTAATTTTTTTACCTAAGAACAGCGCTTATTAGTCTACTTTTTTTCTTCTACGATTATTACGTTGAGAGCAGTGTTAAAATATTTCACGATTTTGATTCCTTCCTAAGGAGTGAAATACCGGCGCACGGCGCGGAATCAATTTCTCACACGTCGCCCTGTTCTTTTACAGGACGGCGGCACGGAATCGTGTTACAGGACGACCCTGCACTTTGAGACGATTCAGTGGTCTCACGCGGGCGAGTGGCTGCTGCTGGTCCGCTCGCCGGAAGGGATCGCCGACGCTTCCGTTATGCTCAATGTGACGCGTGCTTCCGGATACAGTCATGCCCACATCCGGTCGGCGAGCGTCACGTACCTTCTGTTCTGCCTGCTCCTGACGATCCTGCAGGAACACCGTCGCTGAGGCGGTCCAGCGAAGGAGACCTCAACGGTGGAAACCTCGGCAACGCTCCCGGCGATACCGGAAGCAATGCCCAGAGGAGTACAGCTCTCTCTTTCCCTCCCCCCTCCCCGCTCTCGTTCTCCCTCAGTGACGAGGAGGGAGAGGGAGGGGATTTTTCTTTGTACATAATGCCGAAATTCTCTCTCCCGACGGATTTTCCTCGCGCGTTTTGTCCATGATATGCGCATCACCGGCGCAATGCGAGCGCAACGAAATTCGACGGAAGCTCCGCTGACGCGGAGACCATTACGGCCTTGTGGCGTACCTCGGACTACGAAACGGCGAATTCTCTGGGTGATTCTGGAAGACGCATTTACGAATCGTGAGCAGGAGCAGCAGGAGGATAAGGAGGAATCGCGGACCGCTGCCGTTTACCGCGAGACTTGGCGCGACTTCTCGTATCCGCGCGAAGGGATCCTCGTGACGATCGAGACGACACGGTCGAAATTCAATTTCGGGATGTACGACCGGTGTCCTTCTTTGGCCTTACACGAGGATAACGAACGAGAGGAAGGAAAGGAAAAGCGCGAGCGTACCCGGCCGCGCTGGGATACGTATTTATATAGACAGGAAATTTGTAAACTACGAAACTCTGCGCGCGCGCGCTGAATGCGCTTGCGCGATACGACGTGTATATATTTGTATAGGTAACGAATAATAATAACTATAATAATAATATTAACAACAATAATAATCTCTGATGTTCGAATTATGGAACGGTGTTCCCGCGTGTAGGGATCAGGAACGAAATGGAGACCAAACCTCTTTTTTTCTCTCTTTTTTTTCCTTTCCTCTTTCTTTTCCGGTCGGAAATTCGCGAACAAAATACGTGCGTAGTGAAAGACGAGAGATACGGCTGGTCAACGCACGGTCGACACGTTTGGCTCTCTGTGCACCACGCTGTAATCATTATAACATTGTGAAACGCAGCCATGGTGAAACCATGATGAACGATATAGAACAGACACAGCCACCGTAATACGAAATAGTAACGATTGGGCGAACGATTGGGGATGCGACAGAGAAGAAAACTCACGCGAGAGATCATTGCAAATTCCGTACAAAGAGGAGGACAGGTTTCTCTCTTGCCCTTTCTCATTCTTTCTCTTTCTCTCTCGCGCGCGTACATCCACCCCGGAAACGAAAGAGTCGCGTGGTCGCACTGTCGAATAAGATCCGTTTACTTGTGCAACGTCAAATATTCCTGAGATAGAGAACGACTAAAATAAATTGTTGTATATTACCTAGGTAAGTAGAGTTTGATAGCGTGTATATAGTGACTGTAAATGCATAGGCTACATCGTACGCTCGTACATACGAATTATACAATGACGCTGTTAGAGATATATTTATTATTCGTTGATATATTTTTATAAAGTTTTATTTAGCCATAAGTTCTCGTTTGCCTTCCCTCTTCCCCAGCCCTGAATCTCGTTCGCGCGATCGCAACGCTTGTTTCGTTGAGAGAATAAAATGGCAACGGCGCCGTCGACAACAACAACGACGACGACGACGACGACGACGGCGACGGTGGCGGCGACGATGACGGCGACGGCGACGGCGACGGCGACGGCGCTTTGAATGACGAACTTTTCAACGAGAACCGTTACAATAAAGTACACTGTATCCTATAAACGTCCTCATTGAACTTAGCTGTAGTCATTATGAGAAACACAGACATCGTTGTCTTTTACGATATTTTCGATCTATCCTGATCGAACGGGACGGGGCGACCGCGGCGTGGCGCGTCTCGTTTTCCCGAGCGGTCCCGCTTCTTTCGAGCATCTTTAGTATAACTCTTTCGTGAATTCGGTGGTTCCTAATTTTGTAAAAATAGAGTTTGTACTCGCGGCTTACCGATGGCTAAATAGTAATCCTCGTCGCACGGTGCGTTTTACCTACGCGATCGTGCAGTCGATACTACCTATAGATATGAGATAAATACCTGAAATGTCTTCACTTTGATTTAGTCTACTCGATGAACCCGATTTTTTTTTCAAATCGCTAAGATGTTACAAATAAGCAACGTGATGTAATCGTTGTACCCAATGACGCCTAAGAGTCAAATAAATGATATTTACAATAATAATTACAGATGTCTGTGACACTCCCTTTTACTGCATTAATGTATATTTTTTATTTTATATTCGTTTCGTCACGCACATAAGGAAAATATTGTACAAAAATTACAATAAAAATTTTGTAACTTTGGACCTTTGGCCATAGAAATATGAGTAAAATTGCTATATATTTATTTAAAAGTATGCACGTTTAATGTTTTACTACACAATATTGTAATTACTCGAATGTTTTGTTATTTTGCTTTTTCGTTATTCACTATTTCTACAGTGATTTATACTACAATATCAATATAATATAATAATGTTTTATAACAAATATAAAAAGGAATATAATTTTGACGTAATTTTTATCAAAATATTTTCTCTGTGTGTACGTATCTTCGTAAAATCTATTTTACAATTACATTACATTAAAATTCAATATCGAATCAATAAATTTTTCACAATTTAATATAAATGTACCATATATACTAAATTATCTAATGCGAGGGAGATCCTTAAGATTTTTGAATATTCGTCGTAAACCTCTTGATTCATGGTATCAGGAACGAAAAAATGCGCGTTCAAAATTCCTGCAAAATACAGCAAAATTAAAAAAATACATATATCCATAAAATGACACTTATAACCAATCGAGTAGATATCAACAAAGTTATTTGTACATTTTCTTGTTTTTTCTATGACTGACCGCAAAATTGCAACATGCAATCTATTTTTTTTTCTCATGACTTTAGTAAATATTTACACGAACTGACTGAGTTCGAAATATTAATTTCAAGATTCTTCTTCGCATATTAAGCAATTCATTTTTGTATGTACTCTCGTTATGTAGTTGTAATTCTGTGTAACTAATGTAAACTATGCAGAAAAAAGTTAATATTTTATCAATAAAGTTAAGTATGGCATTTCCTTGGAGGGTAAGTACAGCCGCGAGAATATTTAATGTATTAACCAGCGAGCTTTTCAACAGGTCGTCCCAATTACATTTGTTTGACAACTTAAAATGGCCGAAAGCACATCGCAGGACCCCTCCCCGGTCGAATGAAAGAGAGGTCTCGACGGATGTAAAGATTACGAAACTTTGAAGGATTCCTCCAACGAAATGTTCGCGGGAGGAATCGGGCACGAATTGGGTCTCTCCAATAAAATAAGATGAATCTTAAAGCTCCGAGTAAGCTCTAAGTAGAGGGAACGGGGCCGTGGATATAGACGAATTACCTTCACAAAGAAATCACGCGAATCCTTTCAGCCAACGCGGCCGACTTTACAGCCATTTCCTCCCAAATGGTTTTTGCCCTGCGGTTTGAATTGCGACATTTGAGAGCCCGTCTGTTCTCTATTACTTCTTATTGCGGCCGTTTCCTGTTATTCCGAGAGATTTATATCTGTTCCTATATATACGGTAGAAATGTATCGCGTGCATTCCTCGTTAGTTATGAAGATACCGTTGAGTCTCAACAACCCCTCGACTTCTCCCTCCTATTAATCGATCGACTTCATAATTATGCCACCTACGAGTACGTGCACACTCGAGTTTAAACCAGGTGACGTTTAGCTTCAATAAATTCCTTGAAACACCCTTAACCTTTTGGGTTCCACTTTTTTTTTACTCTGAAAATTTAATGATATTTTAAGAGAGAGATCAGATAGAGGTGTAAATCGAGTTTCGTAAATTGAGAATGTTGAATTTAAAAAAATGGTTTGAGAAGAAAGTAATTTTAAAAACAGTTTAAGAAAAGAAATTAAAAAATTGATTTAAAAGATTTAAGAAATTGATGAAGATTCAGTTGCCTCTTTTAAGATAAATAGACTGTAATCATCGTAAGATTGCTTTCAAATCGCTTTATCAAGCAATATGAATAACTCAAAATATTTTTGTTCTAAGAGATACATATTACCACATTATTTTATATATATGCGCCCCTCCTCTACTCCCTTAAGAATGTGTTAGGACTCAGAGGTTTAGACCACTCCATCGGTCCAAGTCGAATAGAACGCTGTGAAAAATGTCAACAACGTTTAATTAACGCCTTGTGCGGCTAGCTCACCATATGGTGAGCGGGAAAATATGTTTAGGATCATGCGATATTGATTACCAACAATATCTTGAGGTTTTTGAAGTTGCTGATCACGAATCTGAACTCAAAAGTCAGAAATTCAAAATAGCGGATCCAATATGTCGTATCAAAACGCAATAAATTGTTTGATTTCAGCGAAGTCGATATTTGGAGATTTTTGAGATCACTGATCACGAAACAGAATTCAAAATTTGTAATTAGCGACCAAAACAACACTCGAGATCGAGTTTCATCGAAATCTATCGAACTATTTTTACTTCCCTGATGTTTGGGATACAAACAATAAAATTTTGCTTGCCGCGTGAAAGGTTAATACCGCGCAAATACCGGCGTTATCGCGGTGCCATAGTCGCGATATCAATCACGATGCAATCTGCATCGCGCAACTGCGACGAAACAGCGCGAAATATTCCTTTTCGCGGATAACGTTGTCAGCGTTGAGGGTAAGAGAAATACGCCGGAAGTTCGCGGGTCGATTGCTTCCTACGTTCCCCATTGCGAGTTCGCGAAATCATTTTCCCTGTCTATTCGTTCGCGTTCTTTCATTCAACGGTGCACCGATCACCGATCAATTGAATCGATCGATCAGAATATTTTTCAAAGTATTCTTCTTTGCATATTTCTTCTATGTATTTTCTCATTTTAATGTTTCTAAATTTATTACTTTCTATAAAAATAAAATATATTGAATAACAATCCCCTTTTGTTGAATTATTTTCGTAAAGGGGAATAAAGAGGAACGCATAAACTTGCCATTTTTCCTTCTTTTTTTTCAATTAAACGCGACTAAATCGAACTATTTTTATTTCCCTGTCGTTTGAAGAACAAACAGTAAAATTTTGCTTACCGCATAAGGAGTTAATGTGTCGTTACCGCTGGGCGCCCTGGCGTTTCGCGTTAAGAAACGGTTTCTCACCTTCAAATTGCACACGTCAAGCCGCGGCATACCGCATGCTGTGGCGCATGTCGTGCCGCGTCTGAGAACGACCCTTGCTAAATTGCCGCGATGGAATTCGGCGGCACGAAAATTGGCCGCATTATGCTCCGGCGCATATATGACGACGAAAATAATTTAATTCGCAATACCAAGGCGCAGCGTACCGTGGTGAATGCGCTAACCAAGTCACGTGTAACAGCCGCGTTAACTGGCGCGTACACGTGTATATATTTCTCGGCTTAAATATAACGAGCTTTCGCTACGTTGCGGCGAAGGAGGGCAGGACGAGGAGTCGGTGGATTTCAGTTTGCAGGAAGCCCGGGATCGTTCCACCTCTTCCTCCGCGCGATGGAACAATCCGGCTTTGTCTCGTGGAAGTGCGCGGTGGAAGCGCGCTTCCTATACTACCACCACTTGGCCGCAATTTCAGCTTTTCAGACGTTACCGGCAGATTGAAGAGGCTACCGGTTAAGGGGGAAAAACGGCAAGGAGGGAGGGGGAAACAGTAGCCCAGGTCGTTTTGCACTTTTAGCGCGAAGGAGATTCTTACGTTCAGCCGGCCTGTCATTAATAATAATTACGCTGTTTGCGAAAGATCCGATTAATCTTGACAGTAAGAGTCCGACTTTAACGGACCAACCGGCAGACATTTATTCATTCATCTTTCTATCGTCTCTCTCTCTCTCTCTCTCTCTCTCTCTCCCCCCTCCTCTCTCTCTCTCTCTCTCAAGTTGAATATTTCATAGAGGCTCACGTTATTCCTTATGCGATATCTATCTGCCTGACGAGTACAAATTATGCTTTGACGATGTACACTCATTAGGTGCGTTAGACTATTGAATTATGTATAATATAGGATAATGTATAATATAGGAGAAACTATATGTCATGGATTATGTATATAGGTATAATTTGATAAAAATCGTAATTATTTAAGTTTATCAAGAAGTAATTGATGAAATCTTTGATTGAAGGCGTTTAAGTGTCGATATTTTTAATAATATTGGACAGGAGTACCATGGGACTGCAGCAGTATTATTTTGGAAAAGGTTTTTTTAAAGATAATAGTACGATCCTCTTGTAGAGAGCCCGTTGAAGATCCTAGTAAATCCCATATTACTCGATAATATAAGCGAGAAAGTGTGAGGCAGAACGAAAATTGTAGGTCAAGTAGGATGATATCCTGACAGGATCGTATGTATAAAGATGCTTGTAATGTATGCATGGTATGTCCCACAGTAAGAATACACAGTAAGAATACACAGTAAGATATAAGAATGTAAGAAAGATACTTTTTTCTGAATCATCCGTTGTAATTATGATGTCGGATATCTCCTATATTGTCAAATAAAAAAAAAGTCGAAATAATGTTCAAATCGTTTCACAAAAGAGTGCTCAAAGGACAAGTGATAAGATTTATATGCGGACGATTTAAAAATTTTTCGTTCTGTTAGTAACTCCGATAACACGTCTGAATTGCAGCAGGATCTGGCTCGATCTACAAACTTGGTATATGGCAAAACCTTTCTCTAAATATTTCTAAGTATTATGTTATCGATTTTTGTAGAAGCATTAATGACATGGCTGATAACCATTTTATGAATGGACAAATTCTATCAAGAGTTAATCACATATGCGACCTGGATATTGTTTTTATCTCCGATCTTTCTTTTACGACAATACATAAAAACAGTTGTAGGTAAGTACTAATTAAATAATCCGATAACTAGCCATGATTATAATTCTGAATTATTGCGACATAACTCAATGACTTTGGAGAGGCGTCGAGAGTTTCAAGACTTAATGCTGTTGTTCAAATTATTGCACTATTATATTGACTGTCCTGTAATTATTAATGAAATCAAACTTCATGTATCTTCTGGATCGCTTCCCCAATGTTTTTCATATGCAATATCATCGCATCAACTACAGTAAATATAATTACTTTAATAGAATGCGTACAATTTTGCAAACATTCATTGTGATTCCGTAGTCCCTTTTTCATTGTTTTTGTTTCAACGGTGACTTGTAATATTATTTTGTTCGGTCGCTTAAGATATTTAAATTTGGCTGCTTTTGATCTCTATCGTCAATTTTCTGGATAATCTTCGACGCGAAATACTGACAGCGAGTCGCCGCAAGTAGTGTTTCTGCAATCCGTATTCGAGCACTGAGCCGCAACATCATATTATCTCGGGAGATTTGAGACCGTCGTATGGGGAAAATTATGTTCAGGATTTTCGTGGCTGAGTCGGCGGCTTCTCGTGATCGTTCTGACTTTAATCTTACCCGCCCGCGGACCGAGTCGATCCTCCTAATACATAATGGATCCCCGAGGCCTACGGTCCGAGACTCGTCCAATCGAATTAATGGCGTCGACAGCACTTTTCTCCTCCCCCGCCTGTTTCTCCCTCGGTAGATTAATACCGCCGGGAATTCAATGCGTAGGGTCAGTCTGGTTTGTACATCGGAATTCCGCGATAGAGATTCTCCGCTCGAGAATAGGTCGGTATGAAGATTAATGAAACTTAACATTCTTCAACTATCGAATGCCACTATGAAAGTATGTAAGATGATTTTATTCGGCAACATTCACCAACTAATCAAAGTTGGATATATATATATATATATATATCCAACTTTGATATATATATATATATATATATCCAACTTTGATATATATATATATATATATATCGCGCGAGATGAGTGCGGACACATTTCGACGGTACCGTATTACTTGGCGAAGCTTCCGCCTGGGGTGCGACAAAACTTATACTAGCGATTCATTATCCAGCATCGAGGAGAATATGCTGCCCATGCCACGTACAAAAACAGAAGCAGCGAAACGCAAGCGGTAAACAAACTGACCAACCAAAAACGAATATTTTTCTTACAAAGAATTTTCAGAATTACGAAGAATTCTTGATTTTCCTCTTACGAGTACCCAAAATTATTACTATAATTACTAAGTAATTGATCTTGCTGCTTGTCACGCATTATTTTTAATGATTTTACAAAGAAAAAGTATCGAAAATTAAATCTTTTCTTACTTTTGTTAAAAAGTATATTTGTATTAAAAAAATAAATTAAATAAGTATATAACTTTGAGGTAGATGCGAAACTGATCTTTGTGCGATTGTGCGTTTCAATAACGATTTCAGGCTATATGCTTTTATATTCAAATCGCTCCTGTTTTGTCAATCTTTTTGTATCCTTCTTAAGATCTCATAGAAATATTTTTAAATATATATATTTTGAGAATATGAAATAAAATAATAAAATTTTTTTTAAGCGATTCTCGCCTTAAATATTAGTAAAGTTAGATGTCTTCCCTCTTTTGCGTTATCTTCCGCGGGTTTTCCCGAAGCTCCATAAAGACTAAGTTGGAGAATATGCGGTTTAAAGTCTCGCGTACGCTTCCCACGCTCGCGTACGTCAAAATAGTTTTAACAATAAACTCTGAAACGGTAATACACGGCATCGTTATTCTTGAACGTTGCGTAATAGAGACCGAGAAAAATAAGGACAGCGGAAAGTTTGGTGGAGAGCACGAGGCCGTGTCCGAAACTTGTTCTATAAATCTCATAATTGTATTCTTCGTTGCAAAATAAAATTCGTTATTTTATAAGGAAACTAAACGTTTGACTGTATGGGGGATCATTCAGTAGTACGTGACGGAATCTCAAATTGTCGCCACGTCATCAATTCAGTCAAAAATGAATCATCGTAGCAACGTCCTTTCAACGTGATTAATATCGAAAGGTTATGAAAGTGAAAATTTATAAAATTTCAACATTTCCGAGCAACAAAGAACTACGTATATAGAGTTTAATGAATATATTTTTATAGATTTTATTTCATGGATATATTTATTCCGATATACTTTTTTAATACTTTATATACGAGTATGTATGTTTTATTTTAAACTCATATTCTCAAAGCTTTTTTCGTTCAAAAATTTGCTCGATATATCAATGTTGTTTGAATACTCGATTTCTATAGGTCTATAAGTCTATATCAGACACACAGAAAAATACAAGCTCCATTCAGCGTGATGATAAATGTATCTTAAAACTATTATCAAGAAAATATTCTCTTTGTTGAAGATAACCATTACTCGAAAGAAGAAGAATAAGTTGAGTAACTGATCTTCTTGGCAATAGAATGATATTTTTTCTATGTGTACAAATTATCGTTACCTCTCTTTATATATGCAACATGTGTGTTCGAAAACGCCAAAATTTCGATGCACGTTTCAAACGGACAACTTTCGACATTGACGACGTTGAAGCGGCACCGTTTCGACGAATCATTTCTGGCTGAGCGACTGCGGAATGAACACGTTCAAGCGAATTCTATTCCGACGGAATCACCGTCTGATATCGCATTCCAGCATCTCGCGTCTCGCATCAATCACGTCTCTTTGTCCACTTAAACATCGTCGTCGCACCGTGGTACGTTGTAGTATCATTATCAAAACTGCAGCCGGTTCCCCTATTAATTTCTTCGAGTTCGCCGACTGCCATCCGCAGTTAAACACGTCGTCGTTAAGAGCCGGGAACGAATAGCTATCTTTGTTGCGATATTGCCGGCATCTATCTTAGCACCGCGTCCTTCTACGCTGAAAATCAAGTTCATCAAGGGTGCACAATTAACAAGAGCGAAACTACCACCTAGCTAGCTACCTACCTACCTACCTACCGAAACGCTTTGCAGCACGACGGCGCCCCGTTCTCGAAGACGCCCGGCAGGGGGGAGGGTGCACGAATGGAGGACCGAATAACGCCTACGTGGAGCCAGTAAATTACTCTTAACTTCTCGGAGGGTAAAAATTACGGAGTTGTAAGGTTAGGAACCCGGGGAGGACTTAAACCTCCGTCGCCTCGCGAGGGGCCATAATTCTCGCGCTATCTACACAGAAATTGCTCCTTGCCTCGTCGGGCTAGCAGCCACCCGCGGGAATCGCTCGTCATTTATTTATTTTCCCGCTTCCCACCGGGACGCGCACGTCAGAAAGCGCACAAGATATACCCGGGGACACACGTGATCGAGAGTACATGTGCCCGCCGTTCCTGACTCTCGTTCTTCGCAAAATGCACGCGGCGTCGCGACCGATACTCGCAAAGGTCAACGACGATCAATTGGGAAGACAGGACACGACAAAGAGCAAACTCAGCAGAAGAGGTAAAAGCTTGACCAAAGCCTATTCATACCGCTCTTCGGTAACATTTCAAGGTCAGACATGCTGAAGAGCTAATATGAATTAGAAAGAAAATGTTGATGAATGAAGATAAAACAGAAGCAAAGCAATAAGGGAGTTCTTTCCTTTTGATCGTGCAGTTTTTAATAACGAAACCTATATCACGTCTTAAACCAAACGTAGTTGCCGGCTCACAAATCTTGCGGCGGATATCCGTGTCTCTTTAAATTCGCGTCTCCGCGAGAAGAGCGGCGACGCTGGAAGTAGCGGCCATGAGCGCCAGCGGTCGGGTAAAATCGCGCTCTAAATGCTAATTCGTCCATTTTCTTAGCTCGTCTCGTGAAATCCGTGAAGGACCTTCGCGTTGCCAGACCACCGGTTGAAAATTCGCCGCGCCGTGTCAAGTCCTTCAGGTGCGAGAGAGGGATATAAGGGCTGGCTCGACTATGTCGCCCGCGGAATATCAGATTATACATGGTAACGTCTTGAACGCGGGGTAACTCACTCGGCGTTAAAACACGAGGACTTTAGCAATTTGCTATACAGCGATAGTGTGCTATACAGCATTATGTACACTTGTATATGAGCGAAATGATTACACCGAACGGAGACAGACCACTAGGCAGGCATACGCATATATAAGTAATAATATTCTAAGATAAGGACGTGTATGATATATACGAGAAAGATACTGCTGACACTCGGCTAAGAAATCTCGGCTAATATCACGGCGATATTAATCTTCTACGCGGGGAATGATTTACACCTCGCATCTCAAATTGCCTAAAAAACTTTCGTCAGATCGAATCGACCCAAACGGTAGAAAATAATACCTAGGCAGTACGTATTCCGGAGAGGGGAGGGGAAATAATTACATATAAATTTGTCTCTATGTGGCCGTAAATAATTATACGTAATTACACACGTTCTTCAGAAGCTCCTTCTCGGAGGGATTCTCAGTACTCTGATACCTGCTGAGAGTCTCTCGTTTAAATTGATTAATGAAGCGATCTCAGAGAGATCGTGTGAGATCTCGGAGCCCTTAAGTATCACCTTTGTCTTTTTGTGTTCAATCCAAGCGTTGCGGATCCCTCTTGGGACCATCTTAATTCTACTATAGAGCGATGATGCCTCTCCTTGGCAGAAGTGCGGTAGCGATTAGACATTTCAGAGAAGATAGTGTCGAGTTCGAACGCCTTTCCTATCTCCGATACTGTAGATCGCACGCTCCGGCTAGTTTGCTCTTGTACTCCACAGAAAGGATCAACTCGGAACCCAATCTCTCACATTCTAAATTTTCCAGCCGTGAGAAGGGGATACTGTTGACTTCGGCCTGTACGGATCGTCCTCTCGGTGCACGCAAGCGCTTTCCAAGATCGGTATTTTTCTTTTGCAATCATTTTATAGTCGACATGAATTTTGTAGTTGTGACTGCAAGCTCGTCAGTGCGGCCCGCTAATCCAGTCAGAGAGGTAGTACATACCTTTACGCTGTGTTTGAGGGATTCCAACCGAGAATTTATGGATACCAGGTTACCAAGTTGCAACTCGATGTTCGTGCCTTTTGCGAGAATAGAGTGTATCAATTTAGTGAAAGATCCATTATTTGATAGAACGTGCTCGTTTATTTTTTGAATGTTAGAGATTTGGTATACATCCTCTCAGCTGTTTTTTGTTTACTCGCTATTAAATAAAATTCATAAAGATTGGACGTAAGAATTCTAAAACATTTTGGATGGATGTGTGGTTCCTGAGAAATTCAATAATAGCAATACATTTTTTTACAAATCCCACACACGAGCGTCGTGTTTCAAAGTCAATCGGTCTGCAAGGATGGAATTAGATTCGAGAGCGAAAAAATGGTCAAGATATTCCAAAAAGTTTCTTTAATTGCCAGTAATTACTGTGTTCCACGATAAAGCTCCCACGCGAGGAGACAGTAATGAGTGCATCTCCCGATGGGAGAGACCGATAAATTCAATAATAAAGTCTGGTTTCAATTTGTACGTGTCCAGGCGAGTCAGACTTGCAATTCGCAATTAGATAACAAGCTATTAGGTGATTCAACAATCCGTGCCAGTGGCTGTCTGTGACCAAGTACTATTTAGCGTTGTTGCGAAACGCCACAGTGTTGCATTTTAGGCATTTTAATGCACACGTCCACACAAATTTTGCGGTTTAAACGGCAATGAGAAGTCTAGGTGGAATGTCTGTGTTAAATACGTCTGTGCTAGACAAGGGCTCTTACTAGACTGAAAGAAAAAGAAAGAAAGAGAAAGAGGAAAAGAGGAACAAAAAGTGGAGGAAAAGAGCGAGAGCGCATTCGTTTAATTTCGATTCGACGCGCGGAGGTAAATGCGGCAGCGCTGTATATGGCGGCATCAAAAAAAAAAAGACGGTACCATCGTCAATGAATAACACGTTCGTGGTGTGTCGGTGTACTTTATTCGTTTGCAATAAATGCTATAGCACACATACGCGTACTCTCTCTCTCTCTCTCTCTCTCTCTCTCTCTCTCTCTCTCTCTCTCTCTCTCTCTCTCTCTCTCTCTCTCTCTCTCTCTCTTTCCTATTGCGGCAACTAAACTACACGTCCACGTGTTATTTCTCTCGTTTACTTTTATTTTTATCTCTTTTTTTTTCGTCGTCGACGCGGTACCGACCAAGTACCAGCACGTTTCATTCGTGCATACGTGTCAGACCGCGTCTCGTGTTTTTCGGGCGTTTGCGAGACCGCGGCCAACTGTACGAGTGACGTTCGCTGCAGCATGTATAAAAGATGATAGCCGCAGCGATCTGCTATTTGATTTCGCAGTTAGTTAAAACGTAACTATAGCCTCCGCTGAATGAAAAATAAAAAGTGCGAATCGGAAGCATTTAAACGGCAACGTGTTCGATCACGCGGGCGCTTCTCTGCGGGCCTCTTTGGAATTTTTCATGCCCGGCCCGTTCCCGCGACGACTCCACGCGATTCGCAGCTGCACCTTGGCGAAAGCAGGCGATTGAAGATAAGCGACAGATAAAGCGAGAAAGAAGGAGAAAGAAAGAGAGAGAGAGAGAGAGAGAGAGAGAGAGAGAGAGAGAGAGAGAGAGAGAGAGAGAGAGAGAGAGAGAGAGAGAGAGAGAGAGAGAGAGAGAGAGAGGGTGAGAATATGGTCGACGGAGGAAATTTATATGTAGTCACCGGGACCGAGAGCCAAAGATATCGAATCGCGGATTCGTACAGTTTCCGATGTCTCATTTATCATCGACGCTCCGCCCCATTCGATGAACTCGAGAATAAGTTGGAAGTAAGCCTGTCTCTAACGCCCGTTTCCGATGATATTCTAATCGGAAGCAATATTCCGCAGGCCCTTCCCCCCCACTCATAATTCCGTGAGATAAACTTGCGTATCTTAGCGATGATAAGAGCCGCCGGAGTCGGGTCTCGATCGAGCGTCCGACCGAGTTGATGCTCGCGGATTTATGATCTATGACCTGTACAGCGGGATATCATATATACTACGCCGTCTCAGGAGTGCAGATAAAGGAGGGGAATATAAATCTTAGCAATCAAGTAAATAAATGTGGAGGCAAGTAAAAGTCAGCGCTTATCCGAGCGATATTTGATATATAAGAGAAAATATTTTTTTTGTTATTTTATTGTAATTACACCGAGGAGGCTCCGGAGGACCGTGCTGAGATCTGCGAGCGATTGTCTCCACTCAAATCTGTCTATTTGTCTCGACATCATACCGGTACTTTTCAAACTGGAATCTTTAGCTGTTAAGAAATTGTCACTGTATCGTTCAAATCAGCCAGTTTTGAGTATTGCTTTGTTATGCAAAACGCGGATATTTCATTGTCATTCCCATTTCACAATTCACCTTTACATAGTATTCCCCTCTGATTACCTTATTCTCTTTTCTTTTCTCTCGCATATTATTACCCACGTATTTTGGTCTCAAGGATTTCAACACGAATACTTCCCTGAAGCCAAGGTTAGCATTAGTTACTAATGATAATGCACAGCGATATAAATTAAGAATACCATACTTTGAAGATTCCTTTATATATCAATTCTGATTCTAGAAGCGAAATTTTGTTTCGTCTATTAAATTTCGAGCAGTAACGCTGGCCTTCACATTTATTTACTTGATTGCATATCCTGAGAGCCTATTTATTATTTTATATGAATCTTAACCCCGCGCGACAAAGTGTCCCTCAAAAGGCAACGGGTCCACCTACCGATCGACCGGCCGGCTGGCCGTCCGGCTCGTATGATTTATTTATTTGTTTCTCGTCGAAGTTATCCGTTCACCAAGTTTCGCGACTCCTTTTGCAGGGCGGTCGCGCCGCGACGATACCGAGAGCGCGCGGGATACCTCGACGAGCAGCGAACAAAGCACGAGCGCGCACAAAGGGGAAACTCCGCACGATGGCGTGGCGACGCCCGGTGAAAATCGAGAGGCGTGAACGCGCGTGCGACTCGTATCGAACGAGCGGGCGCGTAACGCGACTTGTCACCGCTTGGAAACTACTCGTCTCCGTGTTGCCGGTGCAGCCGGCAAATTGTATTTTGCATTTGCATGCACGTATAATTAGAGAACGTATGCGAGCGGGCTCGTGCGCGCGCGCGAGCGAGCGAGCGAATTCCGCGAAAAGTGGAAATGCGCAATGCAACGTTCGCGGAACGTTATCGCGGCCCGACGTGATTGTGTATCTCATTCACACTATGTGAGTCGGGTATCGCGTGTTTGTTCTCATCTGTAGGTGAAACACGCGGAAGAACGAATGATTTTTTATTTTATTTTTATTTTTCTCGGATGGCAGCGATGTATATTTTGAATTGAATCTCACCAAATACTTCTTTCTATTTTTATTTCAATTTGGACGAATGCGCAATTATGTCTTGTTGATGCGGAATATTTGTCATTTTCTTATTCGATTCGGGGATATTGAAAGAAAAATAGAAAAAGAAAACCTTATTAAATATTCTAAAAATATATCGAGTCAATGTGTTGCTAATTTTATTCGTAAAAATAATTAAAACCCGTCGAAATCGAATAATTTTGTTTTCTAGTTTATTCCACAAACGCACTCTCTAAAAATGAATCAGTGAAACACACTGTCAATCAGCGATTATGCACTGATTGTCAGTGCATAATCGCTGATTGACAGTGAGTTTCACTGATTCACTTTTAGAGAGCACGATGAACATTTTGCATTTATACCAGATAAGTATCAATGGTATACGTACTTGTCGGATGGTTGGAGCGATAAATACACAGGAGCGATAAATAATATCGGTTTTCATTAACCGGGGACTTCAAGTTGTCCATATCACGGAGCACCGGCGAGAAATTAACCCGCTTCCGGCGGCGGCGGCGGCGACGACGACGACGGTGTAGTATCGCCGCGCTTTGAGCCATCCCCGATAGCGACCTACCGTGTTAAAAGGCTCGATTACCAGCAATTCAAATTTCGCATCGCATTTCCATCTCCGCGCCTTGCTCAATATCGAGGAATGCGTTTGTGCACAAGTCGAATGCACAACTCGGCCCCACCCGAGAGAGAGGTGAGAGAGCGCGAACGCGCGCGCAGCATACAATCCCGGCACGTTTCTTTAATCTATTCAGCCGTGATTCAGGTCGCCGCGGCACATGCACGCGCACGTGCGTGAATACGGGGCGCGCGGAGCATCTGGTAAAGATGCGAGTGCACGACGACGCTGAAGCCGGGGAGCGGGACGGAAAGCACCCTTGGATAAAGCTATCCCTGGCGCCGGCTCGCCGTCGTTGTAGCTGCACCCATTCGGCGCGAGATATAAGCTTATTTGACTTTGCGGAGGCATAATCCATTCCGCACACTGTGTTCCTTGCGCGCTGGCCCGGATACAAGTGCTCGCGTTCGCGAGGTCCGCCCTCCCCCTCGCGCACGCTTTTTCGCGAGTTTCGTTTGCACTTGAAACACTCCCGAAGTACCTTTCCGTGTAATCTCGCTCATACTTCTGTAAGTGGGAGAGTCGCGAAGGCGTGAGCGAGAGCGAGAGAGAAAGAGAGAGAGAGAGAGAGAGAGAGAGAGAGAGAGAGAGAGAGAGAGAGAGAGAGGAGAGAGGAAGAGACAGAAAGGGAAGAGGAAGAGAGAAAGGGAAAGAGAAAGAGGGGGAAGAGACCGGCCAAACGAGCTTGCAATTTCGCGATTTCAGGAAGCCACACGATAATGCGGGCGGCAGTTTCCGCGGACAAAAGCGCTGGCCTGGCCGACCAATTAATTCGACGTGCAAATATTTTCGGTCGCGGAGCATGATCCACTGCATCATAATCATATTCGATATTAATTTGCTTGATGTATGGATATCGTTGTTTGCGCTATACGCGATTCTTGAACGCGGTTGGATCGTGGTCAATATTGTCGATATTACAGCCGATTATTTGTAGCCCGAAAATATTTGCCCGATCAGGAGTTCCATCCCGATGAAAGTAATCAGTAAGACAGACGGAAATTTCTTTATCGGTGGAATGCAAAAGTTGTAAACTGATCGAGTCTATGCTGGAACGGTCGCAGTTCTACGCGGATTCTCGTTGCCGACGACACCTCGTTGTAGGCAGTAGAGATGTGCAAACTGTTCAAATTCGAATCGAATCAAATAAGATTCGATTGAAATTTGAATGTTTACTGTTCGGATTCAAACCATTCGAAAATGTCAAATTGCGAAAGTTTGGCTAAATAGACAAGTAATTAGCTAGTCTGAGTTGAAAATTAGTAATTAACTAGTACAAGCTAGGTTGAATTTTCCAATCCGTTATTAGTTGATTAATCACTAAAATATCGAATCGCTTTTGTGATTTAAGCATTATGTGGGTATTATATATCACATATAGTAGAGCAGATATGGCACTCTATTCTAAAGTATGTAATCTAGTTACTACATTGACATTTAAATATTACATAGCAAACCAAAATCGAAATGACGTGATTTTGCAAAAATAAAACTCGAAAAGTAAAAAAAGCATTACATTATTAGTTGACAACCAGGTATGATTTTTCGTCTAATAAAAGCTAATTTATTTTATTCATGGAAGTCCAGCTTTGAGATTTCAATGAGAATATTTTTTGCAACTTTCAAAAGAAATTATTTAACGAAATAATTAGGAAGAGGTAGTAAAAAATATTCAAATATTATTATTTCTTCTTGATTTAAAATTATTCGGCCATACAAATATTTAGTAACAGAATTTTGTAGCACATGTTAATAATTATATTGTTGATTAAAAGTTAAGCTTCGACAATCCGATTCGGAGAGATCGATTTGATTCGGAGAGAACCTCGATTCGATTCGATTCGCTGCGACATGGGAAATCCTTGGCTCGTACATCTCTCGCAGACGATTTTATCGCTATGACGCGTGCGAATCTTCGTTTCGCGGTCGAATTCCTCGCCGCTTCAATCCTCGGCGCATCGTTATCCCCGTTTGTCGCACAGATAAGCACGCGCGAGTCGGCCGACGCCGATTACACGATCGTCTTTCCAGGCCAGGGGGACTAGGTCGATGTCAAACCGGGTTTGCGGTGCTTATCTTCGCGACATTGAAGCTGCAATTGCCGCCGCGACCGTACCAATGTCGCGGATATTATCCCTTCGCGTCGATACTTTCGCGCGCTCGAAGCGACTGTGCGAGTCAAGAGAATGAAAATTTCACGGAAGAACACGGAGCTTCGGCGACAAAAATCAAGCATCGCGAAACCCTCATCTGGATTAATACCCAAGAGGATATTTATTCTGAAAAAAATTTAATTAAAAATCCAGTTACCCCCCTCCTCAAAATAACTATCGCGTCGGATGTTGGAAAAAAAGAGGAATCGTGAAAATATCCGAACGTGTTTTGCTGTGAGAAGATCGATAATGCAAATTTCTTGATAAGGAAAAATACACATGGCCAATCGGGTGTGTTCTGTGTGTACAAATATGGCATAAAACATCGTTAGCGTAAGTTATCGCGCGCGAACCAAATTGCTGATATAAAAACTATATATGGAAAAGATCGTATCATTCGGACGATAGCGGTATAATTTATCCTGTATGCGTCACGATATGCATAGCTTAATCGCGAGAGACTACGTTCAACGAAATCCACCGAGGTATACGTAGCACCGAGGTAACACGCACTGTCGCGTTTCCGCGTACACGCGCAACGCAACTGCGATCGTACATCGAGCACTTGCAACCTGACTACCCACCAACAGCGTCGTTTTTGTTTGCAGTTACAATAAATGTAAATATAATTTTCGACAAACTGATATTTATCCGTTCGCAGAAAGCTATCACGGCTATACTGCGAGTTGATGTTATCACATGGAGAAGAAAGATTAGTTGAATTAACGTGATATATTGAACGAGTTTTGGTTAAAGGAAACATAATTTCTGATGATTATGAGTCAAATTTGGTTCCAAGGAATTAAAAATTCTAACCACAACACGCATTTGTGATTCGTTCATTGTCACGTTAAATTCAACTTATCATTTTATACCGTGTATTGTTCTTAATTTGTAATTAATTACACTTAAAGGCCAGAATTATATTGCTATAATAACGAGTATTCGTATAGAATTTTTCAAGATTTTATCTCATACAGCATAAGTTCCGAGAAAGAAACGTTCAAACTTGTCGCCAAATTAGTCACTCCAAGTAGTAATAATGTGGGGACTCGTACTGCATTTTTAATTAATAATATTGGTATACTTTTGTGAAATTAAATAAAGAATTTAATTTTTGTGTTATGCTACACAATACTATTAAAGTCGGAATAAAAATCGAAAGTAAAAAATTAGTAAATTTGAAATAATTTAAGAATATTAATATTTCTTAGAGATATTCATACCTGCACATACTAAAAGATGTTACACATGTCTCCTTTAATTTTTATGTAAAATAGAAACCAGGATAAATCTTTGGCTAAACGTCGGAGAGAATAAATGGGATCCGTTTGAGTTTCTCGGTTTGGGATGGCGTGCTTGAAACATTACGCTTCTAACCTGAATCTGTGGAGATTCCCAACCAGAGTCCATAATCTTTTCCTTTTTTGGTGTAAAATCAAGCTAGATCCCAACTAGATCTCAAGAAACGTTCTACGTGGGTAAAACACCAAGAGCATCCACTCGGCGAAACCACTCGGTGTTCGTTTATCCCTCTCCTCTCTCTCTCTCTCTCTCTCTCTCTCTCTCTCTCTCTCTCTCTCTCTCTCTCTCTCTCTCTCTCTCCCTGCCGGACTTTCATAAAAATTCTTCTGAAAAAGCACGCACGCGTCCCAAAAGCGGGGATGAGAAATGTTCCCTCGACCGACCGGTTGAATGCTGCAGCGGCGTTGCCGAACAAACGCGAGCAAAATCAGTGGATAGATCGCGCTGATATATGCAACGGGTGCATTGGCGAGCACGCGCGAACAAGCGAGCGAACGCACGCCAGCCAGATATATAGCCGTTTAATCAAAAGCTTTTTGCGTGTACAAATGCGCGACTGAGCGCGCTCAATGAACCGCTCTCGTCGGACGTCGTTTAAATTATTAAAACGATTTCCGTCCGAGCATTATTGTCAACGCCGATACTGCCTGGCGACTTATTATTTCGTCGGCGCGGCGGTATGCCGCCACCGATGAGTTCCATTAACGTTCTCTTAAATACTTTATTGAAGTTAATGGAAGCTTGTAATTATCCCTTAATTAGTTTTATATTTACAGGAGGTGCGAGCGAACGTGCGCACCGCGTATGTGACAACGCGATTAATCCTGCACCTATGTATCGATTCTGCCAGAATGCTGCACGACTGCCCTAATGACGTTAAATTTCTGAAACATATTAATTATCGTGCGGTTGCTTTAGCCCCTTCCCCTCCTCCCCCTCCATACACACACACATATACATATATACACACACACATACATATATATATATATATATATATATCAGGCGCCAGTAAACCAACGCGTGTCTGGGATGGCACTTCGTAAACAACTATGATCGGATTATGCGATTTACTATAGGAAGGTGGACGATACAGAATTTCCAGATTCGGAGCCGCAACGAGACGAGGACACTTTTGTCCTGTATGTATGCGCGTATGTGTGTGCGCGCGCGAATAAAATTTCGGATCTCGCTGTTTGCAGGTCCCTATTTCCGGCACGCGACGAGCCGACTGCCATGCAATAGATTCACGCGAGCACCGATATCGATCTCAATTTCCGTCAAATCAGTTGCTCGTTGACATAGTTCAACGCAGCACAGGCAAATAATTCTTTGCCGAATTCCAGCTATTTATACATCATACGTATGTACATTTGCTTCTGAATTTTATCATGCACGCAGCGCTTCGTATTGGAGAAACCGAACAATGTTCCACATTTTGCAAAGAGTGCGAGAGGAAATGTAGAAAAATTATATTAGACTATTCCTATATATATACAGATTTAGAATAAAAGTCCATATTTCTGGAAATTCATGTATTTCAATACGACTCGCGTGAACAATGTTTTAGGGGAGGGGGCTAAAGCAACCGCACGATAATTAATATGTTTCAGAAATTTAACGTCATCAGGGCAGTCGTGCAGCATTCTGGCAGAATCGATACATAGGTGCAGGATGAAATACAATGTTTTTCATTATAACTTGATATTTCGTCATCAAAATTTCTTGGTACTGAAGGAGCTTAAAATATATCAAACGTTTGCAACATCCCGAGTTAAATTTCTGACCCTATTTTTGACCTGAAATGTTTGACACTTACATGTCAATAGTATACATGTATATAGATTTTGGATAACCTGTGGAGATTCAATCTATAGAAACTGATTCAAACTATTAGAAACTGAGGTTTTGTTCAGCGTCTCTAAACGGTCTCTGAGCGAAGACGCACATTTCGCCACATTTTATAGGTTTCTATTCGAAAAGAGTTTCTCGGCAAAGCTGTCTTCGACTCGCACACACGTGCATGTCGCCTGTGCTACGAAACCGTAATTTACGTCAGGAATACTTTCAAGCGCGACGTGCAAGGAGATATTGAAGTCCGGCCGATCTCGATACATTGGCGTTATTACAACCGCGCTTTCGTTCGGGAAGCTACATGATTTCGGGAATATCGGGTCAGTTCTCGAAAAAAAGCCACCGTTCCGTACATATGTATATCGCGCACGTAGCCGACATTACGATGTCATTCTGCGAGCTCACTTCAACGAAATTTAATTTTCCTTTTCATGAATTGGACCGTGATTGGCTATCCCGGCCGATAGTCGCGCGCGCCCGGCAAGTTTCGTTCGCCGTTCCGCTCCGCTCGCACACCCGCTCATAACCCGATTCGTGACAACCTATGGAGTCTATTGATACCGCCTATTGAACTTCCATACTCTCGACTTTTGCAATTTAATTTTCGCGAAAAGTCTCGGCTCCACGCCTGGTTTACGCGGTTTCCGTTACGGTCGGATATCGGAGAGCATCGCTTGGCTCGCCGAATCAAAGCGCGCGCTTATCGTGAAATGGGGGGCATATTTATGAAGATCTCGATAGCTCTCGTTCTTTTTCATTCTTTCCCGGTTAACTAGAAATGTTACAAAAAGAAACGTTATACCTGCAGATTTATATCTGCAAACGTTCCGCAAGAAGCTGCCAAAACTATTTGAAAAAGATAGTATGTGCCACAGGCATTTTATCCTTTTCCAGCTTAATTCCTATTAGAAAAAGCTAGACTAGAATCTCTAGAAGTGTCTCTATGTGCCGACATATGCTGAATCGTTTACTCATTTGTATGCTAACTTACGAAAATGGAATTCAGCGACGCGTTCGGAGTTCGATTTTGTTGTTCGATTTATTAACAAAAGCGCACAGAAGCAATTCATGACGGAGAAATGAGAAAGTTAAAGTAAAAAACGAAACGGGTAAAACAAAAGATAAAGAATTAGGGATTAATTAATTAACAAAAAAGAATTGAAAGCATCGCAGATAGACGCACACAAACGGTATATAATTCAGTGTGGCGATGAAATTTAGCAAATCAAAAATGATCTCAATGTGCATTAACTCGCGGAGATACGAGGACAAAGCATATATATATATATATATAGAATGACAATGGTAATGCGCCTTTGCGCAAGTTAGCGAGTTTAATAAGTGTAGAAAAGAAAAAATAAAATAAAATCGTGCGAAGGACCAAAGGAGAGAAATAGTTCACTTATGTGCTCACATCATAATTACATAATTGCTCGCGAAACTACGGGAGAGTGCTCGCACGCGTATTCGGACGGCGAAACCGAGGGAGACAGATACACAATAATTGTTTTCGACGTCGCGGGCTGTCAAGGTTCGCCTACCTTTCAAGTGCACCAAACTAAGCTTTTGTCTGCTTGGCCTCGCAGTGTCAGTGGCTCCTAGTATCTTGCGACAACTAGTGTTTACGACCTCACGAGCGTGTTCGTGAACGGGCAGTGCCACTTTGCCGAAAGCGAAAATCGCCTAACCGTGACCTCCGCGGGCTTGTCGCACACCCGCAACATAATGAAGGAAATGGAGTTCGCATCGATCGGCAATTTATAAAGCAATTCACCGGTTCACCTCATCATGTTCTCGATAATTTAAGTAAATGGTTTCTCATTAATATCGCATTTAAACCAATATATTATTATTAAACCAATATATTATTAACGCATATTACTTGAATATTATTACGGTAAACTTTCATATCGATGTTCCAACTTTAGATGAAGTCGACCTTAACTCATGTTATCACCGTCCTGAGTTCGCAAGGTTTTTGCTGCCGCTCATTGTTCATCAAAAAGTTATTAACAAAACAGGTTTGAAAAACGTAATAATATTTTGAATATTACGTTAAATATTATTTGTTATAACAAATTTCGAATAAAATTAAAAGCTACATGATGTGTGAATGCTGAAACATCATAATTACAAGCGTATTGTTGACAGGAATAGTTTGAATAGTTACACGCTGATATCTTATATGAGTTGATAGTTAATATCAGATATCCATTTATTAGACCGTGCAATTATTCTTTACTTTCTTCAAACTGTCAATGACAAACCAACACATGTCACTAAATAATATTTCAGTCATTTATAAGAAAATATGAATAGATTAAAATCTTGCTATATAAATAAAAAATATTTATATAACATAAAATTTCAAATGTTCAAGTTTTCCAACAAATCCAATTCTGGTATTTGACTTATAAGACGTATACTATTAATTACTTGTTATTTATATTATTAATTCACTAGTTATTATCATTAATTATTAATTTATTAATTTATTTTGACGATAACTTAGTCACTAATTGAGACATATTCACCTTAGTATATTTTAAAAAGAAAAACCTTTCTTTATCGCTTCTAACGAAGAAATAAAGATTTCTTGGATCTTGAAGGTATTAATGAATACCTAAAGGTATTAACAATAAACTCCTATTAGTACATCTTTCTCGGATAGTAAAGTTATGATAGTGTAATGCTCACATTTTCTGCGAACATATCCGGCATGTTATTTATTAATACACATAGTTTGTAGTTTATGTATAATTTATGCGTGTAAACTGCGGCTGAACACACGCGCAAATTATAACTCCGTCGTAACTCGAATATGATCCTGATAAGATATTCCTCGGTGTGTGCGGTACTCACCGTCGTTAATGTTGTTAAGTCTTCGGTAATTTCAAGCAGAGTCGTCTCACGGAGATATTTTCGGCGAGATGGTAATCATGAATGCGCGACGCGACGTGACAAGGCAAGACGAGACTAGGAACGCTCGACTTCCGTGTCTGCGTCTCAGGACGAACTTGACCCGCTTATCTAGCGGCTGAATTTCGTGGTACCTGCTGAGCACAGGTAACTCGAACAACGGCCTGCCACGAAGGTGGGCTACGACGAAAGGAGGAGGAAAAGGAGAAGGACGAAGAGGAGGAGAAGGAGGAGGAGGGTGACGAGAAGGACGAAGGTGCGCGGCGATATAGATGCGAGAGCCATATCGTATCACGGGACAAAGAGTGGGTCAAGTTCAGCGGCACGTGGATAGAGTAACAGCTGAGCTACTCTCGCTTTCATATCCCAGTACTGTACCTGCGATCAGGCACATGCACCTGCATGAACGAATGCTTGCAGCGAGTATACGCCCGGCTATTCTCTCTCTTCCTCTTCTTTCCCGCCTCTATTCCTATACTTATGGCGGACATCTAGTTGATCCTCTTCACATGTCCTAAATTTCCACCGATTTATGTAAAGTAGAGAAAATATACATCAACGTAGACTTCTCGTATTCTTGAGCAACCGTAAAAAGCATTGGAAGTAGTACTATTTGATATATTCGAAACTTCGGTATAATCCGACGTTTGAAGTTGAAGATCGAAGCCTCCGACCTCCGGGCTTCAAATCTTCGAACGTTATTTGAAGATTTGAAATGTAGAAGCTCTTAGTATGATTAATTTCCAAGAGTGCAACGAGATTTTATGCAGTCAGTATTGTTCGAATTTTCGAATGTCCGTATATTCACGCTTCGAATCTTGTGTTCATCGACAATTTATTTCTTTCTTATATTTATATTCTTGTTTTTGTCCCTACATATATATGCTATATCGATGTTATGTAATTAGAATTTTCCCATAATAAACTGATTGATCCAATAGTAAAAGCTTCAAAAATTGAAAGCTTCGAAGCTTTAAAGAGGCAAAACTTCAAACATAATTTATAATTCCAATAAGTGCTGTAGTCACAGTTCCAAACGTTCGGATATTGTCGAAAACGCGAAGAAGATTAACAAGCTAATTCTGTGCAATCTCTCGGATGCCGAAATTACTCAATTCAAGAAATATTCGCTTCTCAATCGTCAATTTGAGAGACAAATGTAACGGAATAATTGCCAGGGTATTAAATGCCTCCACGACTTGTACGACAATTAGATTTTTATCTCACATGTGATAATATATCAAACGCCCAACATCTTTGTTCTCCTCTTTTATTTTTTACACTTTTCACGGTACTCCTGAAACGGTCTTCATTTTCAACAGACAGATGAATCATTCCCCTCTTCCTTCACACCACGGAAGCCCCGTCAATGGGTCAAAGCTCAGAGGTATCTGAATGACGCAAAAAAAGATACGTATCGAGAACTGTCTGCCAGTCTGCCATTCAAGTACGCGGCGTTCCACATTTTCCTAATTGATCCCCGTCGTGCGGGCAATCTGTTTTTTTCTCTCTCTCTCTCTCTCTCTCTCTCTCTTTACATTGACATTCATCGACTATCGTTGATGGTGCGGGAGAGATGGAGGTCCAAAATGACTCCTCCCGGAGTCGCGTCGGCCTTCGCCGAGATCACGGATTCTATCGCCGTCCTTGGAGATCCGGTAACTAGGCGGACGGCTCCGAAGTAAGAAGTCGAAGGCTCGCCAGCGCCGAGATGGGCGCGCGATAAATTTTGATTTACCGGCGAGAAACGCGGTCAATTAATTATACTCCCTTTGTATGCATCGACCGTGGTCCGATCCCTTTCGTGAGATACAACATCCGCTCGCGAAGCTTGGACTTCTAGCCGACTCAATTTCGCCAACCCTCTTTCTCCCCTTCTCTCTCTCTCTCTCTCTCTCTCTCTCTCTCTCTCTCTCTCTCTCTCTCTCTCTCTCTCTCTCTCTCTCTCTTTTTCTCTTTCTTTTTCTCTCGTGCGTTTTTTAGCGCATATATGCCTTAAATTTCCAACACTTTCATACACGTGTGTGGAAAAAATATGTCGCGGCTCTACTTCATCCCTTATCTTCAATTATCCGTACGTTGGTTTCCGCGGTATTCCTCATCCACCCCACCCCTGATGAGGTTGACAACGATAGGCACTTGACACGTAAATTATGGTACACTCTGAAATTGCGGCTGTACCGCCAAGGCAGAAATAGAAATCGAAATTCGGACCCCGCCGGGTATAATTACGCCATCCTCGCAATGTTATAGCGGCCTATTGCGGAACCCTCGTGGACGACAGCTCCCGTTTCCTGATTATCCTGCCCACCTGTCACAGCGATTACTCGTAGATACATAATCCGATTGCCGTTTGCCGATGACAGCAACCTCGCACAGAACGTATGCACGTGTGGACTATGATTACACATGATGACCATGTTTATTCGCTACTGTAACCGGCGTCGAGCCGGATTCGAAGATCTCAGCGCGTTATGATCCTGCATTTCATCCATAATGGCAATATATACGAGTGCATGATTGCAACGATGATCACCGTGATCTCCGTCGCTGTTCAATGCGCAACATAGTCCGAAAGCGTCAACGAGTGCGCTACCATTCTGAGCGCAGAAAGCGAGAAATTAATCGAACAACGGAGAGATATAGAAATCTCGAGAAGAAAATCTCTCAAGATCGGACCCTGCAACTAATTCGGAAACAAAATTCTCAATGCAAAAGTGTCCAAACTGCAACGCTCGTCAGATAGTTGGTATTAAAAATTGCCCTGCCATAGCGACTAAAACTTGCGCGAGTTTGCTTTGTACCGTCCTATGTGCCATTAATCATAGATAAACATTGTAATTATACGCGGTCGCGCACGTTGGAGATCGAGACAATGCCCAACTTTGCGTAGCACGCTGTGAGCATGAAATGCAACGGATGCGGGATTTATGCAGGACCCTGTTGGCAACTTTCGAGGTGTAAATTACGGTGAAAAATATTAGCGAACTCCCGGGAGTCGACGAATCATCGACGACTTTATTGAATCGGACGATGATATTACATTATACAAGAGTTAGACGTTATCCCGAAAAAGTGGTATCTCGACATTCAAGAAATAAGACAATTTCCCGAAAGATCATATTAATGAAACATGAATACCTAAACAATATTGCGAAATACAATGTTCTCGAGGTATATAATTATTCCGAGGAAGATTTGTTACATCGGCGTAATAGAGTTACACCGAGAACAATATACGGATATATTAATATCTCCCTTTTTTTCCGAGTACAATTGCTGTACTTCAATAAATAAATATTAACACATCTGACTGTACAAATATGACTGGAAATTCGGCGGAACTTTTGCACAAACCTTCAACATATACATCAATCTTATCGGAAAAAATGTTTTAGTGAGTCAGCACGCATACAACCAAACGATCCCTCTCACCTGTCCCGACGTATCATTGCAAGATTCCTGACAAACCCTTCGGCCCTTGAGCGCTCCAACATCACGTGCCGCGATTTTTCAGGCAAATCCTTCTGCGTCCTCAGCGTTCACCTTGAAAATCACGCCAAGGCCGTCGGTCTTTATCATCGGATTTCCGCCGCGAACGAACACGCGGGTGACGACGCGTGTATCGATGGTCACGCGTCACATCGTCGGATACGCGGTTGCGAAGTTCACGGTCTCGCGACGATATCCGTCGTGAAAAGCGATGCCGATGGCGAGGGTGGTGGTGGCGGTGACGGTAGGCGACGACAGAGAGAGAGAGAGAGAGAGAGAGAAACCGAAACGAGAAAGATGCGATCACGCGGTTGGACGGTGTATAAAGAAGCGTCGGCATCGACGAGACTGCGACACTTTTTGATCGTTCTCTGACAAAGGCTCAGCGGGTCCGACGCGAGATGGTCGTCCGAGTGCATCTGAGAGTCGCCACGTTAGCACTCGTTCTATTCTTTGAGTTTCTCACGCGGATTCGGGCCGAGTACAATAACTGTGAGTATACACGGCGCTCCGAGTATATCAATTTATTTTTGTCACGCTGTCGGACGGGTCTCTCTACGCCGTGTTCGCGCGGGCGCGAACTTCGCGTTACGAATGGGAGAAGCGAGGAATACGAGAACGCGCGCGTCTCCGGCAAGCGGAAATTTTAATCTTCAATGTTCACGTTTTGCCTGCATTATTTTCCCGGGCAATAAACTGTTCTCTAAGACCAATATTAGTAGCTGTTACTTGAAATTTGTCTCATGTGAAATAGCCTGATTTATATAATATAGAATTGGGTGAATGTTTCAGTCGAATCACGATTACAAATATATAACGTCATATGCTACACCAGTTGAGCAAGTATCATCCTGAAAATTTTCGATATCTCGAAGTTTCAAAACTGGGACAATTTTCTGAAAAGCCATATTACCGAAATACGAATACCTAGACCGTATCGCGAAATACAATTTTCCTGAGATGTACACTTGTCCCGAAAAAGAATTATTACTCTGGAAACAACACACGCAAGTATATCAAAACCTCAGCATTTAAGTACACTTTTGCTATACTCAAGTGCTGCACTCAAATACCCCTTTGCTGTACTCAAATGAGTAAATATTAATTCATTCGGTTACACAACAAGACAATTCTAACGTTTAATAATAAAATAACATTTCTTAAGATCGCTTAGTATTCAAGAGGGATGAGGGTGGTGTTGTTGCATATAAATTATAAATTTTTCAGAAAAGATTGTCTCACATTAGTACGTTCTATATGATTCGGAAAATTCATATCTAATCAAATATGGGGCTAAAATATTCGTCGAATAAAAGTTCCGAAATACTCTTGCAGAAAAGTATAATAATACACAATAAAGCCAATGACATATAATAAAAGTAACTTAATGAAGACGAATAATTATTCGTATAATTAAGCCAGAATATCGATTACTCGTATAATTAAACCAGAAATTGTTTAAGCCATTTTGAAACTTTGCAACTCAAATATCCGTCATACGAAACAATCGGATTCATGAAACTGTTATGTTACTACTGGAATACTTTGCTTTGTTACAGATTATTATAGACTCTTCTCGTAATAATAGATTCATTATTGCGCAAGTTAATTATTATGTAAATTGTATATTTATGATGCCCTTTGCATTTTCCCTTGTGGTTCTCAAAGTTTAGGTAAACTTACTTTATCAAAGTGCAACATCTATAGCAAACTCTGTATTAGTCAGTTCGCTCGAAACTCTGAGAAGCTCGCCAACTATTCCTGTTGCAATTAATTTTTCGAAAATTTATTTACTACGTAGCGTATCATGTGGCATGCTTCATTTTATTATTATTCCCAGAAGATTGAATTACTATGTTATTACGCTTTAACGTCAAATAGATCGCGTTCTCGACTACTTTACATTCTGCATGCGACTGTTAGAAATTTTTCTTGCAAATGGACTAATTCTAATCTTAATGTTTTCGTCATACTAGTAATGTCTTAATAAGTATAACACTTAACAGTATAAAGCAAATCTATTTTAGTTATTAGCATTAAACATTAAATATATTCGCATGAAACATTTTTCAAGATTTTCCCAGATACAGCATCGTTTTCAATTAAAATTCTCAAATTTGCCCAAAATTGGTCATCCAATCATTAGATCCCAAGAAATTTTTTATACGGATACATATTAAACAATAGTACGAACAATTTAAATATATAACACAATAATATAATATACGAATAAAAGAGAGATGAAAAGTTTCTTATTCATTATTCTGGTTCGTCCGAATTGCTTCTAAGTGTATTTCCTGACGATTGAGCATCTTCAACTGATTAATTTCTAACAACTCGACGATTAAACGTGAATAATTAAACGTCGAAAGCGACGGGGAGGAGATCCCGCGTCTTGCTCTCCTCTCGAGACAATAACGAGCACGAATCGTCGCCCAGCAAATGGAACACAGGTATCATAAAGTTTGCGCTAAATTGTGCGGTCATTTATCCAAGCGCGACTTTACTTTCCGCGCTACTACGGCGATCTATAACGAGATTATCGCGTCGCTTACAAGCGTCACGCTCGCGCTAAGATAGAGCGCCGCGATGTCACGCGGCGCGGTCTATTATCTCGAGAGTTTAACGTACGCGCGCGCCATTCGACGGGTGCATTTGTAAACGTAAACGTCGGTTTAGCCACCATAAAAGGGAAACGTTAAGTGAGAGCGCAACCCCAACGGTATTTGGCACGGTAGCGCGGGCAATAGAGAGGACGCGCGCGCGTACGGTGAGCGGGCGGGCGGGCTGGGTGCTCGCAAATCGACGACTCTCACGGCAAATCGGCGCAGGAAATACCGAACTGTATTTTTCGGCATTGCTTGGAACAGCGGACGCATAATATTAGGTGCATTTTATGCAGCAGCTCGTTGCCCGGGCGTGCTCGCGCGCGAGCCCGTCCTCGCGCTCGACGGTGAGCTCTCGCTCGACTACGATCGGCCGGCTCTCGAGCTTTTCTGTCGGCCGTCCATTTAAACGCGGCGCGGAGGCGCGGAGGCACTAGACGCCAAACGGAAGTCGATGCTGAATTCGGAATAGAAGCTTGCGGATTACGCTGTGGAACACCGGAAGTTAATAAACCGAATTTAGTGTTCACCGTTAGCGTAGTGCACATTCGCGGCGCACAGTCCGCCGTGCGTCGTTGCTCTCCAGCCAATATTTGAAAGTGGCTTCGAGAGAAAGAGAGAGAGGGAGAGAGAGCGAGAGAGAGAGAGAGAGAGAGAGAGAGAATGAATGAGAGAGCGGGAGACAATATTAAGGGATATTTATGAGAAACAAAAATTTACAAGAGATTCTTATTCTAATATATTTAATATAATAATAATGATGACAATAATATTGATGACATTAATATATACCTACATTTTTACGGGAATCTTGTTGGAATGTTGGATCTCTTAATCGTAACATCAAATGTGATAATAAAAAAATGTTTTATATAACTAAATGACGCTCAATAATTTGTAATCGATGGAAACACCCGAAGCAGCATTTGCAAAATAAGTTAGTCTATTATTGCGTTTTCCATATTTAATGCGATGGGCGATATAGATAAGCGGCTAAACGCTAATACACCGAACAACACTGCATCAAACGAACCGGTGTTAACTACTACTACTAGTAATTAACATAGCTTGTTAATTGTATAATTATAATCCTATTTGCAACTCATTTAATTGCAAGTAAATTGTGTCTCTGTTCTCTTTCCCCTTCCCCCCCCCTCTCTCTCTCTCTCTCTCTCTTTCTCAATTATACATGTTTATCTAAATTGCGCTTTGACGGATTACACTCAGTTTGATTCCCCCCATACCTTCTATTCCGCGCGATAAAATTCCGCAAATTACCGTAGATATTCTACCGTATTTATACACGCACATAACATTTAGCATGAAACAATGCATACACTATAAGAAAACATCTCAAAATTGCCGACGACTATTTCAGGAACGGATCCTACAAAGTTCGCAATTATCCAGCTGAAACGTTTTTCATGGCTGGTCTAGCGCCCTTTATAACGTATCTCCCGTTTTTAAATCTATCAAATTTCCACTTATTCAAACAAGTAGGTACAGGTGGGTAAATATTTCATTCCACGTGTCAAAACTCGTTGGCCAACTGGCCGCCGAAGTGATCGGAATAAAATGCATGCGCTTGGAAAAAATGATGGAATTAACGCGCCGCAAAAAATTGTCTCCCGTGTTGATTTACGTCCCAAAAAGCTCCCGTGTCGGAGACAGCGCGCTGATAGATTATTTGAGCAGCGTGTCCCGCTGCATAATGCAGAGTGTATAGATTGTGTCATCGCCTCGTTTACAAACGCGCTCTTTTGCCGCGAAATGTCAGACAAAGCGCCGGGCGAAATTGAATAAAGCTAATTATTTAGCGGCTAATTTTTAACGGCAATAAAACGACTGTCCCTGTCAAATATTTAGGCTCTGTATTATGCGCGAGCGGAGCAAAGTGGTTTATTCATGAGACCGACGGCTGACTGTTTCTTCGTCGAGCGATTGCATTGTGATCGTTATTGGCAATAATTTTATGCTTCGTGACTGAATAATCTGTCGCAAGCTTACGCGTGAGCGGCAAGGGTGTTACAACAAATTAAATATAAATAATTAATCTTTCACGCTGTCGATTGAATAAAATTGCGATAATTATTACCGCTCGAATTACTGTCACAAGTCGTACATAGCATCTGATGTCCATTAAGCGAATTGTATCCCTGTTCAAAGATTCACGCTCGACCTCGCATATATTATTTAACATGTTATGTTTACGCAAATACACACACACACACACACACACACACACACACATTCCGAAACGTTATTAAAATATTTTCCCGAAATTCGCTTGACTCGTTTTAAACTCAGCGATATGTAAATTATTGGTATTACATGGAAAAATATTCTTCGCATGAAATGCTCGGACTCGGACGCTACCGTTATTTTGGTCGGTAAACAAATTACATGCCGCACAAATTACGTTACAGTTACGATCGCCCAAATATACGGCCACTGCCGTATATATAAATATACGTGTAACGAGATTGCAAAATTATATTTCACCGTTAGCAAAAAAAATAAAGAAGGAAAAAGGAAGAGAAACGATCCGTTTCTATGATAGTAGGAGGATATCCATTGAGGAAACAAACCTGCTCGAGGAATGTGCGAAGGCCGCTTGATAACGTAATTGCGTTTTCGGCGCTGACAAGCTGCCGCTACGTAGGCGGAAGGTGAGCGCGTGCGGAATAGAAAAATAGGTAGACAGCCTTGCCGAAGGCTGCAAATTTAGCAAGTACGCGACCTCGGCGTTGCTCAGTGACTCAAGCATTTTGTCAACGACCGTTCAGTGTCAAACTCGTAACGGACGATATTAGGGGGTTCTTAACCTACTCGAGGTCGCGGAAAGACCTCCTTTCTAATATCGAAAGATACCATCTATTTTTACGATGATGAAGTATAAATATCACGTCATTGTTACTTTCACATACATGTTAATGAAATATTGCACCTTTCCGGGGTGTTTCAAATTTCTATTCCGCATTATTAGCTTCCTTCCTATCATTTACGAGTCTGTCATGCTGCGCGAGTAATATGACGAGACGTTTCGCGCGTTTGAAAGGAAATGAAACTGTATTTTTCGCAATTGCGAATAGAATAACAAAATGGCATCACGCTTATTTGGGATAGCCGAAACATTTTAAAATGTGTTAACGGGTTATAGGTTAAATGATCAAATGACAGTTGATTGTTCTACGTACGTTTAAAGACTGAGGATTACATTCTTGTTTTCTTAAGGAAAGTGTTATTAGTAATAATTCTATGCTCTAAACCTAGTCGAGAACATGGGACACTTATGTGAAAAACTATCATAAAATCTTCGATTGGCAATAGTCAGGAGTAACAATATCAGCATATGCGATACATTGTCATTGTCATTTTTATTCTACGGTAAAAAAAAATTAGTAACTGGCATTCTCTCGTATGTATTTCTTAATAGTTTAAATTATAATAATTCTTGATGATTGAATATATAAGAGCTTTAATATGCAATATTGAAATAAAACTGTATCTTGTGTGCGTGAAGAAAGAAGAATTTACTGAATTCCGTGGATAATACATTATCGGTGAGCTACGAGTTGTTTTTATTATAATACGGATCGATAGAATCAGCACGTTTCACTTTCAACGCGTTTCGTACGGCGTTAAGTTATCTGCTACAGTATAGATTTAGGATTTGAGTTGGTCCAGAAAAAAAAAGAAAAAAATAATACTCCCCCTTGATATAATTACTCGGTGAGTAATTTGTACGGCGCTTTTTATCTCGTTGATTTTCCTGGTGAGATATTAAGTTTGGAATTGTTTCGACGGATGTCCATGACTCTCTCGAGATTTATCTTATCGTTGGCAGAGAATCAATATCGAGCAGAACTAAATCTCATTCATATCTAATGTATACAAGATAAAAGAAATACATTACGCGAACAAGATCGCCAAGGAGATTCGGAATTCTCAAGTTTCGGAGACCCCAAGAACGCGCGATTCAATCATTTTCAATCACCTTTCTGCCTGCAAATTATCATCATTATTAGTTTTATTATAATTTACCTCGTACTAATTTACAAAATAGTTTATTTTTAAAACTAGTTATGTCGATTCTTCAATTTTTCATCGAGCGTAATATGCCTAATGAGCAAAGAAAAGTATTTTTCATCCAAAATTGTTTTTCTTCTATATGGATTGGATTTATATTGGATTGTGTGACAAACAATATCGAATCTTTTAAGTAAAACAAAACGATTGTATTTTTATGTCGTTATAATGTTATAAAACAATATGTGTTCTTTTGATTCATGACGATTCTTCACATACATCGTTTCATAAAATTACAACGATATAGAAATATATATAAACTTTTCATTTTACCTAATTAAATAAATTTGATGCTTATGATGAGTATTTGATGCGTATGATAATTTTACGGACATACAAACAAAATACAAGTAATCTTTACTTGAACATAATGTATATTTTCTTGCGTATATATTATTCAATAAAAATTTTTTGCCTGTATATTATTCAATAACAATTTTTTTTTCGCATATTCCTCGCATGCGAGAGATTAGATCCAAAATAATAAATTTCATCGCTCCGCTATCGACCCAAGATATTCGCGAGTATGACTAATTAATTAATCAATTAAATGGCAACTAACACTCGTTACGAAAATATGTTACAAATGTGAATTGTGCGATGTTTGGCGCTGAGAGAGAGAGAGAGAGAGAGAGAGAGAGAGAGAGAGAGAGAGAGAGAGAGAGAGAGAGAGAAGAGAGAGAGAGAGAGAGAGAGAGAGAGAGAGAGAGAGAGAGAGAGAGAGAGAGAGAGAGAGAGAGAGAGAGAGAGAGAGAAGAGAGAGAGAGAGAGAGAGAGAGAGAGAGAGAGAGAGAGAGAGAGAGAGAAGAGAGAGAGAGAGAGAGAGAGAGAGAGAGAGAGAGAGAGAGAGAGAGAGAGAGAGAGAGAGAGAGAGAGAGAGAGAGAGAGAGAGAGAGAGAGAGAGAGAGAGAGAGAGAGAGAGAGAGAGAGAGAGAGAGAGAGAGAAGAGAGAGAGAGAGAGAGAGAGAGAGAGAGAGCGAGAGCGAGGGAGAAAGAGTGGAGGGAGGGGGGAGAGTGACGACGACGATTCTCACGTACTCCCACGTACGTTCCCGTAGATCCACTTTACCGGCACAACAAGCACGCCGCGGTTACGGCTGCCAAGATACCTCGATTTACAGCCATACGGCCACTGCCAGGTTTCCCCAAAAACACACAGGGGTGTGAGCTCTTTTTTTCGACACCCTTCCCAGAGGCGCAACCCAACTCGACGGAGGATATAAACGGGGGTTGCCTCCGTGACCGAGCCCGTTCGTCGAACCGAGGCGGCATCGGCCGTATTATCATGATCGCGTTCCCGAACTGCTTTTGACATATCTATTACGCGTTTCGGAATAGAGGCGACTTCGAATTCTATGCCGCCTCCCCGGCCACCACCCGCTTCGACGTCCTTTCCTCGCCCGTTGTGGAAGAGCGGCGGGGATGGGAAACGCGGTGGTGCAGACGTAGAGGTCCAATTAATCAGTCGGGGCGTGAAACGAGAGGGGGTCCGACCCGTGGGTGGTTCGAAGGGGGTTGAACAGAGCGAGGGAGAGGGGCGAGTGAAGCGGGGAGGGAGAGAGAGAGAAAGAGATAGGGAAACCAAGGGAGAGAGCGAGAGAGAGGGAGTGGTTTGGCTCGCACAGGGGTGTCGCAGGGATTGTGGTGACAGATCCGCCGTATCTGTCCCTATCTGCTCGGGGCATTAAATTCGCGCGACGCCAGCCAGCGTCGTGCCGCCAGCAGAGGGGATTCGCTCGAATCGGTTAACATTCCGTTGCGCGGCGATTCAAGTTTCAATTAAATGCAACGCCGTTAACAGACGTTGCGTCGCGTCGCGTCAATCGGATCGCCATCGCCGCCACTGCCGCTGAGGTGGATTTTAAGAACGTAATTTTGTCGTCCTTTCGCGAGACGAGTTCATTCAAAGATGAAAAAGGACTCGTAACACGTTCGACTATCCAAACAGGAAGAAAAAGAGAGAGAGAGAGAGAGAGTGCGCACTTCTCGTCTCCCTATATTGCGAAAACCATTAGATTAACCGAGCCGATTATTTGTTTCCCTCCTATGTCTACGTTCATAGAAATGAGTAATTGGATCGATCCTGATAGAGATCGCGCGAATTAACTTTCCTATAGCCGAGTCAGAGGAATTAATTATCCCCTTCTACGGAGGAGTATTGTAAAACTTCTATGGATGATGCACAATGATCGAAAATATGAAAAATAAAATATATTATATTCATGTTTCAACTCATCTGTAATAACTCGTATAAACTGGAAGAATCTCCGACAATAAACATTGCGAGAACATTTCCATGTAATGCAATGATCGATTTAATTACGATTCTGTGTAATTGGTACTATTTAATTATTATTAATTAATGATAATTTATGGTAATTGTCTGTAGTGGAACTCAGCAATCATCTATAATCGTTGATTGCAACCAAGTGCGATTTCACTATTTATTACTTTCAAACGCGATTGTATTCATTACGTTCTATGGAAGGTTATAGCGAGAAAGAGAGAAAAAGGAAGAAAGAGCGGGTGTTCTCTCTTTTCTTTGTTTTTTCCTTCTTTTCTCTTCTATCCTGGTCTGAGATATCGGTGCAAAATTTTATTAGCGTAATCGCGCTTCTTCTTGCAATCTTTTAATCGATTTATGCCGATGTTCTCTTTTCGTGGTGCAGTTTACAATTATATACTTTGACAGCAACTGCTGCTGAGCTACAAGCGAAGCGGATTTCAGAGTGTAAAGTTTCCTATCTTTTCACCGACTGAGCACTACTTATCATCTTTTCATTCTCTCTTGATTCTTTAAAAGACTCACGACAGTCACAAATGTCGGTTCTTTTTATCGATCAATTTTCTCATTTATAAATAAAAAATAATCTTTGATAATCTGTATAACAATTATTCGATCGTGGTGGATAGCATCAGGTTCATTTGAGAATACGCATACATCGGATCAGAGTTTTCCATGTCTTATTATTATTATTGTTTTATTAATTTTATATATAAAAATATAATAAGAAATCAAACAAATAGTGAATTAGGTCTGCTAATATTTTGTGAGCTTTCTCATCACCTTAAGAAATTTTGTCTCTTTACATATTATCCGACACATCTTACGATTGGTGGGATTTATTTCTCACTCGTACCTAATAGTAGTCATATTATATTAGCCCTTTTTCTGACATTCTTTTAATAAAGTATTATAAAACTTTTCATGAATAGTACACAATGATTAGAAATATAAAAATATATATTATTTATGTTTCACATTTCATCTATAATAACTCGTATAAATTAGAAGATTTTCCGGTAATAAATGCTGCGAGAACATTTTCATGTAATACAATGATCGATTTAATTACGATTCTGTGCAATTGGCACTATTTAATTGTTGATTGATCTATCGTGAAAACGCCTGGCAAACATTAATCAGCGAATGCTAAGGACGATATATTCTGCCAGTATGCTTTCATCAACAAGAGCTCAGATGGTAATTCCGTGCAATTCAGAATGATCGTGATATTAGATGTGACGATCACGTTTCCGATAGTAATTCGATGTTTCACGCGAGCACCGACACTAAATTATTTGCACAAGTCCCTACGCAATTTCATCTCGTCGATAAAACGTAGAATTTGGAAAATACACATTGTACATAAGTAACTGAGACATAAAAAGTAAAATAAATGGGGAATGTAAAGTAGCAAATATAAAATAGAATCGAGAATGAAAAGAAGAAGTGAAATATCTAAGACTGGATTTTCATTATCCACCTAGACAACGGCAGACAGGGGTCTGTCAAACCTCCGTCAAGTTTTCTGGTAATTATGCAGAATAAGGCCGACCTCGCGGTTAATTTCAATGAATCACGACGGCTTTGAATTATATTGTTAAAGACATGATCCTAAGTAACTTTTAACAGATTTAAGATTTTTTATTTATTAAAAGTTTATAAACTCTTACGCATGGTACATCTATTGGATAGAAACGAATAAATTAAAAAAATGACGCGGTAGTTATAAATTAAAATAATAATGTAGCTTACGTGGGTTTTCAATGTTTTAGGTTTAGTTTAAAATACTCATTATTCTAATAAGGCGGAATATTTCAGTTTCAAGCGAAGACGTATCAAGTCTATGCACGTACTTGAAAATGTTCGTACTTTCCAAAATTTTAATTTTGAATCGAAAGGTTATGAATTGAAAGGTTATGTTCTTGAGGACTGACGTTACTTGGTATGTTCTTCAAATTCTTTTTGTTTATTAACTTTTTAATACATAAATAACAAGAACTAAAATTTCTTATTGAGAGTCATGACTTTAACATAATTCAAAGATTACCAATCGATGCGTTAGGCCTTATGCATAATTACCGTATTTTCCTTTTTTTAATAGGAATAATTGAAATGAAATGATGGCGCAGATAACATAAATACCTCGAATATAAAAACATTGAGAAATGTTTCGATAAAGGATTAACAGATCTTTGTCTATCGCCGCCTAGAGGGATAGTGAGAATTCAGCTTAAGATCGCGTCGCTAACGACACGATGTGGACGGTTTCGGATATCGGACGGTCATACGGACGGTGATGCGAAATCGCCGTAGCAATCAATCGTTACCGAGCATTAACGTGGATATTCGTGTTTGATAGTGGCAGATGTCCCGTGCGGCAGAAGCGAAAGTGGGATACGATCGGCGCGAATTGTCGGAGGTCAAGAGGCCGCACCGCACGAATTTCCGTGGCTCGTGAGCATCACAAGGAAGGGCGGACATTTTTGTGGCGGTGCCATCCTGAATGATAGATTCGTATTGACCGCCGCACATTGTTTATGCTCGTGAGTAAATTTATGCGATTATTTTATTACGTGCAAAATGTAAGTTTCGATTTTAGTAGGATTTAAATGTCCTAACTAAAAAGTAAATTACTAGTATTTATAAAAGCAAAGCTTCTAGCAGTCGACGTTTTGAAATATTTTTTTTTTAAAGTGTTTGAGTGTTCTTATTTTTGTTTATTTTAATCATGTTATTAGTATTTATTCTTGTTAAATTAGAATTTTGTATATTTGTGGAATCAAATATATAAAAATATGAGTCTTAATTTATATATTATCTATTATATAATCATGGTTTTACATTGAATTTCGGCAGGTATCCCTGACATTTAATTAATTTTGTCACCGTAATAAATTTGCACATCGGAAGAAAGTTAATTATTATGTCTCTTCGCATAAATGATTAATGTGTTATGGCAGCAAAATATGATACATCACATCTTCGGTTTTACTTATATTTTAACAACTTTTCCAAAAGTGCATCTTCATTTTAACGGAGTACACAAACTCCATCAAGACTAAGTCCTTTATAAAGTAGACTTTAATTTCAACGATCGATTTGAATATACAATTTGTTGATAACTTTTAATAATATACTCGCATATCAAATTTCGTTAAATCCGTCGAAGGCTGTGAAACATAATTATTACTTTAGAGATTTTCTATATATAAAGTATATTCCTTTTAATTTTATCAAGAATATTTTATTACTTTACAGTTTTGTTTTCATTAAAGCTTCGAAATTTATTTCAACGCATATTTTTTCATTATTGAAGTATGTGATATTGAAATATAGAAAATCGTAACGAATAACGACATGCTTGCGAAATGAAAAATTTTATTCTTTGAATAGAAAAAAGAAAAACTCTATACGCAGACAAGAAAAAGACAAGCAATATAAAATCATCCTAAATTTAAATCCTAAAATTTAAAATAATGATAAAAGAATTTATCTACCTATTGTATAAATACAGCGACTAGATGCACAAGTTCATATATAATTTTCTCGCGTCACCATGTAAAGCATGAAAAATTCCAAATAAAAACAAACACAAATCTCTCATAATTAATATATTCCTAATAATTATATTCCTATAAAATTTCATAGTCGGCAAAATAATAAATTTAGATTGCCCATAATAAAATACATATTCTAACAACGAATAAAGATATATTCAAATATATACATATATGGACATTGTGTAATAAAAAATAAGCTGGACGTAAAAAAATACTGACGTAAAATTATCGAGTGGCCAATCGCAATCATCCGGATTTGCGATCAGCGTTGCGTGAATAAAAAAAAATATTTCCGGCTAAACTGCCATACATATGAGATAAATATATAAACAACTAAAAATATCAGAATACACACACACACACATACCATGATATATATGTGACGCGTGCGTGCAGATATCATAAGTAGAAACATAATCATTTTATGAGATTCATACGAGAGATTCAGAAAAAATATTCCGTTTTTACGTGTACGATATTTCTCTCTATATATATATTTCTCTTTTCCCGTCTCTCCCCTCCTCCTCTTTTGTTCCAAAAGAAAGAGATTAAATTTTTCACTTCGAACATGCCAATATTATATCAGAGACTATCGGCAAAAGCTTTCGTCGCGCGTCACTGAACGGTCGAGCGCAGACAGCGTTTCGGACAACACCTCGTCAAAGCGAACAAATGGAATAATAAATACCAATGATCACGTCACAAATTAAACGAGCAACAATCACTATCACCGCGTAGCAGACGAGTTTGCGCGACCACGGCGATGTATGCGGGACAGCTTTCGTGTAGATATAATTAAACGGACGAGTAGACTCATAGCCGACCGGGCAACAAAACGTGCAGATATTGCGCGTATCCCTTTCGGTCACTGGACAGATTACAGAGGGATGGGATGGAGAGGACGATAGGGGCCGTTCGGGGGCGTCGAGCGGCCGTAGGGAGAATTCACAGCGCCGAGCTTTGGCGCTGTAAACCATGATTGCGTGTAGATTACAGACCACTCGGTAATTGCTAGCAGCCATGCAAAACGCATGGAAAACGTTGCAACAAGGCGCGAGGGAGGCGTGAAAATGAAGGCGGCCGTGTCCGCCCTGTCGCGTCTCACTTTACCTTCGGCCCTTCGCGGCCCGTGCCGCTACTCTATTCCTTTCTTTTTGCCCCTTCTATTATTCGCCGCTGCATAATCCAGGAGTCGTTTGCGCGTTTCGAGAAGAAACGGCCCGCTGCGTCGACGATATCTAGCACCTTGTTGCATCGAATTTATGGCGACTGGATTCTCTTCCGGCGGCTTCTTGTTATCTCGTGTACACTGTGTAGGAAAAATCGAGATGAAGTTCGCACGTGACGAACTTTATCGGACATTCTTGGAAGTTCCAATTAGGGCGGATGCGCGACAGCGAATGCGCGAGTGCTGCTCCACAATTCCTTTCTTCTCAACTTAGTACTCTTATGTTATCTTTATAATAAATATTCTTCTCAAAGTACAGTAAGACTTAACTCCTCAAACGATCGTTTTTCATATATCGCCTCAAATGACTAACTTTATTATTTTTATCACATGCCGAGATCACAAATCCGAGCGCTTTTTACCGGCATCTACCGTCGAATTGTTCCAACGAGATCAACTCGACTTAACATCGTCCGCGCGTCTTCGCACAAACGCTGGCCGTTTTCGAATATAAGCAAATGTAACAGCGCACTCGTCGAATTAGCGGTTGATTAAACAAATAATAACGCGTCGTTCTATCGGACTGATGGCGCGGCGACCAATTACCATTAATACAACGTGCGCAACGCGGATAATATGGCTGATTAATCATCACGCGAGCAGGTACGAATTACACCCGTATAGTAGTACAAGAACTGGCAGCCTAGCGACGCGGCGTCGATATTTCCCATTCGACGATATCGTACGGTAAATTAATGTTCAGCGGTACCTTATTGCTAACGTCATTCTCCGTGCGACGTTGCGTAATTCACGGGCGCGTCCCAATGCTTGTATAGCTAGTGCCAAGAGAGCCACGCGATTTAACGAACCGGACTGAAATTAATTCCGATCGATTTACCGAGTCGGCGTCCAATTAATTTTTAACGAGATCGTCGGTACACGTGGAAAAAAAGGAAGATTCTTTTTGTCGTAGCTGAATGGCGCGCATTATTCGCATAATGCGAGAAGAATGAACACGTGCCTAATTGGCACAATGTTGAACTATTAAACGAGTCTTTAATTAATACCGCAAGCTCCGTGCTAAAGACAATTCAACTTCGATCAAATGTGTCTTTATCTGCATATACATTCCTTTCTTCTCCTTCTGTTTCCGTATTTTCTTTTATTTTTATTTATTTATTTATTTTTTTTTTTCGTTTAAGTAACAGCAGTTCCAATTTTTTACGACTTATCGGCACGTTGGATCGCGAGCGTTTCATAAAATGAAACAGCAAGGGGACGATAATCTGGAACGTTGGCGCGTTGATCGTCCGGTATTTTGTCCTAGCGTAGCGATTAAAAGGAACGATTAAAAGGTCGTAATTAACATACATATTTCTGTTTAGACATTAGGAAACGTTTAATAGCACTAATTAACTCGCGTTAATATCCCGCTCGTTGCGGGGCAAAGTTGCGTTTTGGAACTCGCGCGCGCGCGCGCGCGCGCGCGCGACCGCGTTATTTTGTGGATGAGTTACGTGTCCTAATGAGTTATGATAATGAGGTGTCCCAGAGAACGCGTATATTACGCGGACGGGAAGGGCCAACGACCAGGAAGCACGCGACCTCGATTTTAATGCAAAATCCGCCGACCCATTTGGAAGCGCGATTTTTCGCTGAGTAGAGAGCACAAAACGTCGATCTCCTCCGTTATCCCGAGGCGAGCGATTAACGCAATCGACGCTGGCTCAACGGAACACAAATCGAGTTGCCGCGGCAACGCTCGTGCATCTCCTCCGATGGACGAGCTCCTCGCCCGCCGCCGTCTTCGCCGCCTGCGACGCCCGAGCGCTCGCGCATTTTAATTGGAAGGGCGCGACGACGTCGAGGAGGGAGTGTCGGAGATGCATTGAAAGTAAACCGTATAATCCGCGAGCCGCGGAACAATAGCGGGGACTCGACGACGATGGAAAGGTCCATTAAGGCGGCTTTGTAAGGAGCGGCGACGAAACAGGCCCTGGAAACTTAGAAAACGCTCCGCGATAAACTCTCTCCGCGTGTATAGGAGGGAAAGAGACCACGAGATGAAGAGGAAGCGAGGAGAGGGGCCGAGAGAGGAAGGGAGGAACAGGTGAGAGGAAAAGGGATGGAAGGAGATCGGGACAGGGGGGGAGAGTAGGGTAGACGCGGCAGGGGTTGCCGCTGACGAAAGTGGGACGACAGAGGCTCGTAAAATACAACGGCGAGACGCGGGGGCGCTCGACCGTTGGGACGGATAGTTTCGTGGAGGGAGCGTCGTAATTTTGTTAATTATTCAGAGGTACCGTAGACCGATTAATTAACTGAAGCCACTCGGGCCGGCTCAGGTATTCGAGGAAGCTTCGCAGACGCGGGCGCGTCGTTCGGGTGGGACAAAAATCCCGGTTAAATAATTGCCGACGTCTCAGAGAAAGAAACTGCGAAAGAGGTGGGATTCGCCCGCTTAGTTGATAGGACAGTGCGGGGGAGGAGGAGATTCTCACAGAGGATGGCCGGGTGTATCGACGACTTCTCGCGGGGGGATTCGCGAATCTTCCATTATTGCTAGCCGGTGTCTAGCTTGGACTTCCTGCGCGTTAAGAGGAGAGTGCGGAGGAGAAGATTCCCGTGATACATATGCGTGTGTGTGTGTGTGTGTGTGTGTGTGTGTTTGCATGTACATGTGCGTTTCGTGACTCGAGTAAAGAGCGGAGGTTGAATGCCGTTTCTTTCTTTTTTTTTCATTCACCATTCTTACGGCACGAGCCGTATAAATTTCTTGCAGGAAACGTAAGTTGCGGGCATTTCGCGGGCTTGCGAATATGAGATGTGTACATTACTCGTCTCAAATGCATTCATGGTATTCTTATATGCCGTTGCTGTATAGTGTATCACTCTTATACACAAGCATGCACGTACACTTTCACCTTTCAATTCTTCTATCAGGTTTCGGTTAATACATGCGAATAACTTGTATGAATTAAACCGAATGCGGCTCGTTATTTATATATTATTGTACGTAGTATTGACCTATCTTTTTATTATAGTATCTTTTGAAATTTTAATATATAAAGACATTAGATTAGATAAAAACTGCTTGAGCGGTAAACAGATTTATGCTTTTATATCTTTATATCTCTAATGTGTTTCTTATGTTTCTGATGTTTACGTACATCACTTTTTCTTTTGTCATGTACTTTTCGGATTCAATATAAATATCAAACTGTAAAAAGATTGAGAACTGATGATGATTAAAGAGAGATGTCTTGTCTGGTTGTTTCGTTTTGAGAATTTTGAGAGAGAAGAGAAACGTTGCGAAGAGATTCTAATCAAATTACTGTGCGTTGTGTGCGAATACGAGCAAATGTTTTTGCATCAAAGTGAAATTTTACGATCACAAGGATCATTTAATCTCGACAAATTGAAATATAGCACTTGATTGAAATAAACGTTTACATATAATGGAAAGCTAATGGACAATTAATATCATTGCAATAAACAAATGCAGAGGCAAGAGCCAGCAATGTTATTTGATCGAAATGTAATATATAAGAGAAAAATTTGTTTCTTTTTATACACATACACACATAAATTCAATTCAAACATTTCAGCCTTTAAATCATCCTGGTTAAAAATTACAATAAAACAAAAAAGATTAAAAAATTATTTATAATTTATTTATAAAGGCAAATTTTTCTTTTATCTGTTAAATTTCGCTCGAACAACAGCGCTGGTTCTTACTTGCTCGTTTGCATTTATTTATTTGGTTCTGCTTATTGAAAATCTATTTATTTTATGTAATATCATTTTTCCCTCTATTTTTCTCCTTTCACCTTACATTATTATGTCCTGCTTTAAATTACTGCACTTTCTTAGAAAACGAGAAAATGAAATATATATATATATATATATATATACACTTGTATTTTAACTATCAAATATACCATCATAATGCTATTGAATGTTAATAGTTACGAAAACCATACAATGGTGTTCTTCGCACTTTGCAAAACACTCGATTCTTTGACAGCGAGAGGAGGAGAAAGAAACTCTCGCCAGCCTTCTCGATCAATCGTATCAATAGCACTCGCGAATAGCACGGCGTATCGTTCGCAAATTGAATTCACTCCCGCTTTAATTCCAGCGGCACGAACAAGATTCCCGTAGGACAACTGAGAGTCACTCTGGGCGAGCACAATTTAAAGGCCCCAGAAGTGCCAGCAGCAAGACACGAGAGCGTCATAAACGCAGTGTTGCATCCCGGTCACAGGTGCGGCAAGTATGTAGACGATATTGCGCTGTTGGAACTAGCCAGACCGATCACTTGGTCGGAAAGCGTGAAACCCGCGTGTTTACCTGTGGCCACAGGAAAACCAGGTTATAGTGCCTTCGGCGGTGAGCACGCCATCGTAGCGGGATGGGGCTGGCTCGGCGAAGATAGGTCCAGATGTAAGTAATTGTTTCCTCTTTTTCCGCACTAATTGTGTGTACACGACAGCGCCGAATGAGATTAGGGATCATTACGTCTGACTTGGCTTTTGACGCATCGGTAAATACGATCTAAACGATCCTATTTGGAGCTATCGCGAAGGCTCATTTCGAAATTCCAATCCTCATCGTGTCGCATTTACTAAAAGAGTCTCCTATTTCGGAGTATTGTTACGAGATCTTGCGTATCTTTCGTCGGACTAACTAGTACAGAGGTTTCTCGAGATTTTCCTAGATACAACGTAGATTCCGATGAGAATGCTCCAAATTGTCCCCAAATTGGTTGTCTCGCTATATGATACCGATTTCATTCTATTCCAAGGATGTGGATTCCATCTTTATTCGAAATATGGATTTTTCTGACTGGCACAAATAATGCGGGAACTCGCTCGTTTTAATGAATAAAACCAGAATATTTTCTTATAGAATCAAATAGAACATTCCAGTTTATATCGACTATTGTGTTAAATAGAATATGGAAATAAAAATAATAAATATTTAAAACATTTGGGATATTTATATTTTTCGTTTCATACTTGTAGAAGATACTTGAGAAGTGTAAATATTCTCTCAAATCTATAACGTAAAATAAAAACTAGAAACTATCTTTGCAAAAATACTAGATAGAGCAAATAAAATATTTTATGTTTGAATTTGCATGTTTGAAATATTACGCTTCTAATCAAAATCCGCGTAAACTTTTGAATCAGAGAATTATTTATCGGTTCTTATTCAAATACTAGAAAAATTCCGACGTGGAAAGTTCCATGAATGTGCCTATTTTGCACATTTTTCATATTTTTCATATTGGAAGAAAAATTGTGAAAAGGTGATATCGAATCAGATGTCGAAAGTTCGGCTCTACTATGTGATAAATAGAGGTCGAATACTGAATAGAAATAAACAGGTGAATTTTAATTAATGATATTCGGTACTAGAATCGGTGCATATCTGCGGTGCACATTAGTTTCTTAATAGCCGTTAATCGCGGAATCTCGGCACAGTTCACGCGAATATTTCGCTCGAACTTTCGTAAGGTTTCCTATCGACATTGAATGCCGACTATTCAAGAGCACTTGAACGTTTCCGGCTTCCGCAGATTATTAGCAATTTGGCACATCTCAAGAAATACATTGTGTCCGTGTTTTGTATGCATACGCAATTGCATTGCGTGACGTGCGTGTGACGCATAAATATTCTCGCGAATGCAAGCGCAGAGTTATCTAACGCGAAGATTCCGCTTGATCCGCCAAGTTGCGGAGAGTCTTCATAAATACTTGAGATATATATCGGTAAGCCTAAAGTGTATGTGTGTGTATATTTCGATAAATCTTGGCACGATAACGATCGGAGCAACGAAACGCACGCCGAAGTTTCTGTAATCACCAAAGTTCCCGCAAGCGTGGTAGTGCGACACGTATAACAATTCGCATAGAATCAATAAAAGTGGCCAGGGGGTCATCTTGGCAGCAAAACAGAACGTGGAGAACTTATTTCCGGAGGGGTAAAAGTATAATCTCAATGTTTATTTCTAATCGTTTATCCATACAGGCCCGATTGCATTTATGATTGTCTGGATTAAATAAATCCTAAAAATGCATTTGACTGTTATTGTCCTCAATTTTATGAGTTCTTTTAAAAAATATAATTTTTTACCTGGGAACCTGAGCGTTCTGAGAAATTAGAATTTCAAAGGTTTAAAGCGGCTCGCGTATCGTCTCGAAACGATCGGACTGCGAGCGCGGGCGGTGATTCGGTCCACTGATTCGGAGGAGAACTTGGTCACGACGTGCTATTGAAATGTTGTTATGTTATGTTCCAGACAAAAGGACGGATGTGCTGCAGAAAGTGGAGGTCCGCGTAGTGGCAAATACCGTATGCAGCGAATGGTACGCGAGCCAGGGCAAGTCGACCCGCGTAGGTTCGACGCAAATGTGCGCCGGATACGAAGAGGGAGGAAGGGATTCTTGCTGGGTAAGTAAAAAGCGTCCATTGCGAGCTGCACCTACGGCAAAAATACGACGCCATGGGCGTTCTGCCCATGGCGTCGTATTTTTGCGTTTGCGCATCGCTGCTCGTCCACAGCACCGCTTGTCAATCGCCCGATCACGGAATTCACGGTTCGCCGGCCGGGCACGACGCGAATTTCAATAAATATCCGCGGTACCATGGTAATGCGAGTGTACAATGCTGCTCAGGCATGATAGCCGACCATGTCGGATGATACCGGTCCCCGATAATTGGATCGTATATAATTGCATTGGCCTCGCTCTCTCCGGGCCTCTAACGTGAATCGATATTTATACGAAATTGTGACAGGGATTGGAAAAATAGCGGTGACGTTCGCTAAACAGGCGAAGAGCATCGCGGCATCGGCTTCTCCTTAATTACTAAGTGAATTATGAGGGACTTTTTAAGCGATATTTACTTAGAAAATAATATCCTTGACATTAAGTCGTAGCAAAAAAAGCCAATCTTCTCTTCCTCTTTTTTGTTCTTCCATTTTTTTTCAATCGAATATTTATCGATTACTTATGTTATCGATACTTATATTCGCCTAAACATTGGATTGCAATAAATTTGTTTCTCTCAGCTTGATTTGATCAAACACTGCTCACAATTGACCGTTTGAAAGTAGAAATCGATGAGAAGTCCCGAATCAGTTAATAGAAAGGACGATATATTTTTTACTAGGGAATAATATAATATATACATAATTCTTTTTTGAATTCTCGTCTTTTTAATTTTGTCCTGAAAAGTCGAACGGATTTATACACAAACTCAATATATCTATGGCAAATAATCTACAAGAATCTATGCATGCACACAGAAAAATATATATTCCATTCAAGTAAATGTTACTTGCTTCAAATTTATTTAAAATATATATTCTGAATGCTAGTAAGTTTATATCTCAATCAAGAATATTAATTAATATAATAAGTTTTCCTAAAATTGCAATGATATATTTGAAGACTATTATCAAGAAAATATTCTTTGTTAAAAATAATAATTACTGGACTAGGATGACACATAAATTATATTATAAAGAAATTAAAGATAATTACAAATAAATATAGACACGCATATGTTGCAATATGCACATATATAAAAGTGATGTTTCCTACTTGATGTTCTAAGAAATGGATATCAGGAGGCAGAGGAGACAAAGTCGGTCGCTTTTTTACTTTCTGTTTCCTTATCTTACGTAAAGATGGACAACGCGTCTTTCCTGCTACGCGAACATTAAGTTCGCGTGATCAATTAAACTAACGGCAGTTCTTGCGAAAGTAACTCCTGCGGGAGTTCCGCTACGGCATTACCAAGTCGGCATCCACCGGAACAAAAATGAAAGTATCACCCTCTCGATCTTGTCCCCGATAAGTTCCCCTTGCGTCTCTGCCGCGTCCTTATCAGCAATTTCTATTTCCCCCTGTTGAAGGTATTCCCGAGAAAACAATCGAGAAGGAACGTATTGCTTCGAAATATATCAAGGAGAAAGGGAATACCGAAAGTACAATACCGCTGAAGGTTCCGATGGGAATTGAGATGTGCTAGATTTCCTATTTGCCTCGTTTGCGCTTGCTCGTGAGAATTACGGACAGCCAGCGACTAGCAAGATTGATTTCAATAGATTTTATACCGGATATATATAACGCGGTTGGAATTAAAAAAAAGAATAGATTACATTAATACACTTATAGCGATAAAAATATATTTTTTTGCACATAGAAAAATATATATTGCATTCAAGTAAATGTTATTTATTAGATATTTCGTAAATTTATATACCCATAAATCTATTATAAGTTTATCATAAGTATTAAATTTACTCAAAATACATTCTAGATTCCGATAAGTTCATAGTATTTTAATTAAGAATATTAAATCAAAATTAAAAAATATTAACATAATATTTATAATAAATATTATATTATATTATTATAATTGAATCAAGATAAAAATTCGATTTGCTTTTTCTCCATAGTACATATATTATTGTGTTTTTAATATATTATTTCATAATATTAATTTTATGATATTGGAAAGATAATATATATTTTTTATGAGTAAATATGATATATAATAAACTTTCCTAACTTTAGTAACGAGTATATTTAAAAACTATTACCAAGAGAATATTCTTTGTTGAAGGTAACTATTATTTGAGAGGAGGAAAGTAAACCGAGGAATCGCTTTTCTCAGCAGTAGTATAATATTTCTCTTTGTGCGATATTCTCACGGACATATCTCTTACCATACGCAGCAATTCGAATTTTCCTTGCCGAAGACCGAGGAAAATATCTCTTCTGAATATCGAGAGATACCTCTTCTTAATATAAATTCCTGTCGCATACATTAGTGAATTAAACTAATCAGTCACAAACTAAACAATATAAAAGCTGTTTTTTCAATTATTATTCTGAAAAGGGAGACCCGATCGATGAATCACGGGAATAAATTCAGACAATATTAACGCACCGTGCGAAATAAACCGAGCAACGATAAACGTCGCGCGCCGGTAAAAGCTCGTTTCCATCTTGAGAATTTCCAACGGCGAGATTTACGATCCGGATCCGCGCGCGGAACGATACCGAGACTTGCAATAATGGATACACACGCGGCCCTATACGCTCCGTACTAGAGCAAGTGGAATTTGCACCGCGTCGTTTACCATAACCACGAAAGCTTATGGGACGTGAGGAGACGACTGCACATCCTGCACTTTATTTCAGGCCGACAGTGGCGGGCCTTTGATGGTCGGAAGTCGTCCTGGTGGTAGCGCGATGGTCGTAGGAGTAGTCTCCACAGGCATAGGTTGTAGTAGACCGCGACTTCCTGGCATTTACACACGTACTTCGGATTACATTTCTTGGATCACGCGAGAGGTGCAATCTCGCCGGTGAACTGCGACGCCGAGGAGCTGCCAACGCGAAGTTCCATCTCGACGTCTTCGATCCTTCGCCTTTTCTGGCTTAATCGTAAATTTGCTTGTACACATTAGAGTTGTGAGATAAAAAAAATTGAAAAGAGCAGACTGAACTGTCACAAAAAAAAAAAGAAATTAGAAATGTAATTTGTGCAAAATATATTTTTTCACAAATACATAAAAAATATTTTATAGTCTGGATATTTTTAATATTGTATATATATAGCTGGATAGTTGAATATGGACGATAAAACTTGGGCTATCCAACTGAGATCTGGACATCTGACGTCCCTATGTTGTACATTCAATTAAATTCGCTCCGAGATTGTTCGCGATGACGATTCGGGTAATCGACTCGAGTTGACGATGTGTTCTTTTTCCAAAGCTACATTACAGTTGCAGTTGTGTAATGCAGAAGGAAAAAAGTCGATCTTAATTATTATTTTGATCGATATCTAGTCTAATAGTATGTATACAGATCTCGAAACCTCTTAATCTTGCAGCTATCCCTTCTACGATAATATTATATACCAATATTTTAATGTACTTATAATAATTTCGAGAAATATGCTTATTTATTTTATATATGTGTTTATTTAAATATTTATTTCTGTTAATATGACGAAAGTATACCAATTTTTGGCATGCCCAAAGTGCACTTATTTATTATTATTATTATTATTATTTTATTTTCAAAACTTATAATAAAAATATTTTGCATAAAAGAAATAAAAAGAGCATGATATGAATGATTGATTATTATGAGATGTTCGAATTATTAATTAGTTTTAATTAAATTTGTCGATTAAACGAGATAATCGACCTAACAAAGTATTGTCATACGATTATTTTTGTGAAATAAAGATATAATGATAGTTAGAAATTTATAAAAAAATGAACGGATTAATAATTTCTACTACTGTCATGTTAAAAAAGAATATTTTAAATTATAAATATTCAGTCTTTAAAAAGACTTCTGGTGATAATTGAATATTAATATATCATATCAAAATATATCATCATGGACATTTTAGTACAAAATTTCATCATCAAGACACGGTAATAAATACCTGGTACATAATTATTATTCAGTTAAAGCAAAATACGCCTCAGAGATGAACAAAAACAATTATAGATAATTATTTCTGGATAAACAGAATTTAAGAATTAACAATTTGTTAAAATATATGTGTATATAGATGGTCATATATGTCAATTTCTACAATATCGCTAAATTTTACGATATTACATCATTATTGGGCATTTAAAGTAAAAGCATAGGCATGGAAAAGATAGATGCAACAAATTTTGAGATAGAGGCAAAAAATATTTCATTTTTGGTTAATGAAAATCTATGCATATATATGTGAACTAATTTATACAGACTGTATTTAATAAAGTAAAAGTATAATGTGTATAATCTGAAGAAAAAAAATTAGTTACATTGAAAAATAGAACTGCATAGAATATTTAAAATATAATTCATACATGTAGAGAAATTCTACCTCTTGTAGAATTTAGACTTAGAATAAATATAATCTAGTCATATTTATATAATTTTATAACTTTAGTTATAAGATTATGAATCGATATATATATCACAGTATTCCAATCATATAAAACCAATGTAAATGTTAATAAAGAAATTTCAGTAACCTTAACTGATAAAAGCATTTAATTTCAATATGTAATATAGTAGAGTATCTCAAAATGTAAAATGACACTGTTGAATTTTTACAAGATGTATTATAATAATCAATAAAGAGATTTACAATTAGTAATACTCACTACACTAAATCATACTCTTCTTTGTTTTCTTGGTCTTGGCGGATTCCAGCTTACCCTAGTATCATCCGTAATCGAAACAATTTTTAATCCTGTCATAGAAAGACCTTTTATAGAAGACTGAAAACCAATATTCAGCATTAAATATATTATCAATCATTAAATTGATGTAATGGATATAAGGAAAAAATTATGTTCTTAAAGTACCATTCTGCCTGCTCCGATTCCTTGTACTCGTATTCTCACTGATTCTATACCATATTCACGAATACGCTGAATAATAAATACATACTTTTTAGCAATAAACATATAGATATATAAATCTAATTACATAGATTACATATTTCATATTCGTAGAACAACTTATGTCATGTATGTAACTTTTACAACATATATTCAATTTATACTCACATGACCCAATGTTAAAGCTGCTTGTTGAGCAGCAATGTTTGTTCCTTTTCTAGCATTTTTAAAACCTTCAACACCAGCTGAATGCAATGTTAATACTTTACCAGTGCAATCAGTGAGAGTCATAATTGTATTATTAGGAGTTGATTTAATATTAATAATATGCAATTCTTTATACAGTATACCATTAAATAGGCGATTCGGTGTATCGGCATCAGGAAATAGAGATTCTCTGAAACATTAAAACGAAACTGTTATAACAGCTTCCATAGAAGATATGGCTCCTATTAGGGCTATTCCTGCAACTTACTTCTGATTAATGTTCAGCAGTTCGGGTGTAGTTTCTCCTTCTATTAATTCATACTTTGAGTCCTTGCCAACCCTCAATTTGCCGGAATCTGATCGAATTTTCTTGTTACAAAGTGAGGTAGTGCAAATGTTTCTGGGGGTTATGGTATTTAAAAAGGCGCAAATTGCAGCACCACTGACCGACACACTGTTCGATAATAAAGGAGATTTAAACAACAATAGAGCAGACTTAATCATTTTAGTTAAACCGTTAAATAATAATAATACTCAATAGTTCACAAGAAATAGACCTAAGCAATGTGAACAAATAAAACAACTGTGTAAACTATCATAAACAGATGGTGTCCCTAAGCTATTGCCATCTCTGCATCTCTTGCAGTATTATGAAGTGAAAAGCGACACCAGCGCTATATAAATTGTATACGCTGATAACAGCTTACTGACGACCTCTTAAGGTCATTCTACAATACGTGTCGTAAATTGTAAGCCGTAAGAACTGACCAATTATAGCCGATTATTTTTGTAATAATCGACTATGATTCGCCAATTCTTACGACTTACAACTTACGACACGTATTGTAGAATGACCTTAACATTCACACTCTGGTTATTTGACGGAACTGTCGGTAACCGTAAATCTTATGAGCATCCGAGCAATCGATTTACGATGATCGAACCAATTATCTCTAAATTCATATTATTCTTACTTAATATTTCACAATTTAATAATCTATACTAGTGTGATGTAGCAATAATTTTATTCGACTTGTATTATACTCGAACAAAAATAAATTTGCAATTTATATTATCATAACATAAGTATTAACAAGCATGATATATTTTAATGTATATAATTTATATAAATATGTAATTATATGCGTTACTTGAAATATCGACGAGATAATACCAGAGAGAAACCTGCGACCTGAGAGCGGCCTCCGGGCCGATTCATAGGCCGATATTCATAATCAGGTCTTATATTTAAGACCATTAATCTTAAGTTCATCTTCAGATACACAGTAGCCAATGGTTGCGTTCAGCAGAGAAAAGCACTTAGTAAGCGCTTTCCGCTACGTTACCAACTGTTAGGAAGTTCTGCTGAACGCTCTTTTAATCGATTTTGCATTCAAAACGAACGCTATAGGTTATGTTATATACTTAATGAGTTTGTACGAAGTCGTTAAAATGGATGTAATAAATTTAATTGCAATAGACGAAGGGTTAGATATTAATAACGTAGTGAATATCGTTGTAGAAAATTTGGGTCATCCATTATCAGGTGATTTAATTAGACGTGGAACGAAAAGCCGCGAAATGAAAATTATTTCGAAGTAACGATTCCTCGTTATACAGATTTACAATTTGTGGAACATTTTAGGATGTCACGAGGCACGTTTGAGGTTTTTATCCGATATTTTTGTTACCTATAGAAATATAATTTATGATAATTTCATTTATTATAGGAATTACTTAACATAGTTGCTCCTCTCATAAATCAAGAAGAAAATATAAATGTAAGTACGAGCAAAAAGTTGATGTTTACAATTTGGGCATTAGCTAAACCTGAAAGTTTTTTAGCAGTGAGTGATAAATTTGGGTTAGCCAAAAGTACTGGCTACCAAATATTTATTAATGTAATTTATACTTTGGCACAATTAATGCCTACTTATGTGCAATGGCCAAATGTAGCACAATGTGATTTATCTTTATTTAACTGTAAGTTATTTCATTGGAGTTATCAATTTTTACTAATAATAATTAATAAAATTACAATTTTCTTATAAGCATTTATTAATTTAGATATTTGAAGCTTGATCGCGTGGTTTCACAAAAGTAATTGCTATAGATTCAAGAGTTTTTAGGAACAGTAGTATTGATTCCCCTTATAGAGAAATCAAAGACTAAATCAGTACCGAAAACCGGATATTGATCAATACTATATATCAGTGTTAGAAAATTGTCTAAGTGCGATGACAAGTTGTTTTCATCTTACAGGTACTTACCCCACTAATTTACTCAACAAATTAAGTCAGATAAAAGAACGATTCGTATTAATTTTTATTTTCTTATAAAGAAATTAGAGAATCAGTCAGTACCGAAAATTGAAGACCGATCAATATTTAATTTATTCATCAAATTAACGCGGATAGATGAACGATTCATATGAATTTTTTACTTATAGAGAAATAGGAGAGTAAATCAGTACCGAAAATCGAATATCGAACAATACCGTAAATCAGTGTCAGAAAATTGTTCAAGTGCAATGACAATTTGTTCTCAATTTTCAGGTATTTATCCCTCTAATTTACTCAACAAATTAACTCGAATAAACGGATGATTCGTATCAATTTTTCTTGTCTTATAAAGAAATGAGAGAATAAATCAGTACCGAAAATTGAAGACCGAACAACATTTAATTTATTCATCAAAATAACGCGGATAAATGAACGATTCGTATGAATTTCTTTTTCTTATAGAAAAATGAAAGAGTAAATCAATACCGAAAATCGAATATCAATTAATACCATAAATCAGTGACAGAAAATTGTCCAAGTGCAATGACAATTTGTTCTCATTTTTCAGGTACTTACCCCTCTAATCTTATTCAACAAATTAACTTGTATATACGAACGATTCGTATCAATTTTTTTGTCTTATAAAACAATGAGGAAATAAAACAGTACCGAAAATCGAAGACCGTTCAGTATTCAATTCTTTCATCAAATTAACGCGGATAAATGAACAATTTGTATCAATCTTTTTTCTTTTATAGAGAAATCAAAGACTAAATCAGTATCGAAAACCGGATATCGATTAATACCATAAATCAGTGTCAAAAAATTGCCCACGTGCAATGACAATTTGTTCTTATTTTTCAGGTACTTACCCCTCTAATCTTATTTAACAAATTAACACGGATAAACTAACGAATCGTATCGACTTTTTTGTCTTATAAAAAAATGAGAAAATAAACTAGTACCGAAAACCGAAGACTAATCAATACCATAAATCAATGTCAAGAAAATTGTCCAAGTGCAATAACAAGTTGTTTTCATCTTGCAGGTACTTACCCCACTAATTTACTCAACAAATTAAGTCAGATAAAAGAACGATTAGTATTCAATTTTTATTCTGTTATAGAGAAATTAAAGAATCAGTCAGTACCGAAAATTGAAGACCGAACAACATTTAATTTATTCATCAAAATAACGCGGATAAATGAACGATTCGTATGAATTTCTTTTTCTTATAGAAAAATGAAAGAGTAAATCAATACCGAAAATCGAATATCAATTAATACCATAAATCAGTGACAGAAAATTGTCCAAGTGCAATGACAATTTGTTCTCATTTTTCAGGTACTTACCCCTCTAATCTTATTCAACAAATTAACTCGGATAAACGAACGATTCGTATCAATTTTTTTGTTTTATAAAACGATTTGAAAATAAATCAGTACCGAAAATCGAAGACCGTTCAATATCTAATTCTTTCATCAAATTAACGCGGATAAATGAACAATTTGTATCAATCTTTTTTCTTTTATAGAGAACTCAAAGACTAAATCAGTATCGAAAACCGGATATTGATTAATACTATAAATGAGCGTTAGAAAAATGTCTAAGTGCAATGACAAGGTGTTTTCATCTTACAGGTACTTACCCCACTAATTTATTCAACAAATTAAGTCGGATAAAAGAAAGATTCGTATAAATTTTTATTCTCTTATAAAGAAATTAGAGAATCAGTCAGTACCGAAAAGTGAAGACCAATCAATATTTAATTTATTCATCAAATTAACGCGGATAAAGGAACGATTCGTTGAATCTTTTTTCTTATAGAGAAATAGAAAAGTAAATCAGTATCGAAAATCGAATATCGATCAATACCGTAAAGCAGTGTCAGAAAATTGTCCAAGTGCAATGACAATTTGTTCTCAATATTCAGGTATTTATCCCTTTAATATACTCAACAAATTAACTCGAATAAACGGATGATTCGTATCAATTTTTCTTGTCTTATAAAGAAATGAGAATAAATCAGTACCGAAAATTGAAGACCGATCAATATTTAATTTATTCATCAAATTAACGCGGATAAATGAACGATTCGTATGAATTTTTTTCTTATAGAGAAATGAAAAAGTAGATCAGTACCGGAAATCGAATATCGATTAATACTATAAATCAGTGTCAAAAAATTGTCCAAGTGCAATGACAAGTTGTTTTCATCTTGCAGGTACTTACCCCACTAATTTACTCAACAAATTAAGTCGGATAAAAGAACGATTCGTATCAATTTTTATTCTCTTGTAAAGAAATTAGAAAATTAGTGAGTACCGAAAATCGAAGACCGTTCAATATCTAATTCTTTCATCAAATTAACGCGGATAAATGAACAATTTGTATCAATCTTTTTTCTTTTATAGAGAACTCAAAGACTAAATCAGTATCGAAAACCGGATATTGATTAATACTATAAATGAGCGTTAGAAAAATGTCTAAGTGCAATGACAAGGTGTTTTCATCTTACAGGTACTTACCCCACTAATTTATTCAACAAATTAAGTCGGATAAAAGAAAGATTCTTATAAATTTTTATTCTCTTATAAAGAAATTAGAGAATCAGTCAGTACCGAAAAGTGAAGACCAATCAATATTTAATTTATTCATCAAATTAACGCGGATAAAGGAACGATTCGTTGAATCTTTTTTCTTATAGAGAAATAGAAAAGTAAATCAGTATCGAAAATCGAATATCGATCAATACCGTAAAGCAGTGTCAGAAAATTGTCCAAGTGCAATGACAATTTGTTCTCAATATTCAGGTATTTATCCCTTTAATATACTCAACAAATTAACTCGAATAAACGGATGATTCGTATCAATTTTTCTTGTCTTATAAAGAAATGAGAATAAATCAGTACCGAAAATTGAAGACCGAACAACATTTAATTTATTCATCAAAATAACGCGGATAAATGAACGATTCGTATGAATTTCTTTTTCTTATAGAAAAATGAAAGAGTAAATCAATACCGAAAATCGAATATCAATTAATACCATAAATCAGTGACAGAAAATTGTCCAAGTGCAATGACAATTTGTTCTCATTTTTCAGGTACTTACCCCTCTAATCTTATTCAACAAATTAACTCGGATAAACGAACGATTCGTATCAATTTTTTTGTTTTATAAAACGATTTGAAAATAAATCAGTACCGAAAATCGAAGAGCGTTCAATATCTAATTCTTTCATCAAATTAACGCGGATAAATGAACAATTTGTATCAATCTTTTTTCTTTTATAGAGAACTCAAAGACTAAATCAGTATCGAAAACCGGATATTGATTAATACTATAAATGAGCGTTAGAAAAATGTCTAAGTGCAATGACAAGGTGTTTTCATCTTACAGGTACTTACCCCACTAATTTATTCAACAAATTAAGTCGGATAAAAGAAAGATTCGTATAAATTTTTATTCTCTTATAAAGAAATTAGAGAATCAGTCAGTACCGAAAAGTGAAGACCAATCAATATTTAATTTATTCATCAAATTAACGCGGATAAAGGAACGATTCGTTGAATCTTTTTTCTTATAGAGAAATAGAAAAGTAAATCAGTATCGAAAATCGAATATCGATCAATACCGTAAAGCAGTGTCAGAAAATTGTCCAAGTGCAATGACAATTTGTTCTCAATATTCAGGTATTTATCCCTTTAATATACTCAACAAATTAACTCGAATAAACGGATGATTCGTATCAATTTTTCTTGTCTTATAAAGAAATGAGAATAAATCAGTACCGAAAATTGAAGACCGATCAATATTTAATTTATTCATCAAATTAACGCGGATAAATGAACGATTCGTATGAATTTTTTTCTTATAGAGAAATGAAAAAGTAGATCAGTACCGGAAATCGAATATCGATTAATACTATAAATCAGTGTCAAAAAATTGTCCAAGTGCAATGACAAGTTGTTTTCATCTTGCAGGTACTTACCCCACTAATTTACTCAACAAATTAAGTCGGATAAAAGAACGATTCGTATCAATTTTTATTCTCTTGTAAAGAAATTAGAAAATTAGTGAGTACCGAAAATCGAAGACCGTTCAATATCTAATTCTTTCATCAAATTAACGCGGATAAATGAACAATTTGTATCAATCTTTTTTCTTTTATAGAGAACTCAAAGACTAAATCAGTATCGAAAACCGGATATTGATTAATACTATAAATGAGCGTTAGAAAAATGTCTAAGTGCAATGACAAGGTGTTTCATCTTACAGGTACTTACCCCACTAATTTATTCAACAAATTAAGTCGGATAAAAAAAGATTCTATAAATTTTTATTCTCTTATAAAGAAATTAGAGAATCAGTCAGTACCGAAAAGTGAAGACCAATCAATATTTAATTTATTCATCAAATTAACGCGGATAAAGGAACGATTCGTTGAATCTTTTTTCTTATAGAGAAATAGAAAAGTAAATCAGTATCGAAAATCGAATATCGATCAATACCGTAAAGCAGTGTCAGAAAATTGTCCAAGTGCAATGACAATTTGTTCTCAATATTCAGGTATTTATCCCTTTAATATACTCAACAAATTAACTCGAATAAACGGATGATTCGTATCAATTTTTCTTGTCTTATAAAGAAATGAGAATAAATCAGTACCGAAAATTGAAGACCGAACAACATTTAATTTATTCATCAAAATAACGCGGATAAATGAACGATTCGTATGAATTTCTTTTTCTTATAGAAAAATGAAAGAGTAAATCAATACCGAAAATCGAATATCAATTAATACCATAAATCAGTGACAGAAAATTGTCCAAGTGCAATGACAATTTGTTCTCATTTTTCAGGTACTTACCCCTCTAATCTTATTCAACAAATTAACTCGGATAAACGAACGATTCGTATCAATTTTTTTGTTTTATAAAACGATTTGAAAATAAATCAGTACCGAAAATCGAAGAGCGTTCAATATCTAATTCTTTCATCAAATTAACGCGGATAAATGAACAATTTGTATCAATCTTTTTTCTTTTATAGAGAACTCAAAGACTAAATCAGTATCGAAAACCGGATATTGATTAATACTATAAATGAGCGTTAGAAAAATGTCTAAGTGCAATGACAAGGTGTTTTCATCTTACAGGTACTTACCCCACTAATTTATTCAACAAATTAAGTCGAATAAAAGAAAGATTCGTATAAATTTTTATTCTCTTATAAAGAAATTAGAGAATCAGTCAGTACCGAAAAGTGAAGACCAATCAATATTTAATTTATTCATCAAATTAACGCGGATAAAGGAACGATTCGTTGAATCTTTTTTCTTATAGAGAAATAGAAAAGTAAATCAGTATCGAAAATCGAATATCGATCAATACCGTAAAGCAGTGTCAGAAAATTGTCCAAGTGCAATGACAATTTGTTCTCAATATTCAGGTATTTATCCCTTTAATATACTCAACAAATTAACTCGAATAAACAGATGATTCGTATCAATTTTTCTTGTCTTATAAAGAAATGAGAATAAATCAGTACCGAAAATTGAAAACCGATCAATATTTAATTTATTCATCAAATTAACGCGGATAAATGAACGATTCGTATGAATTTTTTTCTTATAGAGAAATGAAAAAATAGATCAGTACCGGAAATCGAATATCGATTAATACTATAAATCAGTGTCAAAAAATTGTCCAAGTGCAATGACAAGTTGTTTTCATCTTGCAGGTACTTACCCCACTAATTTACTCAACAAATTAAGTCGGATAAAAGAACGATTCGTATCAATTTTTATTCTCTTGTAAAGAAATTAGAGAATTAGTTAGTACCGAAAATTGAAGACCGATCAATATTTAATTTATTCATCAAATTAACGCGGATAAATGAACGATTCGTTGAATCTTGTTTCTTATAGAGAAATAGAAAAGTAAATCAGTATCGAAAATCGAATGTCGATCAATACCGTAAATCAGTGTCAGAAAATTGTCCATGTATAATAACAATTTGTTCTCATTTTTAAGGTATTTATCCCTCTAATTTACTCAACAAATTAACTCGAATAAACGAATGATTCGTATCAATTTTTTGTCTTATAAAGAAGTGAGAGAATAAATCAGTACCGAAAATTGAAGACCGATCAATATTTAATTTATTCATCAAATTAACGCGGATAAATGAACGAGTCGTATCAATTATTTTTTCTTGTAGAGAAATGAATGAGTAAATCAGTACCGAAAATCGGATATCGATCAATACCATAAATCAGTGTCAGAAAATTGTCCAAGTGCAATGACAATTCGTTCTCATTTTTCAGGTACTTACTTTTACAAGTTAGGATTTGGTAAAAAAAAAGTCTTTCCCGAGTCGAAATATTAATTCTACATTAATCCTGCAAATTGCATCCAATTTGAAAAATCAATGCAGAATATCTAGATGCGCAATAGTGAACATGCTTTGTCCTACCTGAACGTTATATCTGGCTACTCTCGCAGTCTCGCCCATGATGAGTCTTCAACAGCGACGTATTCCGTAGTTATTTAATACTCGTTTATATCGATAATGTATATGTACTTAATCCTTATATTCTTAATTAATAAATGAGCAATTTTTGTTGATGTTGATTATATATTCGCTTAACAGCGCAAGGAAGAGAGCAAAGATAAAAACGTAAATAGAACTGCCTTTGTTAAAACTGCGCGTGAGATTAATATATAAGGATTAAATAATCATATAAAAATTAGAGGAAATGGGAGATGAAAAACACTTTTTATTCTCATCATTCTTAAAGTTCTTTTTTCCTTTTTTCTTCTCTTTTTTTTCTTTTCTTTTTTCTAATAAGAATGATGAGAATTGCAGCTCTCAAAAGAGCTGAAGCTGCAAAGGCAAAGACAACGGTTATGTCTAATAATGCTGTTTCACTAATAGAGATTTTAATTTAGATTCGGTACAATAAGAAAAATAAACAAGAATGAGAAACGGACATTCTAGCAGATTCTAAACGAAAACAGTAATCTGAGCATTATTAGACGAATAAAAATCAACATTTGTAAAATTTATATCAGATTGTAAGATCATTATTCATAGTTTTCTAAATTATGTGCAACTTTTTATTAAGAACATAATTAAAAATTTGTATTCATAAACTTTAGCTTGCCTCAGCAACCTTGTTTAAATAGACATTCATATTTTATGAGAAAAGAAAAGTAGAACTCATGTTACGTGAAATTAGGTTAACAAATAATCAAATCTCAAGCTATTTTATCAGTTTTCAGATGATAAACTATGAATGCTGGTCTAATTTCGACTCGGGTATGTCCTTACTTCGAGTAAGGTCTGTTAAAATCAGAAAAATAATAATGCGTAATAATAATAACTCAAGGTACCTCGAATACCATACATGATGTGTCGCTGTCCACGTCTCTCGGCGCGCTCCAAGACCTCTCTCCATCCTGACTTCTCGATCCGACGTCCTCCTTCCGGTTACTTCGTCGCAGCACCCCCGGATACTCCATCGTAGCACTGGCGACGACACTGACTCTAGCTCTAACACTCGCGCAAGTAAGATTCGGGGACAAAGAAACGCGTATTAACCGCGATACGACTACTTGCGTCGCGGTATGCGCGTCGTTCGTCGGCTCGAGGCGCAATGTCCTTTCCGCAATCACGGAGTCATATATAAGCGTACGAAACCAAACAACCGGGAAGGCACGGTTACCCCCCACCTTGTCGATCAGTGTTGATGCCTGCGTCGTCCGTAAGCTGAAAATGAAAACAACTCGTGTTTTCAAAGCATGCCTGTGAGAGACTCGCTTCTAACTTCACAATACTTGTTTACGTATGTTCCAAGAATCATATTACACCGAATTCAAACTGTCTCTATTGATATGACATACACGAGATCTGCGATCGCATCATTGATCTTTCTTTGGACAAGAAAATCCTGAGAGGAACGCTGTTCGAGAATATCACATTTTATGTTTCAGATGCCTTGCAGATTATCGAATCCGATGTAACAGATCAAGGAAAGTATGAATACGTCGCTATGAATAACACGCGTGGGCATGGAGTACTTCAAGTCAATCACGTTATACGTGAAACGTATGTATATTTAATATTATATAAAACTTACCTTTTTAAACAAAAAGGTAAAAAAAAGGCGCCAAGTACAAGCGCAACACGTATTGTGTTATTTTTAGAAGCATCAAACTCAAATTATTTTATTTATTGTATATATGTGTACATAAGTTTTTACAAGTAAAACTTATAATTATAATAAAACTCTGCAACACTTTTCTACTGTACAAAAGAAGTGATATATCAGAACAGTAGCGCCAACTAAGAAACCTAACATATATATATGATTATTGTATACTTAACTTAATATTTTTAGAAATCTCAAATTCAAATTATTTTCTTTTTTAAGATATATATTATGTACATAACATAAGTTTTTATAATATATGTACATAAACTTTTAAAAGTAAAAATTATATCGTGTTATAAAAATTTAACACGTTTGTTAATAGTGTCCAATATTTAAAAAAAAAATATCTTTTTAAGGGTTATGTTATTCAAAATATTCAAGAAAACCTAGCTATAAAAAATGTCCATAACATAAATGTTTACAAGTAAAATTTATCATTATTTATTAGAACACTGAGTTATATGGTTGTTTTACTTGTTATTGTAACAAATTAATTATTATAACAATGCAATAAAAAATATTACATACAAAAAATTTTGGCGCGGCTGCACCAAAAACTATATTGAACTAAAATTTGTTTAATATTTTTATGACAGTATTTTTATTATAATATATTCTATAGTGAAGGTTTAAAATTTATTTATTATAATACTATATAAACTTAAATAAAACATTATATCGTATATGTATAAAGAAAATTTACAAGAACATTTTATTATAATAAAAATGCTGTCATGTATGTATTAATCAAGTTTTAGTTCGATATAGTTTTTTAAAGTCAAATTAGATATCATTGACATTTCGTCAATTATAATAAGAATAACATCTTTGAATAAAAAAATATCAAAATATGTAGAATATATACACATTCGATATGTATATTCTATAGTGAAGGTTTATCATTTATTATAATACTATATAAACTTAAATAAAACATTACACCGTATATATATAGAGAGAATTTACATATACATTTTATTATAATTACATAATATTATAATTAGAATTTATTATTATTATATATACGAGAGTAATTGCAGATTCATAAAGTGTCTATGATTATTAGTCGGATGATGACGGATCTTGAATGCCGAGCGCGAAATTCCGACTTCTTATTCCCGGAAAATTCGTCAAACGTCAAACGAAGGACAAAAAGTGTCGTCGCTCGCGAGCCGATCAACACAACCGGCGCGATGTAAACATTGCGGGCCTCGGCGGCGGTTGAAGAGAGACTTGCCCTTGGGCATCTTTTCTTTTCTCGAATGGCATTAAAGATAGTAGATATGGTTGCAGCACGGGCATAAACCGCCTGAAAGTGAATGTAGCACGGACTTCCATGCAGATTTTACCACCAAGATCTAAAAGTGGATGTAGCATTGTAGTTCTCCTCTCAAAATGGATGCAAATGGCGTCCATTTCCAGTGCGAAAAATCGGTGTCGCCGAAAACGCCGTGTTGGCCGCTCTCAGCTTCCTCTCTGCTGATAAAGACTGACAGCCCTGGGTAAATTTTCGTATCAATCAAAGGGACCCGAAAGGGCCTAGAGGTAATTGAAGAGCGATGATAATACCGACTGGTTTAGCTACATTCACGCTAATACAGCTAACAACTATTGCCGGTGCGAGGCAAAACGAAAGTCAACATGCTATTCGTGTTTTCTCGTCGCTCCTACGTCTTTCGACGCACGCTGTCAGCAGTTGCTGAATCGACCAGGCCACGTTGTGACCCAAACGGCTGCGACATTTCTTCAATCATTCATCCCGGCGCGCGCTTACTTGTTAGAATTCTGTAATTAATAACTGCATAATTGTTAAGAATATCGCAGAACGGTATGGGACTGTTATGTTTGTATTAACCCGCTCTATGTCTCTACGAGCTTTGCAACAATTGTTAGGAGACACCCTGTATACAAGTGGTCTGTTCTTTTTAACTGCACTACTGAACTGGTGCAATAAGTTAAAGTGAAAAAAAATATAGTTGTCTCATTCTAACTTTTGCACTAGTTCCGCAGTGCAGCGAAAAAGAACAGACTAATTGTGTCGCAATCGTCGCAGAACAATTTTGACGACGACGACGACGGCAAGGGCTCCGAGGGGCCTGAAGGTAATTCAAGAATCATGACAGTACCGACTACTTCAGCTACACCGAAGATAACACGAATATTTGCAAATCTCTCTGCCTTGTTTCTACGCCTTGTAGAATTTAGTTTTTAACTCTGAAACGGAAAAGAAGGGAAAAATAATCCCTGATGGTACATAATTAACATATATATAAATTACAATTACTTCAACTTGTTAACTCCGATTTTATTTTTCAGTTAATTTTATTGGGAGGATAATTTTCTCTGAGGTAAGAATACAAAATTTTCCGGCATAGGCCGTATGCTGGACATTTAATTATTATATTGCCGGAGGACAATAAAATAAATTGAATTTATCATCGTAATCAACTGTGTACCTTCAAAAATATCAAGCTCTATCAATAAAACAGAGACAAAAATACAAATTATTTAAGGATGCAAAAAAGTATCCAAATACAGTAGATTTGAAAGAAAAAATTTATATATTTTTTTCTTTTTCCAATATTTATGTTTGCCTTTATTTTTTGCGTCTAAACCAATATTGTAATTATACAAAAAAGCAAAACAGGAAGAATGTTTTCTTTCTTACGTAATAATAAAAGATTCTACGGATGTTTTTGCCTGATATTAGTTAGCCATTTAAATTACCAACTTACCGTCGTTACCGACCAAACGGTCAGTTTACTTTAACTCGTGATGTGCTATAGTCCGTTGTATAGCCAGCATTTAAAGTGGACGGTGATCGCCGTGAATCGCATTAATTAATACGTTGAATCGTAATTAATCGCATTTTTTTATCAATTTGTGTCGACACGTAAGAACAATAAGTGTAACAACAAGTGCCTGGAATAAGCGTACGACGTAAAAGAGAAACCAGAGGTATTGACATTAATTCGGTTGGTGAGTAAGCAAATCATTATCAATTACAGTTCAGGGTTATCTATCAGTGTCAGTTCGCGCTATTATAACTATGACCTCTTTCTGAAAGATATCGCTCTCGAAATATCGTCCAAAAGTCGAGACGCATCAGTTAGGTTATGTTGAGCACCCGCAAGATTTAAATTTTTGAGAGGCAGCGCGGTTTCTTTACACTATGCTCCGCAGTGTCACTTACTGTCAACTGCAGTTATTATCAGTTACAATCATTATTGTGCTTAATTAATTTTAAAATTAGCTAGATAAAGATACGATGAGACAAATCTCTCTTAACATATTGTCCTGATTATAAATGAATCTCAATGCAATCTCAGTCTCAATGCCGTCTGATATATGCAGTATTAACGCAAATATCTACTATGTAAAAATATATTTTAATATTTTACACATTTGTAACAATGTAGATTAAATTATCTATGAACGTCATCTTAAATAATTATATAAAAATAACGCATTTCCCGATTAAAGATATAGATGAAGATAATACATATTTATACAATTTAGACAGAAATAAGTTGGTGCCAGAATTTTAACTGAATGGTCATCTATATAATTTGATCAAGATATTACGTAGCAAACGCTAGGCGTAATTAATGCGTATTATGTTCGCAAATATATCACAAAGATGTCTTTGAAAATTGCAGCAACTCTTGTTTATTGTTCCCACGGCTTACGTTCCCGTTTAAATGACGCGTCGAATTATCCGCTGTTGTATCGTATTCATGAGAGATTAGACGGGAATTTATTACTCAAAGCCGTTCGCCCTGCGAAATATCCGATCCGTTGTCGTAGCCGGCACTCTCGGTTTCTTTCATTAGCGTTATCGCTCGGGCGTGTTGGGAACAATGCGCGCGATTTCAATAGCGCAAAATTACGTATTAGTTATCATCAGGCTGCCCGTAGATTGTGTTGCCGCATTTCCCTTACGAGCCATTTCTGGCTCGCGGTTTCTCCGCGTGTAATAACACATGAATAATGCCGCCACGATAATGTGCAACGGTGTGCGTGCGAATGCGTGTGCGACTCTTGATGCCACGCGCATCTCTCTTAGTTAAGAAAATTTGAACGACGAGCTTGCCCGTTGTGGAATGATCCTCCTGCGCGGGCCGGTCGGGTCATTACGAGTTGGAGCGCGACACACGTATCGTTGGTCGATTATACGCAAAAAGTACACGCGATCACTTAAATAATTAAATTCTCATTAGCCAGCCGAATCAAATCGACGTTATTAAGTGGAATTTAATATTTTGCAAAACAGCAATTATGCATATTTTGCGCATTTTCATGCACGATGCTCACACAAGAGTGCACACATCCACATATTAATATTTCGTAATTAGAAGTTCCAATGTTACACGTCCGACGTGATACTAAGAATTAATCACGCATGTTTCGATGTGTGAAGTAATCCCACCTCTGGTTGCCGAGCCAGTAATACATTTGCGAGAGGAAAATTTCGCTACTTTTGCCCGTTTCTATATAATCCTCCAAATAGCGCGATTAATTACGCGGGTCGTCATTATACGCGTCATTATAAAATAAATTCTCCCGTATACGAGTTGCGTCGTATCAGGTATGCATGTAGAGGGAAACGATTCGCTTTATACTTAACAAATTAACGGCGCTGATTCAGTGGCTTTGTAGGGAGCTTTCGAGATAGAATCTATTTCGTGCACGACGGGGTTGCGCACACTCGACGCGGGACGTGCGCTCTCTCTCTATCTCTCTTTCTCTCTTCCCTCTCTCCCCCCTCTCTCTCTCTCTCTCTCTCTCTCTCTCTCTCGCTCTCGCTCTTTCCATTCGGGGATATACTCGAATTAATTACGAGACCCCTCTCATTTACGCAGTTATTATGAACCTTACCCTAAGATCATTACTGAATTACACCGAGAGAAGAAGAGAAAGAGAGAGAGAGAGAGAGAGAGAGAGAGAGAGAGAGAGAGAGAGAGAGAGAGAGAGAGAGAGAGAGAGAGAGAGAGAGAGAGAGAGAGAGAGAGAGAGTGAATTTTAAGAAACTCTGCGCTTGCTTGTTTGCACGCGCAATTAACATTCACCTTGCTATCGACAGTCCCGTGTGTAATTGTTCATTTTCGATTGATATTTGCTATATAAGTACTTAGACAATGCACCGAAACTACAATAAGTAGTCACAACATTTCTCCCAGTCGCTAATATTCCTCAAGATTTCACGACGGATTACTTTACGAAAAAGATCAAGCGATGCGTATCTTGGAAATTTGTAATGAAAGACTTTATGCTGCATAATTCGCATTCCATTACGATCAGAAGCAAGTATTTGTAATCACGAATTAATGTACGTAGTCCACCGGAAACCTATCATCAGTTGTTGCTAGATTAGAATTATCTTATCAACCGACGTAAATTTTCATTATCTAATACCTCCTCCGTTTTTCCAATGCCGCATGTTCGCTTTGCTTTCGCTTTGCAATTGCTAACAAGAAAAAATCAATCTGCAAAATGAAACCTCCACTCATCGTCCACGTAATCCAGCCGGCCTCTCGATGTCATGGCGGTCGTAACAAACAGTTTCATATCGAATTTAATGCCGGTGCCGCCCACATGACGAGAAAAATATTTGGTTTTCAATATAAAATAAGCCTGCACAGAAACAAAGCACGCTGCGAAGGAAACACGGGAGGGGCAATCGTGGGAAGTCAGCAAGCATTCACGGCACTCAAGCTCGATTTATCCAGAGAAACGGTATCGAGTATCCGCTGTACCACACACATAGTCTCCCCCTCTCTCTCCCTCTCTCCTCTCTGCCGTTTAAGCGTAACTGGGTATTCCATTCTTTGAGAGCCCGCGGAGTTTCCCCGATATTTCTGAAAGCGGTCGCTGTGCGATAGATCCTGCGCGCTCGTTTTATCCCTGTACTTTTCCGAGTTCCCTTCACATACATCATGAGGTTCCCGGACAGTCTGACGGAAACAACGCGATTCGAAAGCGCAATTCTGCAAGTCGGATCCGTATTTACGTACATCTTGTACTTTACGTTCCCTGCGCGCGGGGATTTTAATACGGAGTATCGGTCGAAAGTATTGGGAAGAGAGGTACAATGGGAGCCCCTGACAGAATGCCCATTGCTCAACTATCCGAATTATCTTGAATTATTTCGAGCCGAAAAGTTCAGGAAACGCACGCTCGATGATTTTTCCAAGTCTGCCCATACGTTACACTTGCAGTACGCAAACGGTTGCTTTGATGAATCGCGTTCAGATAATCGTTGCAACTACTCGTCGCAACGTCGTTCGAGGAATTCAGCTCGTGGATAAGAATCCGGTGGGAACGAAAGAAGTATGTTCGCGCGTTGTAAGCAAGATCCAACATCTCGAAACGTCCCGTATAGAAAATGTTTTAGAATCTGTTTGGGTTCTATCCCGATTTCCCAAAATATGTTTGGGTTCTAACTGGGAAATATATACAGATTCTAGTTAGAAGTGTAATATTTTAAAAATGCGATTCTAAATGGGAAACACAAACAGATTCTGTTTGGTTACTCCCAACGTTTTCCCAAAAATGTTTCTGGTTTTCATTTTACATTCTACGATAAGAATGAGATGTACAATACCTTAAATATTTACACTTTACATATATATGCATACACACATATACTTGTAAAATATAAATATTTAAAGCATAAATACTTGAAGCAATATTTTGTGAGAAGTTTTTATAAAATAAATGAATATTTAAAACTATATATATTTTTTATTGTAAATATTAATGTATAATAATTATCTCTTATATATAAAACAATAATGCATGTACATAACCGAATTAATAATATGATATATATATATATATATATATATCGTATATATATATTAATTCTCTATGGGCCGAATTTTTGTTTTAAATATAAAAAAATTTATGGAACGGAAAATCAACAATTATAAACCTATATATGTAAATGAAAAAGAAATTTCTAGTTTTAAACAATTTTATTACAATAAATTCACTTTGTGACTTTCAGGTAACAACGGCTTACAATGTTCGCATTTTTGTGTATAAAAACTTAAGCGTGAAATTCTACGAAGCAGTTTGCACTTGGCGTTAAACATCAATGTACGTTGCATTTGGAACATTTTATTTTCGGAACTCCTTTACACCCACAGGGTGTTTCGGGGACATTAGGGCAATCTCCTTTCCAAGGGCGATGACAACTATTATTATTCGTCTGGGATACTGATTGCCAGACAATTTTTTATGGTTCTGAATTTTCCTCATCCGACGATGATTTCGTACTAAATTCTTCGTTGCTGTCAATAATATTTATCCGTCGTCGGGGAAATACTACTGAATCTTCATCGGACTCGGAGTCTAATAACGAATCTTCTGATCCATTACCGCTAATGTGTCTAATTCTAATTCCTCTTTTATTTTTATCTGATTTTGTACTCATCTTTTGGGTGTATGATATATAAATCTGAAAACAGGAGAAAGCACAAGCTTTATCCTAAATATACCGAAATCTGCCATAATAGCCCACTGTAACCTCAAAGTTACAAAAGTGTATCATATAAAAACAGGAACAAAATGATAATTAAAATGCAAACAAAGAAGTTGTTATTGATATACAAACCAGGAGCTATTATGTACACTTTTTTTTGTTCGGTAAACACCGACAGGGGCACAAATAATATCAATTGGAACAAATGGTTCGTTTGCTTCTACTGCAGACAACTCGCACGGCATTTGTTTTGTTATCTCAGGTTGATGGCACTGCCAACCGTCAATCAATATTGGTATTGGTTGTCTCAGAGACATTATAGAATTAAAACGTATACGCCATCTCATGAAAAAAATTAAAATTATTTGGTAAAATATCGATATATTAGCATGTAACCTGAAAATTACACGGGCCCATAGAGGGTTAATTCGATTTTTAAAATAACTCAAATTGTTTGCGAGAGAAATAATTATGAAAAAATATTAATAGAAGGCTTTCAAGCTAAAAAAATAAAGAATATATATAAATATCCGACAAACTCATCTAATTTACACATGTACGAATTAATCAAATTATCTTCAAATATAAAAATATATTCTATACATTGTATAAAACGAAAATGTATTATATTACGTCCGAATACAGAACAATTTAAGAAAAAAAAAACATTTGTATCATCCCTATTGCATTAATAAAAAAAGGTTGGAATTTCCACATTATTTCTGTTCCGATTCTATTGATAGAGAACCCATTTTTGGGACAAGAATGGGATTTCTAATTGGTATCTGATGGGATAACCTATTTTGGAACAAATTTGGGTATTCTAGTTGGAATCTAAACTGTATCTGGGATAATCGTAAGAAATTTCTATACGGGGTAGTATCATTTATTCCGTATTTCTTTTTTCACCTTATGTCTTCTGCATACACAAGCACAATCTCTCGTGAAATCGGCATAATAGATATAATTGAAGTGCGCTGGAGATAAAGTCGTTCGAGATAACTATCTGTATGGTTGTTATCATCTTTCCGTTCGAGCAAAGCAATGTGGCGATAGGTACCTGTCATTCGCTTTTTATTCAGCAGCATTCTGCGTTTGTATGTCGTATTTCATCGCCTCGCCTGGATGAGACGCGATAGAGAATAAGAGAAAACGTGACTTTGTTTTGAGAAATGTTAAAATTATTACTCCGGCTCCTTTTGAAAGAAACAACACGACTCGAAAGCTCGTAGCACTCTCAAAGTCCTCGCTCGCCGAGATCTTATTTACCCGTTTGTATCTTAGGATTCCTCTTTCTCTCTTACCTTCTCTCCTTCTCTATCATCTTTCTCTAAATCAATAAAACGAACATTATTCGAGAGTACTTGCGTGTATAGAGGATATCGGTTCACATAGTGAAGTCCGGTGAAACAAAGCAGTTCATTGCGCTCTTCTTGCTCCATTATTATTTTCCAATCTATGTACATAAATCGCGTCTCACGCGTCTTCTTAATATAGTCTTCTATATAATTCCAAAGTACGTGCCACATATTGCTACTGCTGAACTATTTGAGTTACCACGAAGAGTCGCAAGAATATATATCTAAAAGTACTACATAGGCTGTTAGCTCCAATGCTAATACACTCGGGAAGTAAATTAAACTGCATGCTTTATAACCAGAACTATTCTCAGACACTGAATAACAACGTGCATAACAACGTCAAATCCGAAGAAGAGAGCGAAGATAGTTGGAAATATTTTCAGACTTTCTGCGGAATCTCTTCATCTCATCAGAAAAAAAGGGAAGCGCGCTCACGCTGTTTGGCTGAGCTAAAAGGATTATAAATACTTTTATAGAACTTATAAGTCACAATTCGCGCATTCGCGAAATATTACTGTGAAAGGCGTCAAAACTTATTGGACATGTCTTCTTCCTCGATAGATATTACACGATCAGCTCGAGCATCGCTAGAGAAACATTAACTTTATTATTTTACCATAACGTCTTGTCGTCTTCAATAATGTTGCAAATTATAAGTCAGTTTACCAGCAAGAGACACGCGACCTATCCGTTAACGGTACGTTGCAAGCTTCAAGTATAAATTAACGACGACAATGAAGTCTCTCAAAGAGTAACACTTTTCTTGGATATCTGTTTAAAAGTCTCGAATGTATAAATCTTCAAACAAGTAAATCGCCCGATCTTATGTTTTTTGGATGCATGGCTCTCGTTACGGGTGCTACAAAAAGAATCCGAAATGGAAAGAAGTTATGAACCGACCGAGATTCCTTACCTCTTTCCTTATTTATTCAACGGTGCTACATATCCGCACGCAAGCAGTGCCTGAATATTTTATGGGATCTATATTATGTGTGTCGGCACCTAAGGTATCACGACTCGCATTTGACGATCGTGCTGATCGTAAAAATTGTCAAAAATATATCGAAGTCGTTCGCAGAGGTCTCTCGCTGTCGAGGTTTTGCTTCCACGTAAAACTGTACAATAAAACCTGAAGAGAGAGAGAGAGAGAGAGAGAGAGAGAGAAAGAGAGAGAGAGAGAGAGAGAGAGAGAGAGAGAGAGAGAGAGAGAGAGAGAGGAGAGAGAGAGAGAGAGAGAGAGAGAAAGAAGGAGGGAGAACCAGCTAGCTTAATTTTTCTTATCAATAAATCAATCTTTGAACAATATAACCGATGGCAGTTTGAAAAGACTTGTGATTGTTGATTCTATCTTTTTATACCCTTGAAGCTAATTATTCATAAATCGCAAATAAAACTTTTAATATATATATATATATATATATATTAAAAGAATATATATTAAGAGAATGCTTTTTCTTCAAATATATATATATATATATATATATATTTGAAGAAAAAGCATTCTCAACTTTACACGAACGTTATGGAAACGAAAAACCGATTTAGTAAAACTAAAAAAAATATTTAATTTCTATTCTTTGGAAGTAAGGCAGAATATAGTACGATTTAGGATATTGGCACTTCCACTTTCAAGTAGAATAATCATAACTTTAAGTCGTGGAAGTGCGTATCGTCTGTTCTAGTTCCAAGTATTCTTTAGTTTTATGCCAATTATCACTCTTAGGAGATGGGGGAGAATCGTAGCGTATCGTAAAATCCTTGCAAACTCCGAGATTTCAACAGCAAATCTAAAAATATATATAAATATTCACATGATTAAACAAATTTCGATAACTTATCTCGTAGCAGCTTAATTAACTGATAATTTTTACGATGAGATAGAACAAAGGAATCTCCAGATACGAGAAGGAAATTATAAAATCGATAGAATCTCAGTAAAGGCTCACTCGGGCAGTTTCAACTTCTTTTTTCTTATTTGAGACTCATCCTTTTCTTATTCCATCTCTTCCCCTGTTCTTTTATTAACGAGTAATCGCGGCCAGCCGAAACGAAATACCCTTTTTGTCCGCTGACGCTTGTGTAGATGTAGGTATAAGGTATAAGGTATACATGGGCGCGCGCACACACATACACACACACACACGCACAAATAAATATGTATATATATATTTATTTATTTACTAATTTATTCTAACATACATTATGTTGCGAATAATATTACGTCGCGCTTGTTGTTTCCTTATTTATTATGTTTATTTCCCATACCGTGTGATACCTCAATTTTAATATAGAATACTTAAAATCTAATTTTTGAAATGCGCAGAATAAAATATGAGCAGCAGCACCACTTACCGAAATTTAGCATTTTTGCGTAAAGTTAATGAAAACGGACAAATCCAAACACTTTCCCGTGGTTACATTTAAAAAAAAATAAATAAAGAAAATAATGTACAATTTAAATCGATCACAAATATACATGTAATTATTCACTATATAACACAGATTGATTATGTATATTTTTAGTATTATATTTTATTTGACAGTAATTTAATAGATATATGTCAACAATTTCATTTATTAACAATATTAATATTTATTAACTAATTTTTTGTTTTTTAAACTTTTCGTAACAAATATGTATAAAAAAAATATTTATATCTAGATCTCTATTTTTATCTTTATCGCAATACGGGGGCAATAATTACACTTGAACCATTTCTATACATTTTTTACATGATGAGATATCCTGGCTTTCTCTCTCTCTCTCTCTTTCTCTCTCGACCGATCTACAAGCCAAGCGAGTGATCGACGATTGTCAATCGCACCTCGCCTCCAGTGCCAAGTCATGCCCTCGTAACTTCGTCCGCGGCCTGCAGGTGTGGACATCGGCTACGAGGAGAACGGTCGACGTTCTCCGCGACCCGCTGCCACCCCCGCCGTCCGGCCATTCGCCCCTCTACCGTCACTTCGTCTCTTTTTCTCTCTTTCCTTCGCGCAGGGTGGACACACGCTCGACCCTTGTCGCCGTCCCCACGAATTCCAGGGATCAATGCGTCGGTGCACCAAAACGCCTGCGCCACCCCCTACCTCATTCCTCCATCCCCTCTTATCATCCCCTCCATGCTCGCACCACCCAGCAGCAGCAGCAGCAGCAGCAGGCAGCAGCGGCAGCAGCAGCAGCAGCAGCAGCAGCAGCAGCGGTATCAACGGCAACGGCGGCACTATCACAATCAGGATATCACCATCACCACGAGTTTCGAGACACCCTACTTCCCACGCCAGTGCTGCGGCGCTGGCTGGTGTAGCTCAGTGGTGGTCTAGTTATGCCGGTGTAGCCGTTCGTGCGCCAGGAGTGTGCCCTCTTCCATCGTAGGCAGAGCTCGCCACCTTGCGTTCCGCGATCTACCCACACCCGATACATCGACCCCCTACCGCCGTGTCCTCCGGTGCTCCCACCCCGGCGGCAACGCTCTCTCCCTCTCGCTGTCGCTCCCTCCCGCGTGCGCGTTGCCCGACCCTCGGAAATTCTGAAAGCGGTTCGCGCCTGTGCAACGTGGGGGTGGCAAGGGACCGAAAATCGAGGTGAAAGGAACTCCGCGGATCCGGCCTAAGGGTCTCTCCTAGGGCTGATGCGTGTCGGCCGTGCCCCCTCGCGTGTGCGTTCTGTGAGCGCGAAAAATTGATACACGCGCGCGCGCGCGCGCCTACGTGCATATATACACACACACACACACGTACACACATACACACAGATATATACATATACACACGTATATTATACATACATATGCACACACACACACACACGGGCGTGCGTTTCGTACACGCGTGGATACGCGCGTAGACTCAGCCGCGACGTGTCGCTGATATTTTCACTCGCCGCGGGCGATTACCCTGCTTTCGTTCGCTCCTTCGCTCGTCCGCTGCGCCGCCTGGTTATCGCGAACGGCTTCGCCACGCTCTCGAGGAAGGAAGGGCACTGTCCGCGACGCGCGAATCGGTAACCGGGAACGCGTTTCCCCGTCGGAGTACACGACGCCGTTGGTGACGTTCGATCGCGCGCCCGGCTGCATCCTCGAGTGACATACTTTCGGCCGCGAGGCCGAACAGAAACTCTCCTCGGAGGGCTGCTTGCCGCAGAAGGTGGCGGACTGTGCGGGATAGTGTGATCCAGCTCGAGTGTACACCGATGAGCTGCGAGAGTACGCAGGTGGGAGTTTGCAGTTTGCAGTGTGACATGTCAGTGCGTCGTCGGGCGTAGTGACCGTTCGCATCGAGTTTCGCTGTCAGTGAGAACCCGCGGCTCCGCTCGTACGCTGTCACCACCGTCGCGTGCCGCGCGTTAATCGACGGATCGCGCGTACGAGTGCAGGCTGACTGGCTGCTGGAGAGAGTGATCTTCTCCGCCACCGAGTGATATTCGTGCGGGCTGCTACGATCACAGTAAACCCGAAGGACCCGGCTCTTCAGGTGCGTGGGGAATCATGTGTCCCCGATTGCAGCCCTCCGTCGAGGGTTAAGTCGTTGATTCGGTGCCGCGCGATCTCGGCTAACACGAGTCCGCGTGTGTTGTGTCGCGACAAGCTCGTCGTACGCCCGGAGGCATTCCTTGCCGTCACACGAGAAGGTGATCTCGCTGAGGGCCCACCGTGTACCACATTCCCGCGCTGCAAGTGAGTCCTGAATCATTGCAATTTTATCATCGCCGATCACTAAGCCCTCCGCCCGTTTGCTCCGCTTTGCTCCGCTTTGCTCTTCTGGGCTCGATTTACCAGAGTCGAGTCCGCGAATTGCCAGGCATCGGCAGCCGATGCCGCGCCGGAGGAGGTTGGAATCGATAAGGATTGTTTTTCCTCGCTGTTAAATTGTCCAGGACAATGTGTATCGAACAATTCTGCTCCATAATGCTGTTCCTATTATATAAAAAGGAAAATTATATAAAAAGGAAAATTATAGGCCAATTGCACGGGAGATATATCCTGATCGTGTGTGATTTTGTCGTGCCTTGGTTAGATTTAATAGGTCGGATCTGTGCGCAGTGTTTCGCGAAATTATTGCCCTCCATCTATTCTTCTCCGCATCAATTTTTTCACCGATATAAAATCGCTTTTTTCAAGACAGAAATATCGAAGAAACTCGATGACTTTATAATCGTAAACGATCGTGACTGACGCGGCTTTTGTGACCTGACGTGGTGTTTTCAGAAAAAGCCGTGTCCTCGGATCGATTACGGTATTCGCAGATGTAATGGCGGCAATTCTCGAGTGCTCCGTAGGTTATTATATTCTCCCATACATGGGAGATTATTTTGTTGAAATCCAAACGTAATTCGATTATCCAAGTGTAATCGCTGCAAAAATATCAATTTCATATAAAATGAGAATAGAATGCAATACGATTGTATTATATTCCATGTTTCTTGACTTGAAATTTATGATGTGATGGAAAAAAAAGTATGTGAAACAAACGGTTTGTAAAATATCAATATCTGCATCTTTTTTGTCACATCTACACCCAAAGTAAAAGCAAAAATCGCAAGTTGTCGGTTGAACTGTGGAAGAACGGGAGAAAATCACGAATATACTCACCTCTCATGGCATTAATCTTTAATCAGCACGAAGGCGAGCGAGCGCAGGGGCATCGACTCCGGCTCTACTTTAAACCGTAAGTGATCGTCACCAACGTGTTCTAATGGCGTCAACTCCCGCGGCACCCATGAGAAATTTTATCGGTCGCGATTTCATCGTGAAACTATTGCGCCACGGCTACGGCACGTACCGTATCGGATCGGTAATTACACAGAGTGTCTCGAAAGCCGCGATTATTTAATGGAAAGTAATTGTTCCTGCCGCTCTTCGACTTTCGGTCGAAAGGCCCTCGAGCGTCTCTTAGCCACTCCACGAGCGACGATTTGTCACGATTAAAATCTCGAGAGGAATTTCCACCGTGCCTCTAACACTCTAAACCCGATCGACAAAACGAAACTCCAGATTCGCTGCGCAACCGCGAATATTAGCGAATTACGAGGCTTCCTGCCGATACGCAACGCCGATACCTATCGCATTATTGAAGTTTCCGCAATTGAGGCTTCTTGTTCCATTGCAAAATCCATCACGAATCATATGCGTTAATTTTTTGTATCAGTACTCACGGGTTACCGAAATCTTGCAAATTTCATTATCCGCGATCGTTGTTTCATTATGACGGACGCGTTAGCGTTCACGTCGCGGTTCTTCCGCAAAATCTCTCACTCCTCTCTCTCTCTCTCTTTTAACTCTCCTTCTCTCTCTCTCTCTCCCCCCCTCTCTCTCTCTCTCTCTCTCTCTTCCGTTTTAACTACTTTCGAGACGCATATATTGTACAATCGCAGTCATGTATCACCCCCGGGCACGGCGTGTATCTAATTAAGCGAGCTGTATAAATTGTATACGGCATGAATTGTGCGAAAAGCTCGTTTATTTCTCGGAACTCAAGGCCACTTAGATCGCTATAAATCCTGACTGTACGAGTGGATAAGCCTCCAACACGGCGCGTGACGTGCCATTGATCATCGCACAGGCATCGTTCGCGTGGTTAAGGTCTTAATGTTTCCCCGGTGTCATGTCGATTTTACTGTTATTAACCCGATGTGTGCGCGAATAACGCAATGAAATAAACGCTGACCGCGCGCTTATTAGTTTCCGGCTAATTATTACTTATTGTTCTTTTCTTACGACAGGGACACTTTGTCCCCGTAACAAAATACGAGCAATGTTACTCGCGATGTAACACGCATGTATTGTTTGCTTTTCGGTGGCGGTGCAATTTCCACGCGGCCGCGGAAATTCTCGTTTTTCATCCGATATTTCACTTGTCGTTTATCTTTTCGAAATAAATTGAATGATTTAATAAATTGTGCACGTCAGCTACAAGCTAACATTTCCATAAATTAGATGTGCGAATCGCGCGCGTATTGCCTTGCGCTGTTTATATAAAATAACGGCGTAACTGAAATCGAAACGCACAAATCCGAAATGTCGTGCAATAAAGAATTTGACATTACATGTGCGTGTGTGTGTGTGTGTGTGTGTGTATGTGCGTGGGACACACTTGCTTGATCGAGACATCTGAAAAATTAAAGCTCGAGGGGCTGGAACGTAGGCTTGTTTAACAACGAAATTGCGAAGCTATCGGCAAGCAAAGTGCACAATTTCCTACGAATCTTAAACGAAGTGAAACGCTCCTTCAACAAGTTTGAATCCGAGTACACCGTGCTATCACCGCGATTCCTCTCGCGCTATTTGGTGCAAGCCTCGCTGTAAGTCTTCGTCGAGAACGTCGCTTCGCCTCTCGAAGCCTCTGTCGAAAATCCGGCCACACGAGTGACGCAAGACGCGCATCGCGAAAGCAACGCTCGCCTCAACTGTTCAACTTAATCGCATCGTTCTTTGTGAGAGAGACGCGCAACCTGTTCTTCATTTAATTTGTTATATTATTCGTCATGATTGTGGAGAATTTCCGGCTATACCTGGTCGAGTCGAGTCGCTATAAATTCCCGGCCACCGTACAAGCAGAGTGAAGCTTTCGTATCAGCGTGTGATGTGTCATTGATCATAGAGTAGTGCACGTAGCTTACGTGGCTGAGGCTCGAGGCTATGTCCATCTCTCTTTCGATTCTTCTTTCGCTCTCGCTTTCGCTCTTGCTCTTTCTCCCCCACTCCTTCTCTCTCTCCTCCACTTCCTCCCTCCCTCCTCTCTCTCTCTCTCTCTCTCTCTCTCTCTCTCTCTCTTTCTCAAGCCGGATGTACTGTGTCTTCCAATTCAACTCACTATTAGCCAATATCATGCGCTATAGAACCGTAACAGTTCAAAAAGATCGTCTTATCTTATAATCCGTAAATCTCCGATGTCCTTGCCACATTATACGAAATTTTCCGATATTTCTTTTTTCAATGTCGTATACGTCTTTGTTCTAAGTTTTTTGTAACTTGAACATTCGCCCTCACTCCCTCGCTGCAATACCTACGACTGGTAACAATTTTTCCGTCAATTTAATATGTTGCATCTGCGTACACGTGTATGTTCTGAATAAGTTACACACACACACACACACACACACATATACATATATATATATTGTATTACTTACGAAATATTATTTAGTTCATCATCTACCATGATTATGGAGCATTTGGAAACTTATGGAAAATATTTATCATTGAAATTAAATATTTGCTTTCCCATTCGTATCTGTATATTTCCACTACTTCAATATATATTTTTAATATTGACAACGGTATTATGAGAGCAAACACACGCGTGCCCCCGCTCGCTCGCGCGTTTAACAGGGGGAGAGGGGGGAAGCAATTTAATACATGAAAATAATGTTCTGTACATCTCTCGCGCGGTCACATATGTACATATAATCTCAACCGATATGCCGACGGAAATTGTTTACACAGCCACTGTCACTGAAATCAAGCTGTCTATCTCCCTGGCGTAATCTCCGCGTCATGCACTTAGAAGTTTCCAATTTCCGTTACCGGTACTTACACGCTGTTCCCCACTTCGCTTTTACATAATACGTATACTTTACGTAGTTGCGCAAGCCACACTCGTCTGGGGACGCACCGACAAGAAGATCCTATCTATACCCGCCGCATCTTACCCGGTCGCGTCTTACGTTTTTGTCCCCGCGATATCGACCTGTCATTCTTACCAAAGTTGACTCTCTCGCGACGGGACAATGAACGCTTCTGTCCCTCTTCCACTTTCTCTCTCTCTCTCTCTGTCTCTCTCTCTCTCTCTCTCTCTCTCTCTCTCTCTCTCTCTCTCTCTCTCGTTTTCTGTTTCGCTCTGCACCTATGTGTCGCAGTCTACGTCTTTCCCGCCTCTCCTTCATCACGATTTTCCTCCCTCCCGCTACTCCCACAGGTCGCTTTGTCTCGGTTCGCTCTGCGACCCTTCCTCACCTTCGAGCCGCAAGTCGAACGAGAGCAAATTAGATATCCATTAACGTCGACTAGCCGAGTTCGAAGTCTTAATTGCAGTCACCCTATGTGTTTGCTCACGAGCACGCGGCTAACGCGCGTTTTATTTCGCGCTACAAGCGATTTAACGTGGTACAATGGGATGTTTTCCGCTTGTAAAGCGTGGGACGCGCGTAGGGGATTGCTGGAGACAGAAAGGCGCAGATAATCCTAGGTCTTTCACGCGGACACGATATGCGACGAACATGAAAACTCTGTCACGAGAAATTATGAGTTAAGAACGTCGAAAGATGTGCCCCGAGATGGAAATTGATGATGCCGCCAGTGCGTTATTACGGTCAGAATAGACAAACGACGATATGAGAGGGAATATCACACGCGCAAAGATGTTTGTGCAATTACGGTGATGATCTTACGGTGTCAATCAGGACGTAATGTAATTTACGCTGCGTTCCCGCGATACAGTGGAAAAATAGTACGAGGGCGGTCTGAAAAGTTCTCGGCCTAACGATAAAAGAAAATTTTTCTGCCGTGAAATATGTTTTATTCTTCAATATAATCTCCTGAAACTTCAATACATTTATTCCAACGTCTTTCCAATAATTCAATACCATCATTAAAGTGTGATTCCGGAAGGTTCTTTACGCTCTGGTGTATAGTGGTGGATTCAAGTTTCATCAACAGTTATGAAACGACACTTGAAATCCATTTTATTTTGCTTAAAATGATTAAAATGTGCCAAACACGCTTGAGAAATACGCATTCGAATGCGGTTTTGGTCAATTGTTAGCAAATGCGGCACCCATCTTGCACAAAGCCTTTTCAACTGATGCTACTACTCGAATGACTTGACAGATCGCATAAAATTTTACATGGGTTTATATCAAGGATGCCACTTTTCAATACAGTTATAGTTTGACAGTTTCTAATGTCATGTATGTGTTAGGTTGAGAACTTTTCAGGCTGCCTACGTAGTACGAAGTTATAAGCATTATATACTCATAAGTACTTCTAAGTATTATAGCTATGAAACATTCTTCTACTCGCTTCTTCGGCTCGCGACTAAATTTTTCATAACTGTAAGATGAAATAACTAATATATTTTTGAACTTATATGCAATTTAACATTCTTCGCCAATCTTATTTAATATGTAACGAATATTTATAAGTCTCTTATTAAAAAGAATATGAAAAGGAAAAAAGAAATAGGAATATCCAACAATCATTAAGTCCTGCTGAAGTTAAAATAAATTCAGAAATAGCTCATACATAGAAATAGAAATAGAATACATACATTTGCATTTCACAATTTGTCCGTGTGATTTAAATAAGAATATTATACGCTCACAGAGTCAGTATTAATCATTACCGCAACAATGCGTAATTTACAATAGCATTTTAGTAGTTTCACGTTTATTCCATAATTCGTGAGGAAGAAAACATAGCGAACTGAATGACTCACGATGTATCAGTATTTATTATAACTTTGATTAGATTGATTAACGTGTGATGGAGAATGCCATGTTGGATTAAATGGACCGTTTTGTGTGTAAAAATGGTGCGTTACTGTCGCAGCTAAATAGAGATAAATTGGTCATGCTGAATCGTCCACGCAGTGTTAACGACCGATGCACCGACGAATCGCTTAATGACATTGCCGGGCTATTATAGTCATTGTACGAATTCAACGCCAAATATACAACGCTTTGTCAGCTTGACGGCGCTCGCTTAACATTCGTTGTTACCGCGAGTAATCATATTATACCGACCTATTTTTTAGATTCGGCTAATTCGTCGGTCTGGTGCAAAAACAGCCGGCAGTTTTTACCGTTTTACCAGTTTCGGTCCTCCTTCCGGCCAGCGCGAAAACAACGCCGGTTAATCGCGTTTCGAAAATCGCCGAGTAACGCTACGGCATATTAAGCCTGCCGTCTGAAATCGTGGATATTAATTAACTGCTCTCGCGTCGGCCGCGGGCTCGTACGAGCACGGAGATGTTAATACGCCGGCGTTGGATACCAGCAGCGTGCGCGAAACGCCGGATAACTTCCTGAGCTTAATTAAAAGCAAAAGTTACACGGATAAACGCAGGCACCGCGTCGCTTTTCACAAGATTTAATCCCGCCACTTCTCCGTCTCTCTCTCTCTCTCTCTCTCTCTCTCTCTCTCTCTCTCTCTCTCTCTCTCTCTCTCTCTCTCTCTCTCTCTCTCTCTCTCGCGGTCACTGTCACGACCTTAACAAGAAAATATTTTCTTCGCGATCTTCATTCCGTTGCTTCCTATCGATACGTCTCGGCGTCTCGATGTCGCCCGCAATCGCGCGTTGCGTATCGCACGCGACGACGACCCATATATGCGAAACTGACGCCGGCGGCGACGCCGTCGCCGGCGACAACGACGACGATCCGAACTTTACATTAGTTTTGCACCAATTACCATTCCCGGCATGTTTAAAACGTGAGTTATAGTCAGGCTGAATAATTAAGGGTGGATAGCAGTCGGCGGAATGGTGGAGGCAGCGATTTGCCGACTCGTCAGCAAGAGACGACGACGTCCTAATTAAATCCCAACGCCTGGCCCCCCCCCTCTCTCTCTCTCTCTCTCTCTCTCTCTCTCTCTCTCTCTCTCTCTCTCTCTTTTCCTCTCTTTCTCTCTCTTTCTCTTCTTTCTCCTTCGGACGATAATCATCCCTTTGTTGCATCGTGTTACGTCAGATATGTTTCATATATTTACGAAGACACGCGTAGCTGTATTCTTTCAGCTGTTTGATCGTTAATCTAATATGCGACATACACAGCCCGGCATAATAGTATATGTCTAAATGTATCATGCGACTGGATTTGATCAGGACGTCAGGATGTTCCAATCGTACGCATTACTGACTTATTATTTATCGACTATTTAAAGAAGGAGAAACAATATGTGTTAGAATAGTAATCGGCAATAGTTTTTCGTTAACGCCTGGAAACAAACACGCACGATTGAGAGATTAATGAAATAATCACGTGTATAAAGTAAAAAAAAATAGTGGAATAGAAAAAATGAAAGACAAACTTAATTCCATTGTATGCATTAAAGTTATTAAGCCGATTTGTATAAAAATACGGGTAGGAGAAACCGAGTCAAGCTGGCTCAAGAGTCATATTGGTCATGCGTATTGTTTATCTATTTATTGCGAGAGGAATAATATAAAGAAACTGTCATCCGTTCTTTTCAAAATATACGTTTTTTGCCGGAGTAATAAAAAGCATACTTCTTCTTTATTAGAACATAGTTCCTTTTCAAGCGTTGACTTTAAAGGGAATCTAAAAGGGAACATTCTCCGCGATTTCTCTTCCATCGTTTTTCTCACGATAAACACACAAACGAAAAGCGCGAGCAACATCAGCCTCGAGCCAATTCGACGCCGTGCCTCGCTTACGCGTCGAATTGTGAATCTCAAATTGCGAATTCTCCACACCGATACTTCGGCAGTCTTTCATCGCGGAATATCCTCCCGTCTCTGCCCGCACTCGATATCAAATTAATAAGCGAATCGAGCGAGCAGCTGACGTTTGACGGCGACTTAAACCGGTCGATCGTGAAAGTTACGGAAACTCCAAGGGCGCGATTAGAGCTTCCGGCGAGGGAGGAGGGGAGCAATCGGAAGTTGGGACGACGGGATTCCATAATTGGGGATGATTCCCAGTGTTCGGGGCGGGCCGTAACGCTTCGCGCGCATCTACATGCGTTTACACGAGTGCCTTGATACACACGTCATGTAACCCGCTCGCATACACTGACGCTAATGGCACGAGTAACACAACGCTTTTAATTATACGACATCCGACGTAGCGATACGTCGCTTGATAAATTAGTCCGATGTACCAAACGGAGCCTCGCGACGTAATAATCACACTTTACACACGCGTAATCGAATTCGTCAAAGGATATTATCGCGGCCGTCGACGTCGCCGCCGTCGTCATTATCATCGCCGTCGCCGTCGCCGCCGCCGTTGTCACCGCCATTGTCGTCGTCGTCGTCGTCGTCGTCGTCGTCGTCGTCGTCAGGACGAATAACGTAGGGCGCAGCGAGCGAGAGCAGGGTCGAGGTGGGACCATTTACTGAGAATTTCATAGTACGCTTCATTGCACTAATCCAATTTAATTAGAACGGCTGGATAATAAGCCTGTAACGACGCACTTCGCTCATTAATAACGATCAGCTCCCGCGCACGGCGACTCCCAGGAAGCCATCCGCCGTTTTATCGTTCGTCGTTTGTCTTCCTTATCGCACATATCTTTCCGTCTGACACACTCCTCTTCCCAGGTGGGGTATATAATACGTATGAATTCCCTCGTCTCCTCTCTATCTATTCTTTCACACTTCTCTGACTTTAAATCCAGTCCCATCTCGGACCTAAACAAGGGTCGCTCAACGGCCCACCAAGGACAAACCCCGTTATCCGTTTCGGATATTAGCAACCCCCTCGCGCGCCAGTCGCTGACTCCGGCTCACGGATGACGGTAAAAGTTCGAAAGCCCATTGAAATATTAAAGATGTCGCAAGATGAGAGCGAGCGAGCGAGCGAGTGAGCGAGCGGACTAGCCTGGACTCCTCAAAGTTGCACCGTGGGGAAGGTCGGATAATCTGCCTGATAATTATTGTAAAATTTGCATAATCTCTCTTTGAGGGAGTATACCGCACGGTATATACTTGAATACGCAAACTTTACGGAGAACTTCTCGCGTGGCGAGATATCTCGTAACTCAGACAAGGAGAAACGTTATCGGGAACTTTGATAACAGCCTGCCGCGTCCTCGATATTTCCCCGGGACAACGCTCTCTTTCTCCCCCGTTCAACCCCCCCTCTCTCTCTCTCTCTCTCTCGCTTTCGCTGTCTCGGGCGATCGACTAGCGACCGTAATTGCGGATGAATTTTCTCGCGCTATCATCCCCGTAGACTTCTCGGCCCCTTCGTCTCTTTCCCGTCCCGTCGTCATTCGGCCTCTCTTATCTTCTCCAACGTCCCTTCTCGAATTTTCAAATTCGTCTGGCCGTCTGGAGATCTCAAGCACCGGATCACGGGTCACATAAGTAAGGATAATGCGTTCACGTCCCGGTAGCGCGCACTAGGGGACAGTGATTGATAAGGATACAGCATAAGGTATTCCCCGGGCCAAATGCGCCGATAAGCAGATGGAATCCTCTCAAGTGGATTCACCTTCCGCGAATGTCCTACTCGCGCGTCCGTTCAAGGGCATATCGTCATGAGCGCATAAATCACGAGAAGATTTATTCACAACGTAGCGACGGCAGCGGCGGAGGCGGCGGCGGCGGCTTCCGTTTGGCCTCTCGACGCCTTATGCAAATGTCGGGGTATCGTGACCCGCGGGTCATTTTGTTTTTATTGCATGCCGTAAAAGCGTAGCGAAGCTGAGCAACATCGCGGCCCGCGAGCGCGCGCTTTGGATGAATTATATACAAGTGGCCTCTTGACTTGATATACGAGCTTAGTGTTGCCAGAGTTGCAGTCGCGTAATGAGTCGCGTTTTAACCGCACCGCACCGCACTGCACCGCGCCGCATGCGTGTACGCTCGTACGGGAAAGGAAGCTGGCGATTTCTCGCGGTGCCACACACACACACACACACACACACACACACATACACAAATGCGGGATATTAATTCGATGCGTAGTAATTAACGTCGCGCGTCGCATCTCGCTTTGGTACGAGATATTCATTAGGCAACAGCAGCTTATGAGCTGCATCGTGTCTGGATAAGCGTCGGAAATAACGAACAGCGGCACGCGATGAATCTGCGGCGGCGCATCGACGCAATCGTCGTAGTAATTTTCACGCGAACTAAACCGAAAACACACTCGCGCCTATTCTCAGATAATATCGGCGCGTGAGCTTTGTCGCGTAAAATGACGCCGTCTCGCTTTTCGCATCTGTAAAAGTTAACTCAGTTGCAACGGAAGCGAATGTGTTCGTTCATTTCTGCCTGACCACAGTAGAGTGCACAAGGGATTTTCCAGGTTGCGATTTGCTTAAACTGGCAATTGATCGCGAACTGGTTAACGCTGCAACTACCAAGCGGTCGAAAATAACCGGCTTGTAATTTTTTGTAAAAATTATTGAAATTTTGTATTGAATTGTTCGGTAAGTTCCTAAGAATCTGCACAGACAAGTTAAAACCGATACTTTTATAATTGATTATAAATTTATTGAATAATATATTGACCATTTTTTACGACAGAAAATCGTAGAAAACGAGAAAATAAAGTTATGTTTAATTGTCGAATTATCGATTTTGAATTTTTCATCAAAATCGCTACGAACTTACCGAGCAACCCAATATAACGATATATTTTATATTTTTAATGGACATCGGATGAAACTAAAGAAGAAACAAACGCTTTTACTCTTGCATAACATGTTTTTTTCAAAAACCAGTCATTTTGACCATTTCGGTCGAAATAGGTTGGCAGTTTCAGTATTAAAAGTCCAACGTATAAAGCACAAACGAAATTCATATCTCTTCCATAGTTGGGCGAAGAACATTACTTGGAAACGCTTACACGCGAGTGCGTCATGGAACTGCGTCGTTTCAAGTTATATCATTAGTATTATTACTATTGATAATATATTAATGCGCGTATTACCATTGGGAGCGATTGCCCAATGGTCATTACGGGATCGGTATGTATGAATTTTCCCTCGAACATGCTGTCCCCATTGCCTCATTCTTCTAACTGATACAAAGTGGAATATTTGGTGAAATATCGTCGGTGAAAAGGTCTCGTGCGCGATTAATACCAGCTTCCCGCAAGAGCAATATCCAAAAAGCCGTGCCCGCCTAATTCTCGCATCCAGGCCCTGGATTCGTTCGTCGCTCGTCGCCGCAGGTATCCTCTCTCGTCGAGAAATCAGCGCGACGAATCTCCCCGGCGAATCGCATTTTCCACGGCTCCGTGACTTTTCATCCGAGTTCCATTTTGCATCATGGAGGGTCGCTATCAGCGCGGGGGTAGATTGGGGGTCAAACCTCCTCTACGGTTTCTAAGACAGAGCATCGATTCCTTGGGATTCTTTCCACCTCGACGAATATGACGGAGATGAAGCTATAAAGGAATAACGCCAATGAGCCCGGGAATCTCTCTCGGATTGATCAGGATTGACCCTCCGTTTCGTAATCCTCGCCAATTATGAAGATATCGAAAATTTATTAGACCTTCACACTCAAGAGTTCGGCGAAATCGTTTTTACAATCTTAACCACAACGCTTGAACTCTTCGTTGCTAAAATCGACTCGAATAGTGCAGCCGAAAGGTCGGCGATCTTAATATTCTTTCCGCTCGTGTTGAATCGCGTTCGCGTATAATTTTGAAGGCTCAACTTTTGATTTATACATTTAAAAAGCTGAATATCGCGGTGAAACACGGACATTGCGTCTTTGGGATTCATTCTGAAGCCTTTGATAACCGACGGATACTCTGAGCGTAAGATTCTAATTAATTTTGAGTCGTTATTAACTTTTCTTTACTCTGACACAAAGAGAGAATCTCTCGATTGGCGGAACGAAAATCAGGCAGTCTCGCTTCTAGCTGCGACAATCCTTCATTTGGAGAGAGTGGCACACTTTATCGCGAGGCTTAATTAAAATTCACGCAATTGTCTCTTTGAGATCTCTCGATATCTTTCTTTGTCGTGAGACGAGAGTCATTACTACAACTCTAAATAAATATTGACGTTTCTTCTTTGTCTAGTTATACAGGAAAGAATCGCTCACTTCTTGAGTTCTTTTAGACTCTTTTAATTATTCGTATTCTGTATGTAAGGATATATCGGACACAGGAGAGAAGAACCACTTTGGGGAATGGCGTTTTCTCTCAATGACGCACTGAATATTTTAAACTTACCTCAAAATTGTGTGTTATTTTAACGTTATATCCTTAACCTTTAGAATGCTGAGGAACACTAACGCGCTGCGTTCCCAAAATAAGCGACGAGCGTCACGAATATTTTTTAAAATACGACGGTAAAAATATGGTACCTCAGTGGAACGTATAAAACACGGTAATTGTTATGTATTTATTACAAAAATTGATAACAATGCAGCTCTAACATCGAACTTTTTTTATGTTTTTTTTTTTCTGAAACATATCTTTCTCACAAAAATTCCTCTAGCATTTTTAATGAAACCGTTAGAAGGTGAAGCGTCACTCAAGGGGTTGATATATCTCTTTCTCTCTCTCTCTCTCTCTCTCTCTCTCTCTTTTTCTTTCCCCTCTTCCCCCCTCCCTTTTCGCTCTCTTGTCTTCCTCTCTTTTCTATCAATAACACGGCAACGGCACACACGTTGTTACAAATTCATCCTGCTTCAGCAGCGCGATTCTCCATGCGTGAATAAAATCCCCGTGCTCTTCTCTCTTGATTCTAACGAGGGTTGAGTCTCGCTCACACCTGGACAGGCTTACGCTTGTAATCGCGATGTAAGAGAAAGCCAACGAGGCTGACGCTCCTCGCGCGATTTGCCGGAGGTCAAGCGAGGGAGGAGGACTGGCCGCGACGACGAAGGTGGAGCCGGGATGCTTCTTCGCTACCATTCCGGAACTTTATTTCCCCGAGGATCGCTCCGACGGAGTTTATCGCTCGAGGTAACACAGTCGTCGTTCCATAGCGCGTCTTTCTTTTCCTCTTTACTTCCAACATCCAACAGCCCTCCTCTGTCGTTCCTCTGTCGACCGCGACTCGACCCTCGCCCGCAACGAGCAATTGCGCTTCCAGAATGTAAGATATTATCTACTTAAAGCGCAAAAGAATATCATCGCTCTTGCAAATCGCTTTTCTAACACGTCGACCTGGTAGCACGCATGCGCGGTCGGGCGTGTACGCGTTAAACCAAAGTCGTCTCTTGCGCGCTGACAAATTCAGAAGGGTACAAGTTGTCCCTTTCATTTCCGAAGGGAGGAAAAATATACCCACGATGAGAGCGAGAAATATGGCGACTGTTCAACAACAAATAAGTGGAATTATTTGTTGTTTATCGGAAAACAGTTGTTGTTGGAACTCTTTTGCGCACGGCGAATTGGAGATACATTCAAAAGAACGAAGCTGGTAATCAATATATATTGTGCTCGTCTGTATATGTATATATTGACTAAATAATAAACATTATCACATATATGCGTGCACACACACAAAAGTGAAATATCATATTTATACTAAATATTCAGTTTCTCTCATTTACGCAATACACACACATACACACAAAATGTCTAAATTTTTGTACCTCATGAAAATTAATATTTTAGAGTGCTCTGAACAAATAAGGTGATATAAAAATATTTTTGTACTATAATATAACATATAATATAACAAGCCTACAACTCATCCGCACTGCGGGATTCCATTAATGAAGCAACGAGTCTCCTCATTAATATGTGAAAAATGCGAAAACCACTGTGCCGCTCGATTTAATCTCAACGCGAATAGTTGCGAAATGAACCGACACACTAAATTACATTACATGTAATTCAGCCATAGCTAACAACGAGCGGAAATCTCACAATAAGAGCGATTCATAGGAGAAGCAAGAATCATTCTCAATTTCAGCGGACTTTCAAGAAAACTTTTGCCGCGAGCGCTCGCTTGCGTTACGTACATCGCCGACGTACGTAAAAAAGATTTAAAAAAATTTTATAGAACCTCGCGGTTTTCTCTCTCTCTCTCTCTCTCTCTCTCTCTCTCTCTCCCACCCTCTGCGGTAAATTCCCGAGCATTTACATCGGTCTCCTCCATAGCGGAAATATTGCGCGGGCTTTGGGAGCATGGAAACGCTTGTAAATAGCCGTCTGCCGCCCGGGGATGGCTGGTAAAGGGGCCGCGGGGTAATACCTCGACGTTCATTAAAAGGACCGCGTAATTTCGACTTGGTTATGACGGGACACAGAACGGGCGCTCGAGCGTACACAGGGAGGGAAACGTTCGCGCGGGTACATTTAGCGGCCCCACGCGCCGCTTTTCGACCGGCTTCACGCGAGCGTTCGTGCGAGTCGTCTGATGGGTTTAATGATGGTAGGGCCCCAAGTCCTGACGTGGTAACGACTGTAGAATATAATTTCCTGTGATCTCGTTATACATGTATACATATTCGCGTCAGATTTACGCGTAATTCTTCTATGAAAATTATTTGAGGCGTACCGTTGCACGAAAAATGTCGTGTATTTCATTTATCATATATATACATATATACATATATATATATATGTATATATATGATATATCGTGTATGATGTACCATAAATATAAATATTGTACACATACACATTATACATACACGTGTGTATATGTCGATATCAACGACTATCGCCGATCGTTTACATAAAATAGTTTTGATTCCCTCTCGGATGGCTATATTTGCTTCATTAATTTTTTCCTCATCTTATAATTATTTAAATACCGTATAGCGGGCAACGCCCCAATTTCACGAAACGATTCCTTAGTCTTCACGGGAGCGAGATGGAATAACTTGAGCGCCGACATGTAACGTCGGACATCGCCCCACTTCAAGAATAATTATTACGAAGTATTAGGCGAGAGCATCGCAAATTCATTCGCCCACCGCGAGGATCCCACGTTCTCCGCGCAAGCAGCGGCTAATGGCCCGGCATGAAGGCAGTAAAGCGAAACCCGACAGAGTAAGCAGGTTCCATAAACGCGGAAACAAACGATCCGTCCTGGTACAATCCATAGCGCGGAAAAGCGCAGCGGAGAGTTAGCGCAGATCGCGCTGCTAGTGGAGAACGTCGGCGAGAAATCCTGGAGCGCGGCCAAAGAAAAGCCGGCATCCTCCTTTCTTCTTTATTTTTTCGTCGTTTCTCGTTTTTTCTTTTTCATTTCGCCAGCGTATCCAGCGTTGCATCCGATTGCATCCTGCAGATACGCCTTCCTCGGGGAATTTGATTAGCGAGTATCGAAATACCGACCGTGATCAATCGTTTGCGCGGAAACTCCCGTTTCTTCTCTCGCAAACGCGCACGGACTCGCCTCTTTTTCTAAATATAAATGCGTAACGTCGTTAACGAACGCGGCGCACGTGTCCGCACGAGAGTCTATTTCATATTCATATGTACACGAGAGCGTTTTTGGCTGGCTACGGCGTGTCTGACCTTTCGCGGATGACGCTCAATTGCATAAATTTCTCTCTATTTCGCGAGTACATCCCCCGGTCGCGGTGTCCGCTGCTTTATGGCCGTGAGTTTCCGGCGACCGCTGGAGTAACGCGTCGCTTATGAATTCGCGGCTGGATGTAACTTTGAAGATACTGAGAAGAGATAGCGAGAGAGAAACAGAGAGAGAGAGAGAGAGAGAGAGAGAGAGTAAAGGGGAGCTGTAGAGAGTGAGAAATGAAAGAATGAGAAAGAGTGGGAAGAGACGACGGAATAAAGAGCAGGGAGGGGGGGGGAGAAGGAATGGAGGGAAGAAAAGAGAGAAGGCACAGAAGGAAGAGGCCCAGACGGAAGATTTAAGGGCGCGGCCTCGTAGGCGCGAGATGCGAGATTCAAAGTTTTAGGTAGCACTTTGTGGAGAGGCTGGTATGCCCGTGGGCGTCTTCTATATCTCTGAATACTTCTCTCACGCGATAGGACTACTTCAGGCTTCAGTGTTATACGCCGCGACGCTATCTTGTTGCTTTGCGCCTCCCGTCGCCTTTCTGCTCATCTTTCTGCAAGTAGCGCGCTAAAGGACTCTAGATAGGCAAGTGGCATTAATGTTTTTAGCTCGTCCTCTCCCTCGCCCTCTCTCTCTCTCTCTCTCTCTCTCTCCTCCCTCGGTCACGGGATATCCTCTTCCTCCCTCCCGACTGCCCGCGCGCGACTGAAGCAATGAGATAACTCGCGCGACTATTGCCGTTTGCGTAAAGCTTTCTTACTTTCTCGTGGATCGCTACATCGGCGATTTGGCGTAATTTTAAGACGGTCTCGCGCGCGCTTGATAACGGAGCATCTCTCGTTGAGATTTCACACGGACTTGTTTAATCTACGTTATTCTCTCGCTGGCTCCGCAGAGAAAACCACCGACCCCTCCGACTTGAATCACATGTTCCCGTGTGCATCGCGATGCTCTTGCTGCGCGTTTTAATATCGCCGCGTTTTACAACAGAGAGACGATTCTCTCCCAAGCACTAAAGAATACAAAATATTCAAAGCAGTAGAATTACATTAGCAATTTAAAGAGAAGTTAATCCACCTTGCGCATGCTCTTTATTACACCGAGATATCAACATCATACGCGTACTTGTATATATATCACAGTTGCTTATTAACCTTACTCAACTTCTTGCACTAACACGTGCGCTGTGCCTGCTCGCGTTATCTTTCGCGTGCTGAGTGCAAGCTAATAAGGGGATTTCCTCCCGGCGAATCTTAATAAAAAAGAATTTCGTATATTTATGTATCCCGCTGGCTTTAATCCGAAGGATGTAAATTCATGACGAGATTAGCTGCGAACAGTACGAAACGCAGACACGCAAACTCGGATCTCCGTTAATAGATAATGTAGAATTGTCTCGGTGTCTCGAATATCGTGCGCGCGCGGATAGGATCCTGGATTTGATATATATCGCAGAGTCGCCATCGGAAAGTTATCTTCAAAACGGTCGAAATTATTCGTTCGATTCGGCCGGATGTCAGAAATTGAAATCTAGATGAAATTTATGGACTGCAAAGGCCTTTATTCTTCAGCGGAGTTAAATCTCCATTTGCCTATGAACTTTTTATCGAACGTCGAGTGGAGTGTGCCGGTGTGGCTGTTCCCGGCTGTTGGCGAGGATACCTTACGGCCGCTATCCGATAAGAGAGAATATATTCGCAACGTCGAACAAGAGAGAAACGAGAAGTGTTTTGAGTGTTGCGCCGATGCGTCCGATCGCACTTTTTATTGCTCAGGTGGCTTCTGCCTAACGCCAATATACTCCAAGTACCGCGCGGTTGCACAGACAAGCGAGAGAGCTCACTACCAACTACAAAGCGCACTTTTATTTCCAAGGCTTCCAATTCGATTTGAATTACGCAGGGCACGTCCGAAGTAAAAAGGCAAAACGACCTGGTCCCCTCCCCCCCCCCGACGCTTAATATTATTCTATCTGTGAACGTTACTCACGGGAGAATCTTTTTAATGCCTTCAATTCCGTATCTCGGCACTGAGTGTGATAAGAAGATTCTCGCGCTCGATAAATGAAAGGATCTTTCATTTAGCTGTTAAACGGAAGTGCATTGGAGAGGATTTTGTCACACTGCGAACTCCGAAACCATTTATTAAGCCTCTCTGTCGTAGCTTCTGCCTCGCGTCGTTTAATGATGCAGCCGATATTGATTGCGGGTAAATAAACGAGTATATATTCGTTCGCACAACTATTCGAATATGTTTTCATCCATGTACGCGGGAGTACTTAGGGACTCGTTAGAAATTGAAATTCGTGACCATTTGAACAGGAAATAGAATATTTCTGTCGAATGTCAGTGCATTAACCACTTCTTCTAGTGGTTATATAAATAAGGTAACTGCACTGCAAACCCGAGTGTGTTATCTTGACGCGTATAAGCTGAAGCTTCCTTTACGCGTATCTTGTCGTCTTAAATTATGTCGTTTAACGCGTTTAAACGCGTTAAGTGATATCGAAATGCATCAAATGACGTGATTTCAGACGACAAGAAACGCGTGAAGAAAGCTTCAACTTATACGTGTCAAAATAACACACTCGGGTTTCCAGTGTGATGATTGGACGAAAGGAACTACAGTAATATATCATATCTAGTTATCAGTCAATAATTCAACGTTCACATCTGTTTATATTCTATATATATTCATGAAGCAACTGCAATTCTTCAATTTTAATTCGTTACTCGATCCCGGAATGTCGCTGACGATATAATAATTAGATTATGTATGTGTAATAATCAACATCATCTGTTGCATCATGTCTCTTATATAATAAATAGACAACGAAATTGATTGAACATTCTATCGAATAATTGGTTGCGCTTTCGAAAAGATCCATTCTCTGATTTTCATGAAATTTTCCCAAATATTCTCAAGTGAACGTATCCAAAAGGTTTTTCAGTCCAGTTAAAATTCAATTGGGATAACAAATCAAAAAATTGGAACAAAATAATAAATGCAGTTGTAAAAATTTACACACTGATAGATAGTGTGGAATGATCTCTGATCCTTAAGTTACATTATAACGAGATTAAGGCTCTCTATAACATATATTTTTAATTAAAAGAATATTGTTTTTCATCCATAAAATGCATTATTCGAACTTATTTCAATTTTTTCATACAGGTTTTTCTGCAAAACAAGTATGTGTCTATCATTTTTGTCTTACCAACCTTGCGAGGAGGAGCTTTCGTTAATCTTTGTAAAATATCAATTTTTATAGCAAACTCATTAATTTAGAAAGCCGATAGATTTATTGAAAAAAATTAAAATCTTACATAGAGATAGATTCTTCACTGATATTTATACAATATCCATTTTTAATATATTCCTTATGAATTTAGAAAAAATTGTAACAACTGTAAGACGTAGATGTTTACGTTTATGTGTACAAATTGCAAAACATTTGTATCATTATTATAAAGAATCAAGAACCCCATAAATTCAAAGATAAAATCATTCCACATCCGTAGTATGTAAGCTTTTGGAAGAAATTGCATTCATTATTTTAACGTTATCTTGACTCAGTTAATTTAAGCTCAGTTAATTGGGCCAGAAAGTTTTAGAGTCGTATTTGTTTCCGTTTCTGCAGCCATTTCCTAAAAATTCGATGAGAAACGGAGAATGAACCTTTTTGTGACGACATTCCGAATTGACTAGTTATATTACTATCCAGTGACATCCAATGGTGACATCCAATAGGAGAACTTGCTTTTATATTATGAATAAATCTTATGAGGTCATCATATTTCGTTGGACGTCGGACATATCTCGAAATGCATCGAAAAAAGGAGTTCAAATCGTCCTGCAAACGAGTACACGGGAGAGATGACGTCGATACAAATGAAATTGCAAAATCAGCTAACTATGGGACCACTATAATACACCGTTTATAACGCTCATACTTTTCGTAATGGTATGGACTCCAAAACGCTCGAGGAGCAGCTATTACTCGGGAAAAAGCGGAAATGTCGGTGTGATTACCCTGTTTAAAATACAGACGACCGTAAACGCGGTGAAAGACTCTTCTCCGTAGAATGGAGAGTCCTGGAATCCCTGGTTTCGGTCGCGAAAAGAACGCGGAGTGTTGTGCGGAAGGGCGATAATGACGAATCACAATGTTGCGGGGTCGACGGAAACGGCTAGGGAAAATGAAAGAAGAACGGGGTGGATGAGTGGGGCGAGTTGTGAAAAGCGAACGAGCCATATAAAGGGATGCTTGCGGTAGACACTTAAGGCGAAACTGCAGAGAAAGGAAGAGGGACGGGGAGAAACCGAGAGAAACGAGAGAGAGAGAGAAACGAGAGAGAGAGAGAGAGAGAGAGAGAGAGAGAGAGAGAGAGAGAGAGAGAGAGAGAGAGAGAGAGAGAGCAAGAGAGAGAGAGCAAGAGAGAGAAAGCAAGAGAGGGAGAGAGCGAGCGAGAGAGAGAGAGAGAGAGAGAGAGAGAAAGAGAGAAAGAGGGAGAGAGAGGGAGAGAGAGGGAGGGGAGAAGTGGAACGAGTAGTAGACTGGCTGACGAGCTCCGGACACCTCATGGAATTCCGGCAGACAGTCGGTGTGAATGCAAGGGTAAGGGTGCAACATACCGGCACTCAAGAGAGGGAGAGAGAGGAGGGGGTGGAAAGAGAGATAGAGAGGGAAAAGGTCGTCGGGGCCGCGCGGGGCCGGAGTGCGTCTACTGCGCGCGGCTGTAACGACCTGCATCGATCGCGAGATGCCATCTTAGCCGACGAGTCTGAGACGATGAACCCGACGATTTGCATACGCGGCGTTTCACGTCGCTCATTTCCGCATTTCCGGTGCGTTGCGAAATGTGAAACTTCTGGCGGTCGCGCCATCGGTTTGCGTTAATTCTCGTGAGAGACAGACAGAGAGAGAGAGAGAGAGAGAGAGAGAGAGAGAGAGAGAGAGAGAGAGAAGGAGAGGAAGAGGGAGAGGGTGGGAGCGAGAGCATGAGAATGTACAACGGGCTGTGCAGCTGCAACACGATTCGCTTTGGCGCGGATATGTGGGTAGGGCATTCGCTTATTACATCGGATAAGTTTCCTCGGAGCGCTCGAAGGGTAGTGTCCAAAGCGGCGAGATTCAATTTAACCTTCGCGCCAGCCGGCTACCTGCCGAGATATTTATCAAGAAGCGCGATAATTTACAATTTAATTAGCTAACTTGGAATACTGCAAAGAGCATCGAGAAAAAGAAGAGGAGGGTAGGCAGAGTCTATCGCAATGAATTTAGTAGGGACAACGACTGCGAAAACGACTGCGACGTCTTTAAGTCCGTCGCGCTCCGCGCGTTCCGCGCGCGAATCCGTGAGAATATAACGCGTGCGAATAATTGGTAAATAATTGTTGAATAATTGGTGCAAATAAATTAGTCACTGTTGAATTCCCGGCAACTCGTCTCACATTCGAGCGAATTTAATTATGACGAGCGTGAAGATGAGATCACACGTAATCTGCACGTCGAGCCTCGCCTGCTCGGCCGATTAGGCCCCTGATCTAATAAAAGCACGTTTATATTTGGTAGGGACGATTTACAGATGGAGTCCTCGATAGAGGTCGGTCGAATAACACGTTCACCTAATGTCAGACTAGGAATTTCATTGTCAGGCCGTATATAGATAATGCGACTCTCGTGACCGACTCGAGTATTTCAGATACGCGGCGCTGAATTAGGAATTAGGTTTCGCCAACAGGAGACTTTCGCGCTCCTCTCTCATATAGATAGAAACCATTGAATTGCGGAAACGCTGCAGACTCACGACGCTGCGTGTGTTCTACTCGTTTTTATTCGTGAAAATGACGACCCCGATATTTGTCGTACCGACCATCTGTTTTACGGAAGGCAGAACGATCGACCAATTGGTTAGCCTGTCATCTCGATCGTCGGACATATATACACTATGTGTGAGTGTGTGTGTGTGTGTGTGTACGTGTGTGCGTTTGTACATATATCATGTGTACACACGCAACACATCCACACACACACGCCTTTGTGCACACATTATATAATACATATATGGTATACGTAATTGTTACGATCTCCTACAATTGATGGAAAACAATGAATGGCACCCTCCAATTCGACCTTCGCTTAACGCGACTCGAGCGTGTCAGCGAAATGAGATATACCGATGTCGGGACCCTTGAACTCTTCGCGAGACTCAATTACTCTTAAGCCTCGATAACGCGTATCGACCACGTCGGGGAAGATGAAAGGCGCTACTCCGCCGAGCTCGTCGTGCAGACCCATTGAATCCATTAAATAACGTCGATGTTGAAAATAATACGAAACAAGCGTAAGAAAACATACAACAGACGTGTGCAATTCGTTCGCGCGCACTTCTCGAATAAACTCAGGAGCAAACTCGGTCACAGAGGCTGGAGAGCTACTCTCGGTCTCGCAAGAAACACGCTCGAGAGTGTTCGAGCCGATGCCCCGGCAATTCGTTCGACGAGTAAGAAAAAGCAGCGTACAAACGCGAACCGCCTCGAGGCCTACCCCTTTGACCGATGCCGCGAGATACGCCGGCACGCGGCCGCGGAAACTTAACGTAACTTGCGAGTCACGCGAATACATAGCGGGGTTGCGGGGTCCGCAACGCGAGCGTAAGTTGGCGAGCGGCGAGTGTGCGTAGGTTAATTGACTAAAATTTCGCTAAACATTTGTTATCGGCGCTCCAATCAACTCGCGTAATCGAGCACGCAAATACAGCACGGGTCGCGCATTAAATGCCTGGCGAGACTCTCATACGTGCGCGCGTACATACGCGCGTAGGTACGGAGTCTACGTACGTAGATACGTACGTACCGGCAATCAGCAGCGAGCTGTGTGCATACAGGAGGGAAAGGCAGGCGGTTAACCGATCGCAGATAGCTTTCGGCGCGCGCGTGCAGCATAAATCGCCGGCGGATAGCTCGGCACCGAAAGCTTCTGCCGCGCGCTCGCTACGTTCGCATGGAATCGAGCGGATTTTGCAAAACGTCACACATGGCGATACCGCGAGCCCCGCCTACGACCACCGGCATTCGCATCCCCCGTGCTCGACGGCGGCGGCAGCGACGGCGGCGGCAGCGGCGGCGGCGGCGGCGGCTCCGGGTTTGCCCTAGTTCGCGCGGCTCCGCGCGCGCGTTTAGCCCGCCAACTTTGCCATACGGCCCGTCACACCCGCTGCAAATGCAATTGAAAACGCCGCGGGATCGCCCACGCCGCCCCGCCGCGATTCCTATAACGTCGCGACAGATACTCCGACGATGCGTGCGTTGCATACGTCATATAGATGTATTGTGTGCGCGCGCGCGCGTGTGTGTGTGTGTGCATATGCGCGCAGTTGTCTGCCGGCCGCGTGATCGCTGCATGCGGTTAAGCAACAATGGACATTATATTCGTGCGCGCCCGGTGATACTTCAGCTGCGCGCTTTTTTAAACTGCTTCTTGCATGAGAGAGAGAGAGAGAGAGAGAGAGAGAGAGAGAGGGAAGCCATAAACTGGGCCGCGATTCCGATAGACCGAATGAAGATATACACAGCTTCGCCGCGGGAACTTAAAAGCGGTGCTTTCTCCTCGGGTCATTTCTCTTTTATCTGAGGTTTACTCCATTGATTTCCCACCGGTTTTTCATTAACGAAAACTTTAAAATACCAGCAGACACCGAGTCGATGGCTTTGATTTGATTTATGGAAATGGCCGATACAGTCGAGGAATTACACGTTTTCGACGTCAGTCTTGTTAGTCAAGCAGGGTTAATTCATAAATGATTCTCGCGATTCGAGTCTACGGCGTGCCACGTCGTGGAGGGCCGAATGTGTAAAATTTTTGTGTACGCTGGCGAATATCAAATTTACTCGCGATTCGAGTTGCGCAGGACGCAGAGTATTACAGTGTCGTGTCCCGTGTACACAGTAGGTCAATTTACGTATCGAGGAGAGATCAGATTTCCGAAGTTTCTCGCGTGCACACGGCAACCCCAGAAGCAACCGCCGCAGAAGCGGACCAGTGGGACACTCAAGCTCCCCGAATGCGCAAAAATAGCACCGTCGGCTCCGCGTTATTGATGTGTTCAGTGCACTAATATAGCATGTTCGGTCGTAAAATTGACATTTCGCGCTGATCACGCCGCTTTCGCGACTGAGTCGATCGCTCTGTGGTGCGTACATGAAAATTCCCGGTGTGAGTAAACCTATATATACGGGAAATAACGATCGCTCAGAAGGACGTACGACATGAAAAATAAAATATGCACGTATCGAACCTCACCAGTTCGCGAGCCGCATCGCTGCATCGGGAGATGAATATTCCGCGAGTCTCTTCCGGCTTCTTATCAATATTCATATTAAGTGCACGAGCTCTGTTTCGGTATAAATAAATTAAATTCTCACGAGTTGGATGATCGGCTTTTAAAAAAATATATACACAATAAGTTTAAGGAAGATTCATTGAAAATGTTAAATTCAATGAATAATACTTAGCAGACAAATTATAATGAAAACCTCGCGAGCTTTTTCAAACAGGATATATGCGAAACTTCATACTTTGAACGTTGTAAATTTTTAACATCTATTTCATTATCTATTATTCTCTTATGCATATTTTGATGTCTCTCTTTTTCTCTTTCTATGCAATGATATATCGCATAAAACGCGTGTTATAATCTATACATATGTACACGTGTCATGACAAGCACATATGTAGCATACACGAACGCGTGCCACGCGACATGTCAAGGAGAATGGCGTTTGTTTCACGTTCGTACGTCAAATTTTTATCGAGATTGGGTCGTTCAAAGTTTGGCCTTTTCGGGAGCGGCGTACGGTTCTTTGTCGGCGATCGGCGACGGCGCATGTGATATATATTGTAGTACACTCGCGCCTATAGAACTTCACACCTGTCGCTACGACCGCGGCGGCGTATCGGGCACGCTCAGCTGAAAAGGGAGTAGCGCGTAACATTGTCACAGAGCCTCGATCCCCATCAAACGATTCACCGCTCATTGATTTCTCCGCGTAGAATAGTCGTCACAACGTGAAACAAAATGCATTTAAAAGCTGAGACTGTTTCGCATCCGATGAGGGGTCAATTATTTATCTATATTATCGAATAATTTAGAGACGTTGGAAAACGAAACGCTTCCCTTTGGAGCTTCGACGATAAATTTGCAATTAAACATGAGATTCTCTTATTTTGATTCCAATAAACCAAAAGAAACGTAAGACGAATCGCATCATGGAGTGTACAATCTTCTATTTGTCAGAACATTAGAATGAATTATATTTTAATATAAATTTAAAGGTATCCCGATTTACCTACTCGTTATACGACTCGATTGTACATATAAAAAATATATTACAGCTTATTCCTACATATAACTTCTTTTTTATTTTATCATTTTTCTCAGTATAACAGGAATAAATCGCCAGCAGAAAAGAGATAACAAGTTTCGCAATAGTTGGATTTCAACGTCGAAAATATAAATAGCGCATATGTAACGGAACTTAAGTTTACTATAAGATTCTCTCCTCATACGACAAGCGTTGACTGTCTGATGTAATTATTTTCAATCTCTGATGTCAATACATCCTTTGGGGGGAAATCGTGCCTCGATATTGTTATGCACGAAATAACAGTAATTTCGCTCGTAAAGCGCGCTATCGCGTATCTTTATGAACTCGGAACTGCGACGGCGCATTCACGGCAGGATGCAAAAAACTTCGTCGACGCCCGACGCGGTAATTACGAAAATACAGAACATTCCGGCACGGAATTATTTCAATTGCATTTTACGGCGCGGCGATCCGTAAGCGGGCGCGATGAAATGCCTCGCCGAGTACTTTCGGCGCGATTATGAAACTGGCACAAATCGTGAATCTTGCGGCCGCGCGAGGCACTTTATTGGAAGGTAACGAAATGGTATCGGGGCACGCGAAAGACAACCCAGTTTATCGAAGCCAACTAACTCTCGGCTCTGCATCCTCGCCGAATTTCTTCTGCGTTCCGAGGGAAAATTCCGCTTCCGAAAAAATCTGTTGCTTCCGCTAGCTAAAGACAGGCGAGCAAGGGAAACGAGGCAGTTTACCGAGGCGAATATCGACACGAATCGGGAAAGAAGGTTGCCAGGATGAACGGCGGCAGGGTGAGAGGGGGCGAGGGAAAAAAGAAGCATTGTTAAGGATACCCGTCACGTTCCAGGTGGTGTATAAAGTAACGCGGGTAGGACGAGAGGAAAAGCGCTCTCTCTCGTTAGCCGTCCCTTTATTTCGATCTAGGTCGATCATTCGCCGTTGTACGAAAGAAACCGACGGGATCGTTACACGACGCGTCGTTACCTACTCGCGTGTAGCCGGCGAAATCCATTAGTTCGTGTAAACGGGGCACTCTCGTTGGGCGCCGCCCCCGCCGCCTGTACAACCCAAGTCACGAGTCGGGAGAAAGAGGAGGGGGCAGAGAGGGAGAGCGAACGAGAGAGAGAGAGAGGGGGGGGGAAGGAAGGAGGGAGGGAGGGAGGGAGGGAGGGAGAGAGAGAGAGAGAGATCGGTGCCCATAAGCTGCGCCGAGTACTCACAAGCCCGGAATTTTCCGCTGGCTCGGGTTAATCAGGGCTACCGGGGTGGCTGCTGTGCGCCGTGAAATTTTCCGATTTTCCCTTTGCGATAGCCACCATCACCGCCTCGCGTTCGCCCGCCCGCTCGCCCGCCTATCCGTTCGCCCGCTCACCCCCCCCTCCTCCCGCCGATGCCGTTGCGCCTGTTCCGCATTGCGATCGTATTGCTGATTCAACGCGAAAGAAACCGTGGGGATAATTACATAAATGTTTACGTTGCCCCGCTATAATAGACGGGGGAGGCGGGAGGCAGAGAGCGAGAAACAGCCGCGGCCATTTTATTTGCACCGACTTAATTTGAAAACGTATACGTTCGATTGCATATGCCATTTACCGCGATTAACTTAAATTGAATAATTTTGCGCTAGGCACGTTCTAGCAACCGATCGATTTCCGTTTAATAAACCGCAGCCGCTCGCTTTCCATATTGATTCTCGATTGTTGTTATATTGTTATCGTTGTTGTTGCCATTGTTTCATACGTTTATTATGAGCTTCCGACTGAAAGCGAGCGAAATTGCTCTCCCACTCTCGCTGAGTTTCTCCTTTTCTTTTCTTTTTTTTTTTCTAGTCCGAATGCTGATACGTCTGAATCGCGAACTCAGTTGCAACGCGATATCTCCCACGGAAGATAGATATTTCATTAGAACTACCTTTGGCGAACATACAACTGTTTGAATGATCGATTCGTGGAAAGATAAATGCGGTCGGCAGGTCTACAAGTGATATACTCGTAGATCGAATGCCAGTATATTTGTATAAACAAGTGTGTACACTTGTAGATTTTGTACTATCAATCGTAGATATGTTTTACTCAACAGTCGTACGACCGTTGTTCTCGCCGGGCGCGATCCAGCTTCGCCCATGATTAAGCGTGGAAACATTCTTTCTCTATATTTCTCGCTGATAGTCGATCTGATGTAATTGCCATTAACATCCCGTTACTCGGTCCCCGAATTATCGAGCACGAACGCGCGGGCGTAACGATCACGATTTTGCCTATAATCCGACTTTATGAGCGATCAAGCCCATTAGCTATCGAGCAGCCGCCAATTTGCGCTGCTTATTACACAGATAAAAAATCGAAGAGTTTGGGTGAACTGCGGGCCTCGGGAAGCGCGGCCGTACGATGATCCGCGGCTTAAACCGCTCTTCTCTCTCACAAAGTTAATTAAGTATGATTTAATTTATCACTCGAGACTGATTATTCGCAAATCGCTCGATCCCTTTATCGCGCGCTATCGACGTGCCCTGATTAAAACAAAAAAAAAAAAAGAAGGAAAAAGGAAAAATAAGAATACGTACTATTCATAAGAAAAATAGAAATCGGACATAATACGTATGTGTGTCTTCCCGTATATATCGAGAACTTACTGCGAAATACGCCTTATACGAGGAGGGCGAAGAGGAACGGGGCAAAAAGGTCTTACTGACGTGGCATTTCACGAAAATTCTGCTCGCATTTGCTGACTTTTCACAAAGGGAGAGAGTGACTGCGATCTCCATAAAATAATGCATCCCGCCAAGAGCTTACCGCGTATAGAGGGTGTCTGGATTGAAGTGTTCGAGCGCTCGTATGTAGGTAAGTAGAACTCGCTGAACTGAGTAGAAAAGTTCTTTATCTTTTTGTAAATTATTACACTAATTGCTGAGATATTGACGAAAGGAAATCGGTCAATCGATGCGCACGGTGCAACGGGACGAGCTGCCTTTAGGCGAAGTCTCAACTAAAATGTTTGAATCTATTGATAATTTCTCGGCAACGACGGGTAAGCCTGGATTCTCATTATTCGTCCAAATAACGACACGCAAGAGTCCGTTAATTCTCCGTTAAATATCTTTTGAATGGGAACGATCGAAATGTAACGTTGGCGGATACTGTGAATATTCAATGTAAAAGCATGGAAGAATGTTTTGACGGTGGATTGACAGAGTTTCTCCTATTGCCGCAGGCGGACGGATAATGAGAATCCAGCTTAATGTTGGACAGTATTAAAACGCACTATCCAACATCACGTGCCGCAATTCCTAAAAGTTTATCAATGGATTCGAACTTTCGTCCCGTCGCATCATGCCGTATCCTTTCGTCAATTTGTTTTCATTAATCTCCCAATAATTACCATCATTTATATAGAATGATGGAAACTTTTTCTGCTCAGTTTAACGAGATCTACGAGATGTGCGATCTTGCGTTACATGCAAGCAGTACGATTTTTTTTCCTCGAATCGCAATGCGATGTATATTTGGATATTTATCTCGTTCGATTTGGCACAGCCTTTCTGCGACTCCAAATCCTTTGTAAAGTAACTTTTAAAAGTATCTAAAAAATATATTTTGATAAAAACGCACAAAATCCCATGCAGTCTAAAATTACACATGATTAAAAATCGAGGTAGCGATATGCAATCACGCCTAATTCAAAATCGCATCTGCGGCATGAGATTGCGTACGAAACTGTGATGGAACATATTGCATTCACTGCTATTTTTAAAAAACATCTCATCGCGAATTTCATAAAATTACACATCCCTACTTCTATTTGCACATGAGCACTCGGACCAAAACCGGACACCCTGTATACATATTCGATGGACAAACTTTATGAAAACGGTGGACGTCGCATATATACCTCGCCCTTAATATTCGCATCTCGCGGATCACGCTGAAAATTTGGCAAATCCCGCAGTAGATCGTTCGTGGCTCGACGGTCGTATCCATCCCGTTTCTACCTCGGCAGGATAATGTGATTTATGAGCACATGCGCGCGCGCACACGGGAGGATAGTTTTCCGTTTGATTTTTAACTCACCACCGTCCGCCGCGCTATACTCGCCCGGCGAACGTCCGATTTTCGTTGCAGCCGCGTCGCGATATTTTCACGCGCATGATGTTTTGCGATAGCAGATAATCCGAAATTCTATTTTGATGTACGCGCAGGTATTAATTACAGTTCGAAACACGAGATCACGGAAGTCCATTTATCAGAGGGAAGTCATAATATTCTCATCAGTGCGTATAACACGATAATTAAACAACAGGTTTTACTTTGTGTCTCTCTATGCGAGACGAAAACTGCGAAGTAATTTATGTCGCTGTCGCGTGCACGATGAATCCATCCTACTTTAGAGCGAAACGTGCTATTCTCTCTTTCTTCTTTCCTTTTTTTTTTGTAGTTATCCGCCGGTGATTAGAGTAATTAGAGAAGGCTAACGTAAATCGTAGCGAGAGGAGGGAAGGAACTGGCGATCGGTAAGCGAATTTATTTCTTCTGTTAAATTAGAAGCGTTTACGTATACGAAGGAAACTACACCCGTCGTTACGAGTCGTTTGCTACTTGCGGAACGAACGATCAGATCCATTAATCCGATACAAACGACCGCGCGCTCACCACGTGGAAACCTACTTACAAATTACAATAATGCCCTTATGTGATTCGCTGAGACGCTTAAAGACACGCTCGTCGATATCCGTGTGATTTCCAAGGAAATACTTACAACCAACAGACGTAGGCCTGTATTTTTAATTATACTTGAAATGTCGATTTGTCGAAGCTCCAAATTTCTGAAGCTTCGACATATCGAGATGACGAAATTTAAAAATGTGAATAGTCGAGAACATTTGGATATCGGAACGTCTGGAATATTCGGGCTTGGAGAACTCGAAAGTGTATTGAATAAATGCAAAATTAGTTCTATTAAATACTACGATGTTTCGAGGTTCTCGATTAGTATCCCAAGTTTCGAAGCTTCAAAGTCGAATTATTCCAAGTTTAGAACTCAAACTTGATTCATTGTCTGATTCGTTGCAGCAGTCAAAGTTACGCTTGACGATTTCCAAGGAAATATTCGGGCGTAAGGCTGTAAATATAAAATATAAAGCTTCGGTTCTTCAAAGTTGTAAATCTTCCAAGCATTGACACATTATGTTCGAGTGACGAAATTTAAAAATCTGAATCTTCGAATATTAAAGCGTTTAAATATTCTTTAGGAGCTCTAAAAGACGTACAATTAAATAAATATAAAATTAATTCTATCAAGAATTGCGGTGCCCTGAATCTTTGAACGGAGTTCGAAAATATAGCTTCAAATCTGAGTTATTCAAAAAGCCTTAATTCTCAGCTTCAAATATCGAATTATACTGAAGCTCTGAAAAGCTTCGAATGTATAAATAATACTATCTTTACTTAAGGAAGGAGGAAAACTTCTTTCCCAGCAGCTCTGCAAGCCGCTGGATAAAATTCAGAATATGCGGAATAATACGGAATATTGCCTGAAATTGATTTGAATTCGGTTGGCGCGCTACCGTAGACGACTCACACAGCAATCTTTAATTGCACTTCATCATACACACAACCCAAATATTGATAGGCGACTTATCTATTAACTTAGGCAGGGTTTCATACAGCAAGATAAACTTCGCAGTTAATTACTTGCAAGATACACTTCCAAATCTATTAGCGCCGGGAAAACATTGTTCCTCGTTGTCTTACGCGTAACTCGCTCATGAACGGGCGAATACCTGCCACATGCTTACGAGACGTCGGTATGCGGTCCAGTTATTCATCGAGTGCGCGCGCGCGCGCGCGCGCGCGACGAGTTAATTAAGACGAGTTTATAACGACGACGACTGACATTCCATCGAAACACGCGTTAAGTTTCGCGCAGCCCCGCATTCGTATTCTCGAGTTCTCCGTGTGCTCGGCTCATACGCGCGCCGAAGTCGGTCGTGAGAATGTTCGCCGTCGCGAGAATCGCGATGTTCCGAGCAAACGGATAAGGGAACGCTCGATATCCCGGCTGTAAATGAGGGCACGAATTTACGGGGAGCGCTCGTACGCGCCAGCAAACGCAGGCGGAATAAATAAATCTCCCGCGAAATCTTCCTGCACCGAGGTAATATTATCGGCGGAGAAGGCGATGTTGTATAGCGAATCATCCCGCGGGCTGCCGAGGAACACAATCGCGCCGAGCGTCCACATGGGCGCACGAACGATTCTCGTTAACGGAGAACGGATTTCAGGCAGAGAGGCAGAAACTACCAATTACGATACGTCGCATCATCTTGCCCGTGGAGAATTGGACGGGGTACAATCGTCGCATACGAATGAGCGCGATCGTCGCGGGATAAGTCGTTAGCGACTTGCTTCCTCTCCCTTTCTCTCACTCGCACTCCTCTCACTCCTCTCTCTCTCTCTCTCTCTCTCTCTCTTGCCCCTTTCTCTCGCTCTTCCCGAGACGGCCGTATGTACCCTTCATTAGTATGGTGTAAACGAGCTCTCGTTGCCGACGTACGTAAGCCGACCACAAACGAGAGAATGCGCGCCCACGTGTCTATGGGCCAACAGTGGCGGCCCGGTCCACTCTGCCGCGCTGCCACGGCGTAATCAGGTTTATCTCGTGGTTGCACACAGAGGGACAAGTACCAGTTCGTGACAAGCCTCGCGCGTTATGTCCTTCAGGAATGTCGAGCACGTGCCGGCTCCTCTGGGATGATCATAATCGTCTTGTAGACGCGCCGAAATTAAATGTAATTGTCGGCTCGCGCGCGCAACTTCCACGCGGATAATCGCGTCCTGCGGAAACAATCCTCGCCTTCCTCCCCACCTCCTATGCTCGATCACCGCCGTGACCGGCGATTATCGTCGAGCTGTCGCAACCGAAGAACGTGCAAACGACGGGGACGACGGCGACGACGACGACGACGACGACGACGACGACGACGACGACGACAAGAGTATAGAAATTATATTCGATATTCACAGGGAATTTGGATCGCGGTGATAACGTGGCCGAGTAGAACGTTCAACGAGAGCGTACACTTTCCGACCTCGCGACCCCCGCGACCCTCACGCGGCGAGCAAAGTTCCGAAGTTTTCGCGCGCGCGCACGGAATATTTAGAATGTAATTATGGCCGGGTAGTCGCCCTTGCGTTGACAGGTGCTTCGTAACAACTCGAGATAATGAAGTTTCCGTCGTGGGAACAAAGGGACGGGATCCAGTCTGTGGTGTCTTCCGTGTTCTACTGGCTAGGAATGTGAAGTTCCTGTGCCAAATGCGGCGACAGATACACGAGCGCGCACGCGCGCGCGCGAATACGCCGCCGCCGCTCCGGGAAACGTCCCGCGGATTTGCATTGAGACTCGTTTCTTAAATAGGCGCTTGTTCAACAGGCTGATATAACCGTCGGCAGTTTATTTTCTCCGAGGAGGGGCGGAGGGGAGAGGGTTCGTCGTGCAAACTCGGCGTATTTACGCGAAATTCGCCGTCTTCGCGACTCGTATTTATCCTGTGCAATATTTAAATGTCCGCCATTGTATGCTATTCCGAAGAAATATCACGCGCACACCAGCACCCATTTTCCAATTCGAATCGAGATTCACATTTGTCGCGTTTCTCGCGGATATACTTGCGTCTAGGTAAACGTGAAAATTACACGTTGATATTTGCCTGTGATTTAGTCAGACTACACGATAATTTCGGTAATCTTATAGAGAAGATTATACCTTTCGATTTTCTTTTCTTTTTTTTACTTTAAGGTATGCAGAGGATATTTGATAAAGGATGAAATTTCAAGACGTTTGTATTTTAAACTATATCGAAGTCGTAAGATATAACTCGTAAAATATCACTGCAAAAATGACTGCAGTCCTTATTAGGAATTATTAAGAATCGCTGTCAGTTTAAGCATATCATTGACAATGTTCTTATTAATTTGCTTTTTTCATATTTGTCACATGACCTAATTTTCGTGAGAGAATATCTCTTTCAAAGTTTACGTTTTACTAAATTGATAAGTTTATCATGTATTAAAATAACAAGATCCAGGAAAAACTAATAAGGGTCTCTACTAAAAGTTTGAATTTAGGTTTAGCGCAACGAAATCTATAAAGAAATATTTTAACGACAAATCGATTAAGCCCAAGCCTTGTAGGATCTGTTGTTTCAGTAGATGATAGACTCATCAATTTGACAAGGCTGAAGGATATTCGAATATTTTCGACCAGTGTCTCTAACAAGCTTGTAAGCTTGATTTACGATAACAAAGTTATCCGAGAGATATTCAGCGTTATTTAAGAAAAAAATTATCGAGAACACGGAACACGAGAACACGGAAATGCATTTTCCTATTTAGCGCATCGTTGACACTCTTGCAATGTTTTTATTTATATTTATGGAACGCCGAAAACTTTTTTACGTTTCGAATGGTAGTCAGCGATTTTATATCACAATATTTCGAATGCATTTATTTCGTTTATATTTGGAGGAGAGGAAAGGACCCGTGCGTATGATTTGCTCGGTATATTAATCATTTTTTCTACAAAAGGCATGTAATCAAATGTATCGAATTTGTATCGAAATGTTGAAGTCTCTTTTCCGCGTTGCTGATTAGTTGTCGTATCGTGCCTTACTTCATTGCACATGCACTGTCGTGCATTTTGACAGTTCGTGATTATTCGTGGTTAAATTTCACGAGATTTTGCAGCTTTCTGAGTACTGAACTGATTGACTTTAAAATTTACTTTTTCGAGCCGTAATTATTTTTTTATTGTACAAATGTTGTGTTCTTTTTAATATAGTATAGAAGCTAAATAGAGCGCGCGCATCTGTAGTGTTCTAGTTAACATATAAATTGCAGTGTCTATATTCGATCTATCTAAACGATGTTTGCATCTATGATAGCTTCGGGCGACAGGATTGCGCGGAGATACCGAGCGGTGATTTAAAGCAGCTAAAAAAGCGGCTACGCAACAGGCTGTCTGATTCGAGAGATTTCCCACGTCCGTAAGCCTCGCCGTCCTCTCGGACATTGTTCGCTCGGACGTTATTATCCGAGCATGTTACGTAACCCGTTACGATTCCCGACGGTCACGTAATCGCGCCTTTATTTCGAGTGGCGGCACAAAGGAGTTGAATTTCTAGTGGTCGATGGTCTCTCCGGCGTGCCTCAATGTCTGCGGAATGCCGAGTCCGTGCCAAATGCTGACGTGCATCCTTCAACACGTGGTGCAAATACTTCGGAAAGGTGCGATCGTCGATTGCCGACCGAAGTATTCAACCAATGTTATACGCTACCGTACGGCACTTTAATAGCGCAGGCTGCAGTTTAATTAGAATCGAAAATCGTAATTGCGAGACGTCGAGGTCACAATAGCTTCCGAGTTACGAGCTAGCAAAGTTGACTGGTGACGTAGAGCTGATTTCGCTACTTTCAATCTGTGACCGCGTAAACACCGCGTGCCGATCTACTGCTCTTATCGATTTTCGCGAATCAGCTGATCTCCCCCCATTCAGCTGATTTTATCTTTTGCTTTCTTTATAGATCTTTACCCCGCACCCTTTATCTTTCCTTGTATCTTTTATTTTACATCTTATATCTTTTCACTTTATATGCACGTGAAGAAAGAACGACTACATATGATTATTGAGAATATTTGACTATATATAATTATGTAGAAATTACTTGGTTCTATATAGCTATATGTACGATAGTTATATGTAATTAGACGTCCTCACATACACACGGAAAAAATATTGCTGTACTAATACAGTTGAAATAACTGCTTATGTTGTGGCAGTCTGCGACATAGATGCTTAATTGAATGAAACGGTTTTTTTCTTTTCCTCATCTAACAACGGTTTTTGTAGTTTTTTTTTGTGCAAATAATTGGCGGCAGATTGATATACGTGCGCGCGTAGTTAAAGATTTGAGAGAGCATAATTCAATTGTCTTTCTCTATTAAAATTCTAGACTCCGATTAAGCTTCAAAATATGTCATTAAAATGTTGTATCCTCGACAGACTTGTACGGACAGTGAAATTACTCGCGCGTTCATGATCTTAAGCCGACATTCGCAACTCAAATGTCATTATCATCCAACACATATAGTCGCAGTTTTATGAAACTCTAATTATTTGTTTACCTTATTTTAGACTAGAGTAAATGTTGATTCAAACAGTCACGTTACGGTCGGTGAATACAAAGCTGTAATTGGTTACTCTCTCGATCGAAGATCGTAAATAATTTGCGATTATGAATACTAGATTTAAACGATGTTATGGACTGCTCTTGCTCTTTCCTTCCTCGAGGATCAATACAATTTATGATTAAGCATGCGCTATATATAGAGTGCGACACTCTGTGAGCGTTGAATTTTCAACACTCACCCCGTTTCGCGCTGAAATCCATCGCCGTCCATTGACGTCCAGAAGTTCACTCAGGTCCAAGCTGATTCACGGACAAAACTCGCTTCTGCATCCCAAACGAACTGCGACGTTTCGTGTCCAAAAGTTCGCAGCGGCCAACCTTCATCCTGTGTCGTCCTACGTTGATTGCACTTCATCTCCCTTCACATCGTCACGATTAGTAGCCACGTTTCGGCGGCGTTTAATTAATTAACGGCCGTATTAATGAAAACTTTGTTTAACTCGGAGAACGAGTTCAATTAACGAGAGACGAAAGCAGAATGCACGGGTTAGTTTAATGAATCTCTATCGTTAAATTCGATAAATTCGCACTGCAGTTCTGAAACACGTGATGAATAATCCAACGCTCCAGGAACGTAATCGCCACTCGCGAGTCGCGTATAAAAAAGTCACAGACCGGAAACGGACATTTAGAAAGTACCAATGGTCGCTACGATCGCGAGGGAAACCTATCAACGCGAGGGAAATAATTGTGAAGTTGCGTGCGCGGCGACGCAATTCCGAACGTGTCATTGGACTCTGCTCGGAATAATTAGAACATTATATCGAAAAAACAGTTTTCTCGTGCATGGTTCTACACGTTGAATCCTAAACCAGCACACTAGAACACAATAGTTAAAATATTATGTACGCGTTTATATATCCGTATTAAAAATTATTTATATTAATCAAGATATTTATTACATGATACGTATAAACGCTTAAAAAAGTGATTTTTTAATTATCTTGAGCAGTGATATTTTGCTTAACGACACATATACACATACACATACATATGCACAAATCCATGTACTAAAATCTACGAGTAATGTAAGCCGCATTAACTTGAAAGAAATTTTGTGAAGATCTACCATCTTAAATTTTCATGTTTACCTTTTTCTTAATTATCCACTTAGAGTTTGAACTGGGAGTCAACCACATTCCGCTACGAGATCTAAAGAAAGCGAAAAACGAAGAAGAAACATATTATACAGTTAGTTAAATTCAAAGATTCAACTCAACGTAGCAATATCTACGCATAGAGATATGAAAATACCGATTCTCTGCGGTTGTAACTCGGATCATTCTGTTACGTCTCGGCTTTCGACAGCAAAGGGTTACGAAGTGAAATATATGAGTTTATGAAGCTACTTTCGAGTCAACTCTGCTCGACCTGAACCAAATCCTCCGGTGCGGCATTCACTTCCACTGGAACTTTGTCTGCCTTCCTGATGCGACCGCAAGCTCCGACAAATCTGAAACAAAATACGATTTTCCTAATTAGCTACGGCGATAAAGGGGTTGTTTAATCTCGAGGAATTAAGAATACGAGGGTATTTAACTTCCTGTTAGGGACTGTCCTTAATAATACTAATACAGCAATGCGTCTGATACATTTTATAATTATTATTTTAGCAAAGCATCTAAAAGCGTTTTCTTTCATTTACCGACTTTGTTTTAAAAAATAGCACGTAAAGTTTTCCATGCAGTAAAGTTTTCAATAAAAAAGAAAGAATTTGCATGATAACAGCAATATGCAAAAATTTTATGCCTATCAGGTCATAAAGCTCGATAGAAAATTAATATATACATAAACATTATCTTCAATATTAATTTGCATTTCCTCATCGCAGATTAAAAAAATTTCGTGCGGTTTTCCCAAACCCATCTGCAAAATATTGAGATCTATTTCCTTCTCAAGTACGTTTAATAACCTCTCCAAATTTTTTTCGTTCTATGAAGCAACCATCTATCTGCTCTCTTTATATATCCTTTTAGTAATCTTTATATATCCTTATATATCCTTATATATATTCTTTATATATAAGTCTATATATATTCTTTATATATAAGTCTATATATATATCTTTATATATCCTTATATATATCGTAATATTCTCGATATTATTCTTTTATTATATATTGTTTCTGTATTATTTAGATAAAGCTATTTGTTAATGCCGCGTTCTTTGCTCGGATAAAGCCGTCGGATAAGACCGTAAATAAATAAATAATAATATAGATAATAAAGTTACATAAATAAATAAATAAATAAATACATATAAATATGAAAGATGCGAGATTCTGCTTTCTCTCTGTATGTTTTTCTCTTGAATACAATAAAAATGAGGATGCAGTAGTCACCCTTGAAATATCAGAATGCTCCATCGTGCTTCCCGAAGATCCCGGCACGATGATCGCGCGCACGATTCGCCGCAATTTATTTCGCACACGTTCCGATCGATTTAGAAAACTCGGAGATAACACGCGACATCGTCCGTTGTGTTCACGTTCGCGTCGAAGGCTGTTGTGATCGTTTGTTCGCCGTATCTCTACGTGTGTTGTTCCGAAGATCGCACAACTTTCAACGGTCTGATCGCACTTAAGAGTACCGTCACGTCATCTGCCTGAGTATCGAGTCCGCTATATATCGTAGTATTATGCACAACTTTAAATTCGGTTAATAAACACGCGTTTCTGATTTCGTTGCGTTAGAATTTCTAACGCTGATTAAACTCCTGAGGGCGCCGTTAAGGTTACCATACGGCAGTTTAGGGACATTTTGTATGTAGATTTTAAGCCGCGGACAGGCAGATATGGATACAAAATCGCGAGCAGGACGAAGTAATCTCCTATATATTTCAGCGACATCGCCTGGAAACGCGTCTGAATACAGATGCCTGCTTAAACAGCTATCGTCGACTAACTGATAAACATTTACGGATTAGTTACACTCTGCTCGGCTCGCGTGTATTATATAACACCCCGGGGCACGGATTATATTTGCCCCGGGGACAAAGACCACTTCACGAGTCATTATTAGATTTGGCAAGTACTCCATACACACCTGGATTGATAAGCGTGACATCGAGGACCCAAATTTGATCCTCGGGTTTATGGCTCCGGGATATTTGAATTAGCAGTTGATTGTATTTGACTCGTCATTGATGCATAATTAATTATTAGGGCTTAATAAATTATATTTGAAATTTCGATTCTTTTCTCGAAGCTTCAAATTTTTGAAGCCTTTATTATATCCGAGTGACGACATTTAAAGAATGTAATTCTTTAAATGTTTGATTACACGAAATTATTTAGAAGAACTAGAAATACATACAATTGAATAAATACAAAATTAATTCTGTTAAGAACTATGATATTTCGAATCTTTGAATAGAATTTGAGATTTCAAGACTTCGAACTTCAATGTCGTTGATTTATATAGCGAAGTGTTATATCAGACAATATTATTTCCAATTGCTGAGTGAAAAAATAACTAAATGAAGTAACTAAGTGTCATCGTGTTTAATAATAATGTAATTGCACTTTTGCAATTTGAATGAAATAATTAATGACAGCATATGTTATTAGCTTATTTCAGGAACACCATGACGTTTCTTTTCCCGAATTTTTTAATTTTTATTTCTTAGTTAAATCTATTTCTTCCGGAAAACTTAATCGTCGCACAAGCACACGTCACTTTCCACTCGTGCAGATTCATAATCATATTTATCCTAATTTGTATATAATTATGTTTATCCTCGCAAGAAAGTTTACCAAGAGAATCAAAGTGTTTTAAAGGTGACTTTGCCGAAGCCACTTCATGTAAATTTTCAGCACACTTCGAACATTAGAGTGCGCGGTAATTTAAATATCCGCGACATTCTCTCCACACATACACGCACACATACACGCGAAACACACATGCGCGCGCGTACACACATGACCCAAAGATCCGCGTTTTTTATCAAACATTTCTAACTCATCGTCTGGAAATTATCCACGTGAAACGGAGACGGGTATTAATAACGAGCGGTACGCATTCGCCTCCCGTTTAATATTTACGAATTGCATGAATAATGAAAAAGTATGGGAAATCTGCCGACCGCTGGCTCCACCGTTGCCCGCCATCCCCGCGGGTGAAGCCGCGTCTGCGCGATAGATAGACCGAAGGTAGACCCGATTAGCGAAGTTTCTCCTCGGGCTCTCGACGTCTTCTTATATACACATACAAGCATAAAATATATTACCCGCGATATTAAAGAACGAGAACGATGACGATGTCGACATCGTCGTCGTCCTCGTCCGCGTCGTCGTTACCGTTGTCGTCAACCAGATCCTCCGCCGGTAAATCTCCATTACCCGAGCCGCGCACTTCAGAGACAGTAAGTCAATATTCCTTTCATATCGTTAATGCGCTAGTGACGGGATTACGTACGTCCGCGCTTATTCATCGGAGATTTGAATCCCCCCTGATCCGCCATCGTCGCCGCCGATCATGCAGCGCCGCGCCGCCTTCTTTCCGCGAACGGTTATTATTTACGCGAAACGAAAGCACCGTCATTTGTTGGGTCTCAACCTCCCTTCCCTCCCCCTCTCACCATGATCCCTCATTTCCACCTTGAGGCGGTATCCCTAATATTGCACAGTTCTATCCCACTCGTTTTCCCAACTCCAGGCCTCGAGCCAGGCCTCTTCTCTCTTTCTCTCTCTTCCTCCTTCCATCTATCTCTTTACACATCTCCTTCAACACCGGAGATCGAACGGCGTGCATAAGTTCGCTATTCCTCCCCTCATACCCCACCGAGTTGGCGAAGTTCTCGCCGGTACAGTGAATCTCTCCTCCCTCCCACTCTCTCTCTCTCTCTCTCTCTCTCTCTCTCTCTCTCTCTCTCTCACTCTCCTGGAGAGTGTACGCGTATTTGCGCAGGTGAAATGCTCTTATAACGCCGAGGAGGAAGCTAGTTCCCGGTGATTGCATTCAATTCGTCGACGACTAGAAAGAAAGTCTGATCGGATTAGAACTCGCTTCCCATCTGCTTCCGAGCGGAGAGGTATGGTTATGCGCGATGCCCCTTTCCTCCTCCTCCTCCTCCATTCCCTGCTCTCCTCTCTGCGCCAGACCTCTCGAGAGGGAGGAAGAGAGAGCTTCTGCGGAATTAAACGCAATGTTCCGTCGCGGAGTCTCATTTAGAATTTTATTGCCCCGCCCCTTCTGTACCGCCGCTGCCATCTGAGCTATGAACTCGAAGGAGCGACAAGTAAGTCGTACGTCCTCCTCGTCAGACCTGCCTTCTTAGGCTGCCTGATTGTATATGCTCTATGTAATTGTCAGGTTGGACGTGCGCGAGTTCGAGAGGAGGACGAGGATCGAGCGAGATCGCGTTGATTCTGATTGACATGTATTAAACGTTGCTTCCGCGCCGATCTAATTCCGCGAGGTGACTCGGCGCGAACAGCTGGAAAGAAGAATGAACGCGTATTACTCGGCGACATCTTGTCTGTTCTGCTGCTCCACCGCTCGCAATAGGAAAGCGAAAAGAGTCAATAAATCGTCGAAAAGAGCCCGGGAAATTTGTTTCCGAGAGACACACTCGTTTCTACCGTTTTCCGGCTTTCCGATTTTGGACTCTAACCCGCGGATGTTTATCATGCAACTATAACTACGTCTCGATTGTTTTAATATAAAAAGAGAAAATTAAAAAGCAACATATTCTTTACATGAAGATATTTTACAAATCAATAACTACTTGTAGAAAGTAAAAATGGAAAGAAAAGATAAAAGAGTATAAAATTAAAGATAAAATAAACAGCATTGTTATGAAGATATACAATTAAAGACTGGAGGAGGAAAAATATTGATTATGTTGAGAAGGGAAATATTTGCAAAATAAGAAACATCGATTGTACCAGTAACATATTTATCTAAATCTACATTCTTTTATTAAAGTAGAATAAACAATTGCTTACGCGAGGAGCTACGATTTTAAGAAAATGCACATTTCTTTATTTGAAAAAAAAAAAAAAAAGAATAGTTTGAACGTACATACCAACATGAGGGAGTATGCTATTAGTACGTATCGAATAAATATCTTTTATTTTTTGAGTGCTTTTTGTCTCAATGTAGAAACTGCTTAGAAACTAAATGATAATCTAGAAACTGACTAGAGCTTCACTGTCTACCTAGTTACTATCAAAACAAGCGTCAACTCTGAACCGACCTAGTCTAAGCAGTAACACTAAGCAAACCCTGCACAGTAGCCAAAATTTCTGACCAGTTACCGTATCACCCTGTATTCCAGCTTGTTTTCTACTTAGATGACACCTTCGCCGAGCATTACGAGCGTACATCCGTCTCACGACCGAAAGTTACCACGCGCGCGTCCGTCACCCCCATTGAATCTCATCGGAAATTTGCATCAATGTGGATACGTAAGCCCCCCTTCTATCGCTCCCTTTCCCATCTCGCCGATCCTTTTAATAACAAAATTTTATCACCACGTCCTCGCAACGAGACGAGTTTTTAACGCAAGTCTGTTCGATATACTTCGATATATATTCAGACGTAAAACAGGATACCCTCCTTGAGCCGCAGGAAGGTAAGCTCCAATCAAGAAACTCGTTTCACGTAAGAACGACTTATGGAATCAGATAAACGTCCGCAAACAATGCTCGTCGTAAATCACGTCTCCGCCGATATACTCCCTCTCCCCTTCGCCTTACCCCCAGCCGCGCGCGGTCGATCCTTTGTCGCCGAACCAGAAATGATGGAAGTAGATCGACGACCTCTCAAAATAACGCGTTCCCGCATCCGATTAACGCGCCGCGCAAGCACTCCAGACGCTTGTGCGCGACCCGACCTGACCCCGGCTCCCTAGGTCGCTTTTGAAGTCTCGTCACTCTTTTAACTCGAGCATTCGCATCGGATTTTTACGATGTACTTGCGTTAATTACTCCTATTATTGTCTGCAAACAACGAACGAGCGACATCACTTGGCGCATCGCGTGGCGAGCGAGGCCACCGCAATGGAGGGTGGAGCGGCCGGAGAGGGCGACGCAGGCGCCTCGTATCAATATGGGGAAAACAATTAATATCCGTCAATCCTGTGAGCCACCGTGCCGAATTATTTGCGGAACAATCGGCGACGTGTTTGACGCGACCCTTCATCCTCCGCCTGAATAATCGCGGTTCGTGCTCGCTCGCGAAATCGTGATCCGTCACGCCGACGAGCGCGCCGCGCCGCGCCGCGCCGATGAGAGATGTTCGCTGGTGGCCGGGCGAATCTCCGCGATTTCGGCGTGTGTATTGCGAGCACGTTGTAACATCGCCGCGTTTACGCGGAAAGGCGGACATTTCCATATAGAACAAGCAATTTACATATAGAGCAACTAGTTTGCCGCGCAAACGAGTGAATTACCACTTTCGCTCCTTTCGCTGTGGTGACACAATATCGCGCGCTCGCTTCTTTATTCAATTATCGATCGCGCGCGGGCCGCTTCCCTTTCGAGACAGGTAAGGAGGAAGAAGGCAAACATGACGCGGTTCGACCCTGCGGTCTCGTCGCGACACGGCGCGGCGCGGCGCGGCGCGGCGCCGTTTTCGCTGACGTTGCGCGATTTTCACGCGTGGGGGAAACACCGCAGGCAGGAATCGCGCCGGCTAGCACGACAACGTTTCGTCGGTCATGCTTATTTTAATGAGTTTCATTTGCATAATACAAGCGGCGTAAATCGATGACAAAATCAATAGAGCGTCGCCTCTCGAGGCGCAGCGACGCGTTTATGTGTTTCCTGCGTCGCGCCGGGCGTTTTCACCCGTCGGAAACGCGTTTTACAACATTCGCGGAATTCCTGCGACGTCGCACAAGAGGGATCCGGGCGCTTTGACGATGTGCAAGGAGAGCGTTGTATTTATGCACACGACAATATACAAGGCTCGCGCAGGGAGCGGCTAATTTACAGAGACCAGTGGCTGCCAGTTTCGGATTTTTGCCTCTATTGTCTCCGCTGTCAGCCCAGGTCAGTCGGTGAACGCCGTTTCGGATAATGTGAAAATCGTTTTCACTGTGTAAATCAATTGAATCGTTGAATTCGGGAAAAAGCGCGAGTCACATTTTTCGCCAAATCGAGTCAACAACGTTTTTCAATGCTCGCAGCTCGTATTGTTTTTAATAGAGCCGTGTGTCTCTCGTACATCATCGCAGACACACGGCCGTTCGTTCGCGTATTTCTATAAATAACGATCTATGCCAAAGTCATAAATAGTGTATCTTTCGATCATTAGTTTCGTTAACTATGAAGTTGGAATGTAGCTAACCTCACCTGATTAATCAATTTAGCGTGGAATATAAATTATAAAACGCTGCAACGATACCTTCCTCTTCTCCCTCTTTCCCTCCCTCTCTCTTTTATTTCCCTCTCTCATGAAATGTTGTGTCGTTATTGTTAAGCAATATAATTTAATAAAAGAGAAAGAGGAGGGAGAGGAGATCATTAAAGAAGCAGATATATGAATTAAATTCTCAAGTTTAATAGCAAATAATTAAGAAGTGCTCGAAAGATTAAATTATACCAATTTTCAAGAAAAGTTCAAATTTATGTCACCGAAAAAGATGATTTTGCTAGAAGTTACGTTAAATTATTCGGTGACACATCTTATGATGCATGATGAAGATAATAATGCACTTATCGCGCGGCAGTTTAATAATTGCGGGACAAAAATAGAACCCACCATTTTCACGATTTTTACAGAATTAATCTCTTTCGTAACTAACGTATCCTTTTTTTTGATCGCACCGTTCTTTGGTGCACTATGCACGCAATTAATCCGCTCGTTACTAGCTCATCGCTCTTACACGAAAACATTTTTGCACGCGAAAATACCTGGTGTGCACGCCGCCATATATATATATATATATATATATATATATATATATAAAACCAGTCGTTTAACGATCCAGTTTTTCGCGGAATTGCGCCGCGATGGCTGATTGGTTAGACTACAATACGATTTCGCTTGTACGACAAATTTCGAAAACTCCATTAAACGTCCCGTTATACGAGACGTATCAAATTCTAAAGACAATTTAGAGTTGTAGCCTCGGCGGTTAACTAGAAATAGACACAGTATCGTGAATCAGGATGTTAAATAACAGAAAACTGCACACGCACGATGGCGGGAGATAAAAATTTGATTCGATTACACTCGAGTGCACTCAATGCACAGGGAACAAGAAATTAATATTATATTTGTTGCATGAGGGTTCGCGATCGGCGCACCGTTGATTATCGCTTGTTATCCGCGCGCGCGCTTATACGTCAGCATCGAATCGAATATATGCGCGATCCTAACGATAACGTTATCACGCTCGCACGCGTAGCCACGTTCGTGCCCGTTACTTGTATAGAAACACGCAGAACGCCATTCCCTTTACGTTCGCGCGAACAACGCGTTCCTAGTTTTAGACACATCATGACAAATGCACAGTAGCGCACAGCAACTGTTACGTAAAACTGTCGCGCGTACGCAACAAACTTTCTTTGACAGCGGAGGAACTTGCGATAGCTTCCGTTTGTAACTCTTTTTCTTTCTCGTTTAACGGAACGCTACGTTATTCTGCCGGTGTGACCGCGTGAATTCGTGTCCTTTTAACGAATCAGCAATCGTCGCTCCGATAAACTGCATTAGAAGAGAGAGAAAAGGAGGGGAACATTCGAAATTGTTCACATTAACTCTGCAGCTCTCATCAATCTCGAAATATTAATGAAGAATCCTGAGCCACTGATTACCGTTTAGTTAAAATTCGAGAAAGGTTTCAAAATTCTCCACTTTAGTATCTTGTTGCATAGAGAAAAAATATCTTGAAAATAAAAAAGATATTTATTCGGTAGATATATATTTATCTAAAAAAAGAATATCTAGATTCTCTTATTTAAGTAAAATACGTAATTACTTTTGAGAAAAAGCTATAGATTTAAGAAAACGTATATATTCTCATAAAGAGAATTGTCCCCAGTGTGAAAATATATGTATTAATAAATGAAGATATGTATATGAATGAAAATATTATTACCCATTGAATAAATACTTTTTTAGCTTTTAGTTCTTCTTTCCTCTCTGTATACTTAAATTCGACGAATATTAAAGTATGATAACATAATGGATGATATAACTAGAATATACAATCAAGCAAACAAATTAAAAAGAATTATGTATAAAGCAAAATACGGATCACCCTTGTGCCACTATGTATTCGTAATTTCCAAAACTGGATCGCTCTGAGCCGTGCGCATCAGAATGAAAATGCATAAGCATGCATTAATGTTACGTGATCGCGGGAAAAAGTTACGTACCGAATAAATAGCGCGGAGGGCAAAAGAATAATGCAGCTGCATAACGAGGCGATGCCGTGACTGGCAAAGCAAATAGAATGTGGCAGATTATTCCGAAGGGAAAATTGCGAAGCTATCGCACTTAAAGGCATACCCGGAGGATGTATAATTGAGTTTCTAATTCTCCATCATTACTCGAGATGTTAGGCTCTCGAGCTATTTACCGGAAGGTACGTAGCCGAGATCTACTCGGCTGACGCGTATAAATTGTCGGCAATCACGAGTCGCTAGAATTTCGTTCAGCACTTATCATCACCCCCGTGCGAGATCACAGATAGGAGTCTTGGTAGCTTTCTCTGCGTAAAAGTATAGATGGTATATTTCATATATGTTTTAGCAGCCGTGCGATCTTATTTCCATCATTATAACTACATTTACGAGAACGAGAACGAGAGCACGCGAAAGGAGACGAGAAAGAGATAGAAACAGAGCGAGAGAGAGAGAGAAAGAGAGCGAGAGCGAGAGAGAGAGAGAGAGAGGGGGGGGAGAGGGGGAGACAGAGAGAGAGAGAGAGAGAGAGAGAGAGAGAGAGAAAGAGAGAGGCAAGGTAAATTTCACATCGTAAAAGTCGCAATGCAAACTCAAAATACACGAATTTTCTCGTCGGAGCGAGTTGTTTTTTATATTAATTCCGCGACGAACACGCTACCTGCACGCCCTGTGCCGCGGGTATTTTTTCGACCGCCAGATAGATTCGACGTGAGAAACATTACACTCGCACCTATGCACAATGTTGCGGGCGCGCAACCGCATGAATGTCATTAAAATCGTATAATTGTTACAGCCGCGTGTAATACGCGTGCAAATTCTCCCTTCGCGCGTTCTTCCGGATGCTTTTGCACCCAAAATTAACGACAGATATATTTTTTTCTCAACGCACGGACGTGCTCCAATGCTGTCGGCAGTTTTTACAGTTATATTTTATGTTTCTCGCGTTTCTCTCCCTCACTCTCCCTCCCCCCTCCCTCCCTTTTCCTCTCTCACACACATCCTATCTATCTGTCTGTCTCCGCCTCTCGCACTCGCTTTATACGTTTGCCTCTTGAAACTGACTCGCGAACGGCGAGCAACAAGTTCAGCGACAGCAAATTCGCGCCGTTACCCGGTAATTTCTTCACTTTCACGGCGGAGAACGATCGTTGCGGCTGGTGCGTTACCGACAATAAGTATCTCGTTGACATCGTCGCCATGTCGACTGTAGCCCGACTGCAGCTCGTCGGCCTGTTACCTGTTTGTGTCGTAATTAACCTAATGGTCGACTGTGCTTCGGGGTGCGCCGTACTGAGCCGAGTTGGACCGTATCGAGCCGCTTGGAACAAACGTCGAGGCGGTGCTCCGCAGCGACGAACTCTCCCTCTCCTTCATCCCCCTTCCTACTCACGCGACCGAAACCCTGTTAATAGACTCGCGACGACATTGTTCCATCAAACGAATGAATCCGCGGCTGCAGTCTCTATAGCGCTCGCGTTCGCTGTTCGTCAAAACGGTAAAGCTCCGCCAGATGTGACACTTCCGGTGGGCGCACGGGCACACGTATACGCACACATACGCACGCACGCACGCATGCGAGGAAATCGCGTCGCTCTGTCGTTATAATTACGCGCCGCGCGTCGCTACCGGACGTTCACTTAAATTCTCGACGATCTCGCGCGTCGTAAATCTGCCGCGAATTTTCCCACCCGTACTCGCACGCGCGCGAGAAAGAGAGAGAGAGAGAGAGAGAGAGAGAGAGAGGGAGGGAGTTGCAAATTTTATGAAAAACAAAAACTCGCTTAGTGCGCTGGATACCTGCGAAATAATCCGCTCAATTTGATTTTGACGGCGGGTTCCCGGCGTGGCTTCTCAAAATTATCGCGCCAGAGCGCGAATTTTGTTGCATCAATAATAAATCGCAGCTCTCTAAATACGTAACGTCGCGCGCGCTCTCTTTTAACACGAAAAACGCGTGACTTTCAGAGACTCGCTGCCGGACGGTGCGGAATTTCAGCGAACCGACCGCGAGACCCGTAGCGCACTATCCTCTGTTGGAGAAATTCTGACGAGGTGCGTTTTATTTCAACTTCCATCGCTCTAAGTAAATAACGCTTCCGATACACTTATATTCATGAGAGAAAGAGAGAGAGCGAGCGAGCACGCGCGATCGTTACTGCGTATTGTTTTATATGTCTCGGAAAATGCCTCGGGGTGATCGATCTCCGTAGTGGTAAAAAAAGAAACTTTATTTGTTCTTTCGAAACAACCGTACGTTGTTTGGTTTTCGGATATATAGTTTCGCGCGTATTACATCTCTCTCTCTCTCTCTCTCTCTCCTCTCTCTCTCTCTCTCTCGTTCCTCTTCCTGCCATCCTCTCACGCTCTCCTCCTCACTTTCCTGCAGTTCCGTTCCCGAGATGGCGCGTTTTTCCGCGTACGCGCCGAGTGATCGATTCTACTGCCGCCGATCCGAATGATAGATTCTCACCGGCCGTAATGCATTTCGCAACGAAAACGCAACGTAACACATTTCAGATATGCGCCTGCAAAACGAAGTTGCACTGTTCATCGAGAGGTATCTTCTTCGAGCTGGAGAAAGCGCCGCGCTGCGCTAGGCTGGGCCAAGCCGGGTTAGGCCGCTGCAAATTATGACGTTGATATCCTGATAGGCGGAATCGCTTCAGTGACGTCGAGTTTTCCAGCGGCAGCCATGGATCTGGCAGTTGCAACGGGAAACGTCGATTCCACGGTACAAACGAAACAGTCAGTGCATATCACCTAAACGACGCGAACGCGCGCACGCCGGCTGCAGTTTCCTGCTTCTACCGGCAGTGGCAGCGAGAGAGAGAGGAAAAAAGAGCAAAGAGAGAGAGAGAGAGAGAGAGAGAGAGAGAAAGAGAGAGTGAGAAGGAGGAAGAGAAGGTGGGAGACAGTTGAGGATTAAGAACGCGAGCAAAAGAAGCGAGGACGAGCGAATTTTCGGAAAGGTGCTTATTGCGGAACGCTCGTCTCTTCAGAAAAATATCTCAATTAATGAGCAAGTAACTTCGTCACGGACAACATTAAGTAAATTAATAATATAGATGTTGAAATAAGTGCACAAAGTTGATTTTGATGGACATCTTAAACATTTAGTGTTTTAATTATCTTTCTAATTTATAAAAAAAAATTTTCTTTTTATAATATTGTTTCTCAGGAATGACTGAAGTACCAATGACTGAAATAATATGACAGTTTAATTTCATTTCTTCGTCGACGATTTAGTTTTAAAGGACTTAAAGAATAACTGCGCGAATCTAGTAAATAAATATTCGATATTAATTATCAACTTACAAAGCAAAGTCGGTAAATAACTGTTCCAGCTGCTTTCCGTCAGCAGTACGCTTGTATTTATTATATTCCAGCATTCATTGTGGCTTTCAAATTTTTAGTCAAGACTTATAATCAACGATATATAACATTTAGGCTAAGGACTAATATGCATGTTTGATGCAGATATATATCCATATGTTGATTTATCAAGCAAAGGAGAACAGCTACATTTCTCACAAATCAGGACACCGTCACTAATTGCAACATTTGTCTTGTTTTTTTCTCTTTTTCCGCATTTATCGACGAATCGGTAATCGCGAAGAATATTTTCTGGCGCGAATCGGCGCGCGCGTAGTGGCAAATTGTAATATTGATTTCTTGATAACCGGAAATTGGTTAAACGAGCGTGAATTCGTTGTAGAGCGATCTTGCTGCGAGCGTGTGTGCGACTGTAATGCAAATATCACTTCGTTATTAATGTGCCGACTGCATCCATGTATCGGCATCCGGTCTATCGGCGTCATCCCCGAAGGAATATTCGTCGTGCTAACTGCTTGATCGAGCGCTACGAATACGCGGACGGACGGTATCGATTATCGTCGCTGAATTAATCCGAGCAATGTTTTATCCCCGCCCACTCATGCAGCACAATGAAAAATTGATACTTCCTCCGAATTTCTGACGTGAAATAAAGGCGTCGGAATAAACAGCGACCGGCTTCTCTCTGCGAGAGACGGAGATACGATAATTTTCAAATAATGCAACTTTTAAATCGCGATACGCGCGCGGTCTTCGTTAGAGTTGCGCGCGAATAATTCTTGTTTCAAATTATAGAGATAAATATCAACATCGCATTGTGTTGTACGCGTACGCGTGGCCATATATATTTTTAATCTATTTACGTAATCTATTTACAGAATGGGATGGGTTGATCCGCCGGTAAGTTTATCCGGTTTCATCATTTTAACTATTTATTTATCTCAATGTCCTGTGTGTAAAATATTTAAAACACGTGTACATGTACGTGTACATATATATTCAAAAGACAAATGTTTATGGACAAATGGGCACGCGATTAATAAAACGAACGTATATCACGCTGTGGTTGAACTATTCACATAATTACGTAAATAAATGTACAAAATTCATGCCATTATATATTATATCGTGCGATGTTATTATCCGAAAATATGATATGAGCGATATTCGTGTAATTTTGGCAACCAAAGATCGCAAGCGTCATGTATTGACGGATTTCTCTGCGTTTTATGCATATTTTATGTATAATGGCGGACGGACAGACACGGACACACACACACACACGCGCGCGCACGCATGCACGCATACATTCGCACATTTTCGATCAGGCACACAATGCATCTTTGTACTTGAAATTTGACAACCCATTCAATATCTCGCTCATGCCTTAATATATTTTGCAATGCTAAACTTCCCGCGTGATGATGTGCAACGTGTTATGGACATTTAATCAAATCAACATTCATAAATGCTTGCAATTTGCTCGGGCCATAAGGATGATTCAATGTAATTCAACAAATTATAGTGATATTTTGTGCTGCAAATCTCTGATCAGCGTTACGGCACAATATGAATGCACGCGTTTAATCGCGACGATAATTTGGAATCAAGCCGGGCCTGATTGCGACTATTTCTATAGCTCGCAAACAGCTGCGGAAGCGATCAGCTACAAAAACTAATAGGGAGCTCTGTCGTTCTTGTTTTTATGGAATCCGTGTTGTAGGAGGACATTCGCGAACGCTCGAATCTAACATTAAACACGCTCACATACACACACACACACATACACGCGCGCATATATACGCTATAAATCCAACCAGCGGTCTTAAGCGGCGTCCAGCTCGAGATTCTCGAGCAAATGTCATTGAAATTATTCTATAAATTTCTAGTATGTATTATACCGAAAGTTATTTCATTTGCAATGCAAAGTCTCGAAGAAGTTAACTCACCCATAAAAGTTCCGGTTATATTTCCTTCTGTCTCGCCTCCTCACCCTCTGCCATACATTATTTATAACGCCGGTAACGGTGTAACTCTAGTGAAAAATCTTGGTCGTATGTTTTGCGCATTGCAATTATGTAATACATCCATAAGTCTTAGCTGGTCCTGACGTCTCGAGAAAAGAAAAGGTAGACGGATGATTTTGCGAGCAAATGCTCTCGAGTAATATCAAAAGAAGAAGACTCACAGATTTGTGCATCACACGAACGAGAGAGACCAATTTCAATCATCGTAAATTACTTTAATTTTTCTCCAACAATTTCCCAGGTGACGTTTATGCGATGCGGAACTTAATTAATCTTGGATTAAGAGATACATCAACTTGAACGCAAACTTCCCTATTGTAAATTTTTTTCAGACATTCGCTCGTTATTCGAAGCAGTTGCGAGATCAAAATTATATTTAGACACACGCACGGGCGTTTCCATCGTATGCGTTTATAAACCTCTTCAAATTCACTGCAAATTACGCACCAAATTGCAACAACAAATTGCGCTATAAAAAGTTACAGATATAAAGTCAAGCTGAAAATTCTGCCGTGAATTATATAGCTCGTCTTGTCTCTAAAGTGAGTATTTTTCAAACACGATTTTAGGTTTATCAAGGTTATATCCCGACCGAATATTTCAACACTGAGCGAAAACTTTCGCTGCCAATTGACACGTTCGATAAAACCGTAAATAAATCACACGTTAAATTGACAGTTTAGATGGAAGAAACGCCATTTTTCGAGCGCCTCAATATCTTATTTTCGACATGCAATAAAGGAATGGAGAATTGTAAATTCCAATCGGATCGATTAATTGGTAAAGCGTGGATTTCGCGATTTTACGATTTCGCGGACTTTCGATTTTGCGATTCGCGGAGCGGAAATAAATGGCTGAGAGCACACCGACGTCTGAAACGCATTCCAAACAAAATATCGTACGTCACCGCGGTACATTTCAGAGCCGCGCTCTCCATTTACCACGTACGCCAGTCGCCGTCGTTACTTACTTTAATTAAATTCGTCGTGTAGCCGCCACCGGCTCGATTCTCCAGCAAGACCCCGACCGGGAGGACGTGGAAAACACGTGTCACCGAAAATGTCATGCACGAAACGTACGCGATCACACGGCGCGCAGCCCGGAGCGGCGCGAAGTCGCGAAGCTCGCGTGTCCCGTTGCGTGAGATCAATATTACTACCGTCGCACGCAAGTGTTTCTCTTTTCTTCTTCTTTTTTTTTCCACTATTCGTCCGATGCTTTTAAGCAGCATCGTTGAAAAGCATCGCCGTGGGGTAGTCCGTGGTCGCGACTGATTTTCATTAGAGATACGACTACGTCAAGCGAGGGGTGCACACTTTCGTGCAAACGGGAGCAAACGGTTGCCCGCGGCGGCGAATCATCAAGGACGGACCCCTTCTTAATCTTATATATAATTTTCGTAACAAGTCAAATTCTCACAAGGGACCTTCGAAATGCAGGAGAAGCAGGAAATCGTGCGATGCTAAGTGGACGCGATACAAATAAGCAAACTTGATGTACATATCAAACGACGATCGACGATCGCAGAGAAAGGCGTAAAATTAATACAGATGAGCGAAAGACTCTTTCACTTTTCCTCGTTCCGACTTATTTGACGATTCTCCCGATTACGACGATTATCGCGAGTATTATTATATCATACTCGTTGCCTTCTCTCGTACGTTATTTCGCAGAGTTTCAACGCGATCACATAATTTCAGCGCGAATCACATTGCTGATGGGCCCGTTCAGATTACGATGCACGCGAGATGCAAAGCGATGCGCGCTAACTCTGCAAACGTAAATATGGATATCGAGAATCCGCGTGTTGAAAGCTTAACGTAATATATATATATATATATATATGTATATGGCACAGTCCTTTTCCTCGAGCTCCTCCTGCCTCGCACCCTCCCCCCCCCTCTCTCTCTCTCTCTCTCTCTCTCTCATTCTCCACCGTTTCTTTTATGTCGTTATTAATATCAAGGAAAGAAGAAAGGTATCCAATTAAAGGTAGAGCCGAATTATAAGCGAAACTCCTTTCTTCCACTAGGATTTAATAAAACTGAATAATGCATTGCTTACTTTTTAACTTATCGCGGCATTCATTTCCGCTCCTCCTAGGAATGGCGGTTCCCTGAGGAAGCGTTTCTTATTGTTAGGATCTTGAATAGAGAGATTACGATCGAGAAGCGGAATGTAAGTGCATGAATCGTTAATTTAAACCGAGTACTCGACAGTACCATGCGATTTCAATTCTCGCGAATCGCGAGGGAGGCAGACGAAATCCCACTGCGAGTGCCCGTGGGGGAATGAATTATCAAATTTATGCGCGAATTAACGAAGTATCGCCGCTATTCGCAGACGAATCTAATCGACTGACGCGACCCGAAACCCACGCGAAATGATGTGACGCGACGTCATCCATCAACCCCACCATTCTCAAATAACTGCCCAGAGTGCAATTTTTCGAAAACAAATGCCGCGAGTAGTATGGGAATACACGGCAGGAATGTAACAACACGCACACACCGTTTCAGTGAAATATGACAGCGGAACGAATGATAAATCACTACGAAAGAGATGAATTTGCAGAATTTCTTTTGCCCGAATACATATTTATATATGTGTAAATATGAGTAAATGTGTGTGTGTGTGTGTGTGTGTGTGTATGTGTATAAATATATAGGTATAGAGAAGTCAGTATTTTTTTTCACTTTCACGGGGCATTACGTGGCCGTTATCGCGAGCGTTATGCTGTATCATAGTATCGATAGTTAAAGCGAATATCTCGATTACCGATGCAGTGTCTGAATTTGTGACAATTATACCCGTTTTCCTTGATTAATTAGCCAATACGGATTCATATTTAAAAAAGAATAATAATAAATGCCATAATAAATGCTGGAACATCATAATTAGAAGCGTAGTGCTAACGGCGTCCATTATTCGTCGCCATCTTAGAAATTGATAGTCCATGTCAAATGTATATTTATTATATATCTGTATGCAGTTATTCTTTAACTTAAAAATTAAACTGTCAATAAAAGGTAAAACTAAACTGCCAGGCCTCTAAATGATATTTTAGTTATTTCTGAGAAAATATAAACAAATGGAAATCTTTCTACAAATTAGGAAATATATAACACAATTAAGAGCCTAGGCCTAATATTCAAGCTTCCCGATAAGATTTTCATGCGAAACCTTGTGTACTTGACATGTGTATATTATTAATTTCTTAATCTGTCTTCACGGTGGAGATTACTCGATCGCTAATCGGGACATTTCTCCTAACGTATATCTCTTGGTTGGCGATTTGCGACGGTTTCGTATGCCCGATGGATCGTACTCGGCCCGGAACTTTGGACTCGGACCGGACCGTAATAAGTCTCTATTCAGCCAAACAGTCGAAGCATATAAGCGCGGCGAATGCTTGGCCAAGAATTGCCTGGCGGAATTGGTCGTTGGTCCCGAGTTGTCATTCGACTGTAATCCAACACTGGGCTGGTACTAGCTACCGCCACTCGGTCGATATCAAATATCTGCCACCTAGTGGTGTAGGTCCAATGTAGGGCCGATCATAAACCTCATATGGGTTAACGGGAAACCGGAAACCGTTATTGAGGTAACATAGTGACAGTGAGGCGACTCCGCTGAAAATTTATCCGTCGTGCGTACGTGCGTACGTGCGTACGAACACATATTATCATTTATCGTGCAACTCGTCATATTCATCATATTTAATTTTGCTATGGATAGTCGCGCTCACGAGAAAGTCGCAAACTTACGATTCTCCCACGAGGACGCGAAATCGTCGCTGGGTCGTAAATAAACCAGGTTCGTTTTTCACATCGTTATTTCTCATACAGCACAGAAGTTGCAGAAACATTGCTGCAATGTTGTTGCAATATTGCAATGTTGCAGCAACGCAGCAACTGCAGCAAAATTGCCGCAACTTTTGTGCCGTATGGCTTCGCAATTGGAAATCTGATAGTCTTCAAGATCCGAGTTATTTTGCGCTTTCCGCTCGCGCGCAATAATTTGTGATATTTTGGATGTATTAATTTCATAGCTCTACCTGCGCCTCTCATGTAATTTGTACGCGTGCGTAGTTTACCCCGCGTTACTCGTACATGAGGAATCGATAACAGCTCAAATTGTCATTTTCACCGATCAACGAGCGTTATAAAATTATTCCGTCGGCGGTCCATTTGCTAGGAGAACCGAAAGAAAATTATAAAACAACAGACCACGAGCACCGTGAAATAACACTCGCCGCTACCACGAACGGCGAACGGTATAATACGCACGGTAAATATCCTCGCGAGGAATCCGCAGAGTTCTATATATTAACCAGACTGTGCTGACTTTCCGCGTAACGTGTTCCAAGTAGAGGCGCTGTAGGGCGTGATATCATTTTGAGTTTATTCATACGTGTATAAGTCACACACCAACAGTGAAGTTGCTGAAGCCAATATTAGAATTCATACTAGGAGGAAAATATGCACAACGTACGAACAAGCGCTCGGCACTTTTTTACAGTCTTTCATTCTCGAACGTTAGGGATATTATTGTTGCTGGAAAAAAAACGCCATAGCCACATATCATCACTGTGTGCAAGTTATTCTTTAACGAAGATGAAACATCAATGAAAACACAAAACTAAACTATCGTGCCTCTAAGTGATTGCTTTAATCATTTCTGAGAAATCTAATTAGTGTACAAAAGTCCTAATTAGTATACAAAAGTCCTGCGTTCCCGTTGTTCTTGCGCAAAATTCGACGGAGAACGCCAATGGTTGCGCGCTTTCTGCTTCGCTGCTATCGGCGACGCTGTCGCTGTCGTTGTCGTTGTCGTTGTCGTCTTTAATGCGCACCAAATTCCGCGCACACCCTCTCCGTCTGACATACATATGTTTTCACGAAACACGCTTATGAAGAAAAATTGTAATACCAACTGCGACGGACTTTCGCCCGGGCCAGAGGCGAGATCAGTCACGAAAGACGCGAGAGCTCGAGAGTTTCGCCGAAAGCGAGAGAGGGCGAGATACGATTCTCCCGGGAAGGATAATTTCATACACAATCACACCGGAGGGCGCGTACCCCTCGTCCTTGCCACCCTACCTTCCGCGAGCCCCGTCCGCTGGAATGCCATATAAACCACCTCAACGAGTGTGTCGGCCGGATGACGATATTTTTACTGTCGAGGAGAGAGGGCCGCATGAAATTCGAGCGCAATTACCCTCGGAATAGCCGCGGCGAACGGAATACACTTCTAACAAACCCCTCACGACCCCTCCTCATGGAGGCCTAGACTCCCCCCATCCCGTTGAGGGGAACGAAGGGGAAGGGGGAAGACCCTGAGGGGCTGGATAGGGAACGTCGATCAAACCGCCGACACACCGCCACTCGCACCGCTCTCGACAAATTCCCCGGTAGAGACTTCGGCGCGTTCGACGGTATATGCCTTTTTAACAAGGCACTCCTTTTAACCTGGAATCGCGGTGATCGATGGCGAGTCGAGAGAGAAAGATAGAGCGCGCGCGGCAGAACGGGACGATGGAGATGGAGGGGAGGGGGAGGGGCGAGGGAGAGAAGGACGGAGGGGTATGTCGATCATGATTTCGCGAACGACACCCGAGAGTAGGGTGGCCTACGTGAAAGACGGGGATCGCGTGGAAATCGTGATTTCTCGCCTCGGTAACCGCCGCAGAGAGCGCGAGAAACGATATCCCGGAGGATAATTCGACGCGACGCGACGCGACGCGACGCGACGCTCCTCCCTGGTTCGCGCGCGCGCGACAACGTTTGATCGCTTTGCGCACAACCCGGTCACGAAAGCGTTGCTCTTTGTACGTGTGTTTCCGCTTTCTGGGGGGAAAAAACTGCCACCGAATTTTTCGCTTTTTTACGAACACACGCTCTCCCCTGTCAGATTTTGTGGAAAAAAACGCTTTTACGCTCAACCGGGATAAAGTGCGTCGTGATTTCGCATCGTTAAAAATGGATGCAACGGCCTCGCCGGAGCTTTGTGATGTTTGTGCATACAAAATGTTTTAATTGGCAAAGCCTGACTTCGACGGTGCAAGAACGGATGAAAATTCATTATTCGTTAGAAAATCGCTAAATAATGTGAAAGAACACCGTCGCGTGGGCGTTTTTTCTATTTCCCTCTTTTTTGTTATTTATTTATTTATTTTTATTTATTTATTTCCTTTTGGTATTTACCGGTATCACAAGTCGTGAAAAATGAGCATGTCTGCGAAACTTTATGTAATGCTGATGCCGGTTTCGACGTTTACGCCGAGAACTGGTATTGATTCGATGGTTTTGTGAGAATTTAGAGCATGTATACAGAGGGGAGCGGGAGAAGAGGAGAAAGAGCCGAGATAAAACGTTGAGATAAAACGCCGAGAACGAAATTATTTACGCGGCCAATATTATTTTGTATATAACACCGAGAAGTATTCTTCGATTACACCGGCCAATTTTGTCGACATCAATTTACTTTAATCGCGCTTTCGCCCGACGTTCTATCCTATTCTATGCCGTAGCATTTTAAGTACATACAATGAGAGAGCTTTCAGCCGGCTACAATTAATTCAACTGTCCGTCAGCCGTCCACGGCTAAATCAGCTCTGAATATTAATAACTGGGCGACACGCTTTCTGGTCGCGATTGAAATGGACGAATCAATCGCATACATCGCGCCTAAGAAGTTTCCGTGTGTGTGTGTGTGTGTGTGTACATGTATATGTGTTTTATGAAAGATGTTATATTATGAAGGAAGAATTTTCCCAAAGAAACAGCTCTCCAAGGAGAGATTTTTACAAGGATCTCGTGAGCATAACGCGAAGGATCTACCATTCGCAAATTCAAACTATTAACTTATAACTTAACCCCTTGAGGTTCAAATTGTCTCCGATTTTTCTTCTTGACTGATATCTGGGAATTCACTTCGTTTGCAACAATATCAGGTACTTTTCGTATTTATCTGCTATCCCGCAGTATTTAACTATAATGCAACAATATATTATATAAAGTAATATATTTACAAAACGAGGTTGCAATTACAGTCGAATGCGAATATTCGTTCTAAATCCTAATTGTGCTGAGATAATGATAACTGATGGTGCATTATTCTACCATAATTAATATTTAATTATAATACACAATTTAAATTCTGCCACAATTAAAATTTGATTTAAATCGAATATCTTGCGTTCGCCTCTAACTGACCGGTTACGTACATTCTATAATTTGATAATTTGATACAGAGTCATTAAACATCAAAACTTACAACATACTTATATCGAGTTGTATCTATATTCATATCAAGATATTTTTTTTCGAATATAAAGTTTTACACGGTCGATCAGAATGAAACGCGGTAATGTTAACCGCTATCAAGTACAAAATATAAAAAGCCTTTCCTTAGTATTACCATCGCTTAGTATTTCCAGTGTTAAGTAACATATCATTACCAAGAGATTGACCTAAAATTTATTAAATCAGTTACCATCGTAATCACGGTTTCTTTTTTCTTTTACTTTCAATTGATTTTCATACATAATTCTGTATATAATTACATAATTACATAACTATACCACCGCGTCCAGGAGATACTTGGTATTATTCCCCAGGGTTGAAGGTCCTTCATACTTTTCATTTGATTGAATATATCACAACAGAGGCTTTTCCAAGTAAATTACTTCGCAGCTAACGGCCGCATATTTAATAAATCGTCGCCTTCGCCACCCACAGCGTGCAAACGCACGATCTCGTACGTGAGAAAGTGCCAAATCCGGGCATAACGCCGCTGGTCATCGGCGGGTAATAAAACGCATCGACTCGCGAGCCGAGTCACCCGCCGGCCATAACGCAATTTCGGTCTTATCTTCCTCCGTGTATCGCATTTCGACCTTTCCGCCGCCGCCGCTGCGACGGCCTCGCTCGCGTTCTCCTTCGCGAGCCCCCATCGCGTGCGCGCGGTCCGAAGGACTTATTGCGGTTCGTGCCACCTTTATCTACCTAATCCAATATTTCGTTTCGTACCTCGTTGGTGGTTGCCGGCTTTCTCCGCGATTTCGCGTGGAACGCGAAAACGAGTCCGACGGACGCATCGTCGCAGCGCCGCCGGCGACGCTGCCGACGACAGCGACGTCGAGGACGATGACGATGGCGACGGCGACTATGGCGCAAAGCTGCAACGTTCGCGCGATGCACTTGGCGCCGAGATAATTGATTGGATTTAACACGTCGAGCACGAGTTTCAGCCGGGACTGTCGCACGTAAATGTGCAGGCTTCAACGACGTGCAAAGTCGCTTTTCCGCAAACACGTCGTTCTCGCGAAGATTCGTGTGGAGCACAAATTAATTTAAGAATTGTGCCAGTAAATCTGAATTTTTTAATGGAACTACATCCGCATCCGAATCGAGAAGAGAGATTATTTTTTAGGATGTCTGACCCTTCGTTAACGAATATTAGCAACGCTGGTTGCAACATTAGCAGTCGGCTGGAGATTTGTTTTCTTCCATCGTGAGAATCTTTTATGAACATTGGATTGAAGAAATTAAAACACAAATAATTCAAGGAAAGCTGGCTAGTTACTTCGTACCTGAAGAACTTATTAAGATATGTAAAATTTCATTGAGTTGAGATACCGTAGGTTAAAGTTAGGATCCTGGATAAACGAAGAAATGCATTCGTACATATTTCAACATTCGATGAATAGTAAAATTTGAACTTTACCTTTAAACAGTGATCTGATACTGTCACACAGTAAGAATAGACTATATGATCGAGTTGTCGTTTATTTTAGATTCCATGTGTTAGATAATGGAATTAGATTATATGTGTTAGAAATGTGTTTTGAGAAAAGCTAGAGATCAAATATTTTGTATTAGCAAATTATCAACATTTCGATTTTTATCATTTTATACTTCTAACGATATATAATAATTATATTCCATTTTTTTCTTGTGTGGTTATCCGATCGCAATCTATAAATCATCTGAACTCATTCGTCGGATTTATTTATGATTTATTTATGATATTCCTGAAATATCGACCTTTTAACGTTAAATTTAGTTAATTCTTTGATTAAGAGTAAATCATTCATTTATAAATCAAGCGTATCGCGCGTGCTTTTGTTACTAACGATGAATAATATTCTGCACGGGATTGCGAAGAACAATATTTCGCCTCTTCGGGGATGATTTAATTTCCCGTCGAAAAATGTGACGTATATTTTATTCACATGTGTGCGCGCGCTGAACTTATCAAATTCATTAGCGATTCCGTGTAAACGAATATTAAAAATGTAATCGACGTGTTATATTGTGAGTACACAGCCAAACAGCTAACAATTTCCTTTTGTATTAATTTAGCTCGTAACACATGAAATTTAATCAACGATCGGTTATCCGCCATAATGACACGGATGCGCGATCATCACGACACAAAATGCGAAAGAGCATTACGTCCGAACGGCTATTCATTGTCGGAGTAATAAATTACACTTGCAAATGGTATTACTTTCAATTATTCGCTCTATCGCTTCCTCAAAACTTGATCAAATTAACAAGCGAACAAATTAACGTTCGATCAGCCGGACCGCCGAACCGCCGAACCGCCGCCGCCGCCGCCGCCGCCGCTACGCGGACGTTGCGCATCCGCAGCGCGATCAGCAGCGTTAACTGCCACACAGTGATAAAAAGCGAGAGGACATCCAGACGGTAATCCGACGGCGGATAATTCGTTGGTGCATACTTAATCGCATAATAATGATTCACTCTCGGAAACAATCGATGAATTGAACGGCCATCGCATCGCATCGCGTCGCGTCGATGCGCGTCGATCACTCGCATCCTCGTGTCCTCCTCGCGCGAGTATCGATCATTATTCGTCGCGTTATATCTCCTCTTAATACGACTTTCCATCGTGAAAACCTCTATGGTTTACGGTTTGATAAACGATTGGTATACGACAACAGCCATGGCCGCGACGAGAGAGATGATGTATCTCGAGGTCGTTGAGATCGTACATCGCCGCTCGTTAATAAAACGCGGCTTCCCAATTTTGCCTCGCAGGGCAGCGCAGCGCCGAGCGGAAACCAATCACGGGATATCGTTATTTCGCGATACGCGCGCACGTCACGCGTGGCGGCTAATTAAATAATCATTTCTCTGTCCACCAGAGAGAAAGTGAACACCGTGTGTCTCTCATGCGATTGTATTATAACTTTTCTCTTTTTTTTTCATTCGCGCGCATCTGTGCAATCGCCCGTGTGGACGAGATTACTTCGTTTTCTTATATTTCTCTATTTTTTCAAATTAAAAACTGTGTACATAAATTCGCGACGAGCAACAACGGAGCGTAAAATCATTTGTTTATTACTGCTGTACTGAAGGTATCGAAGGTACGAAATAAAGTTACGGAAAATAACGAAGTATTTTGCATTCGAGAAAAAATATAATCTACTCTGTTATATATTTTTAGAGAATATTGCGAAAAGAACTCACATCGGAAAAACTTTATAGCTTTGCCTCATACGAAATTCTTTTCAACTGTGTTTTCTTTGGATAATGCAGGAATAAGGAGATCGTCAGGAGAAGGTATCTTGCTAAGTGTTTTATAGCAGATTTACTGCAATTCTCAAGATATAAATAGCGCATGTAAAATAAAAGAAGACTAAATTAAGGTGAAATATCGATATACTCCTCGGTTACAAAATTCTACAATAATCTTCATTGTAAAATTCTCTCGCCGAGCACGTGTTCAATATCCGTGTTTGTAGTGCGTCACGTTTATCAAAAGGAGAATCCGCGATTTTTCCGCGTAATTTTATAGAGAAACTGCAGAGAGTACGATAAGCACGAGAATCACTTAAACATCATCGATCAGTATTTCAGTGTACATTAATGCTCGAGCCAATTCCATCCTCGTCGACGAGGGCAAACGAAGACCCTCCAGTTGGGTGCTTAACAAGCGGGAGTAATCGATCAGCGATTCGAACAAAGTCGACAAAGGAGTATGATCTTACACATCACCAAACGGCCGTTTCTTCTAATTGGCTTATTAGTCGCGAAAGTCGTAGTCGAGTCAAATGACGATGATTGTCCCGGCGATGTTTCGGCGTAGATTGAAAGTTTGATCGACGTTTCGAGGGCGTCGGGGCCATCGACGACGGGATATATCTCGTCAGATCGCCGAGCGGTCGTTGAAAAACGCGGTCACTTGTTCAATCCAGGCTCGTTTTGTTCTTCGGGACATTCCCCGGCGCAACACGCGAAGCGGCATTAACGCAGATTTGATTTTCATCGCGTCACGTCGTGTTGCTCTCTCGCTCGCGGAAAAATTTCGCTGCCGTCGTCGAGCGAATGCGCGAGATTCACGCGACATTCTGTCGCGCGCTCAGCGTGTTTCGGCAAAAATTTAGAGCGGACCGTAACGGCAAACACGATCGTGCGGGCGATTATCGGCGAATCGCGAATCGCGAGAGCTGCTTAAACTTTAAACGATGGCCGAATATAAATTCAAGAGGCGCTTAATTTTTCACGGAAAGTGCTGTGCGCGCGCGTGCCGAACTTTCGACTTTCGCGATTAAATTTATATTGCCTCGGCGAATCGGCTTGACTCGTTCGAGAACTTTATCCTAATTTAACGCGGACGGCGCTATTTCGTGTAAACGTACAAAGCAAGGAACATATAGCAAAGTTTTCTTTTTTATATCTGCACGTGCAACGAAGAAAATTGCGTGTATCGAACAAAAAAACTAAATCTATACCTTTCCTTGATTTTTGCTTGTTCTTTTTTACTTATTGATAATTTCCAAGACCCTGTTTCCTCGCTTCATCTTATTATTAATGACGTTGGAAATGAAAAAATATGCATTCAAAATTGTTGCGAGATTATGTTGAAATGAAAAAACGTAAAATGTCCTTAAGACTTATGATCGATTGAGTAGATTTGTAAAATAATTCAGAAACTTTACCTCTGCTTCAATGATCAATACATAGACGTAAAATTCGCGTGACAAAATAAGGCAGTTGAAGGGTTGACCGTGTGTCTTGCAAGATCTTTAAACCTGTATTTTCGCCCGCTTCTAACATCATCAATCAAAATGACCTCAAGAGGTTGTCGTTGTACGCCACGAGACAGATCGCCGAATAATTATTCCCCTGGAATTTTAATTTTACAATATTTACAATAACACAAGAAGGAGCTGAGGAGGTAATATTCAGCCGCGGAAGTTACGTCGTTTTCACGTTATTTTATCCTGTAATTTATTTGCACCGCGAGACTCATTCCTCTCTCATATTCCATAACGTGCGGTATCCGCGCGAGCGAAATAAGAAACGATCCCCGGCGCGACAAACACTTGAGGTAACGATTCGCGACGGCGGGATTACAGCCGCAAGTGCATTTTAACGAGGATATAAAAGACGCGTAGGTACGTTAAACACGAGTCTCCTCCGAGGCCGGGAGACTCAAAACTAAAAGCAATACAGGCGGCTAATTAACAATTCAAAGTTTCGTTGCTCCAGCGACACCCGCCACTCTGTTTTGTCGTAACGAGCCGTTATATACGAATTAACACACGCCGAGACTCAATGTTCCACGCAAATTTACCCTGCCTCGATATTCGTCTGCGCATGTTCACGGCGACGAATGCAATGAATGCAAATGCTAAACAGAGTCTGATGTCCTCGATTCTTCTCTTCTCCCTCGTGCATATATTGTTGTTATCTTTACATTCACAAGATATTGCCTCTGTGTGTACAAATATCCGTGTCGCATGTCAGACCGAGTGTATACTGAGGGAGAAAGCACGTCTGGCTACTCGTGACTCTACAAATGCACGGTGGAAAAAATGTAGTCGGGAAAGTTATTCACGTAGCGAACTGCCGCCGTGGCGTTAGTGATAATCAACTTTATACGCGTGTATAAAATAAATAGACTCTCAAGATGTGGATTCAAATAAAGAAACGCAGAGGCGAGCGAAAGTCAGCGCTATTGTTCGAGTGAAATTTAATGTATAAAAGAAAAATGTTCGTTTTATCGCGTTCGACGCGCGATTCAAATCGAATGTAAAAGCAAATTTTTATGCGCTGACAAATTCCGGTCAAACAACAGCGCCGCAACTCTCATCTTCTTCTTATTTATTTATTTATTTGTTCATACGCATACGTTGCCGCTATCGTTATCACTTTTTCGTTGAAACGATAAAGAGGTTGGAACAGTCGGGACCGACATGATTTCGCAGTTGGATACATTTCTTTTCTCTCTACAGGAACTACAGTAATATGCGACTCGAGAATTAATACTTAACGACACAGGACGAGTAAGAGTTTCAGACAACGGTTATTTCTGGAGGTACCACCGTGCCGTTTACGCAAAGTTCTTATGAGATAGAACACGATCAACAATTAAAAGTTTTGTGCAGTTTCGCGGGCAAACGCGCAGGAGACTGTGCAGAGCGTGCGATTGTACGCGAATTAATGTCCGGTAATCGCAAACTTTGTCGCAATTTGTCCCGTTGCAGATTTGGAAGCTAAATGCGACGAGTATGAATCAGTTGAATGACCGATATTACGGCGAGTAATTATGTGCACCGCGGAGATATTAAAACGATGCCCGGCGTCGTGTTTTCCGCGAGAAAGACGGGGAGGGGGGGGGGAAGAGAGAGGGGAAAACAGACGTCGAAACTTTTGCGGGGAAGCGAGCACAGTAATATCCCGCGCTGACGCGTATCTTTATGTGTTTATATGCGATGTATGCAATACCATAATTTCAAATGGGCCGTCTCGTGAGTAACTAGAGAAATTCTACCGTTTTTAAAACTGCATCCTGGCATAAACAGGCACGTTCAGTGAAGTCGAACGATGTTACATCCTTCGATTTTCATGAAAAATAATCCCAAACACTCTGAAATAAACATATCCAAGAGGTCGAAGCAATTAAAAACTAAGATAAAATCGGAATTAACGTGCTGCTTTGCAAAACTTTACGCATGTGGAACGATTTTGTCTTTGAGATATGTTACAGAGAGATTGTGAGAGATTGTATGCTGCATATAATTTATATTTTTTTTTAATTAAATAAAAACTACCTTTGATTCGTGAAATATATTTTTGAACTTGTTTCAAATTTTTCAGAGAGATCCCATAGAGATTTCCTGATTCTGACTCGCTTGTTACGTTAATTCAACTGATCCACTTTCCTCTGAATTAAGCAATGGTCCATATATTTTTAGATTCTTTTGGACGGCACTAATATTTAACGAAGCAGATATAAATTTGAAATATTCGACCTCTCTCAATCACGAGTCGGTTCTTTTATTTTTCGACTTAGCCGCAGCGCGTCTATTTTCACCGCAGCCTCGGTAGTTTGTTGATTCAGCGAGCATTTTTCATGCGTACCGAATTCGTGCGTAAATAAAAGAGCATGCGTTTCCCCGGCATATTAATAGCACATCGTAGAGCAACAATGATAACCAATAAACACGAGAACGTACGGGCTATACAACGCGTGCGATGTCACCGCAAATGAACGTTTCCGCTTGTTTTGGTGGATTTTACACACAATTCCCTCTGCGACTTTTATTCAATCGTACCCTGCCCCTTATCTCCACCCCCCGTCCCCCCCCGTCCTAAAAACGAGTCCGATCATCGGAATTAAGCATTAATACGCACGATGCAGCTGTGACGAGATAAATTGAAATCGAACAATGAGACGCGATTAACAATTAAGAGTCGCCGTAATTTCGGGCCCCCACGCCCAGCGCCGCGCGTCATTAACCGATCGATGTGCGTGAGCTAACGCGGGAACAATCGTGAATCTCACGGAAACTCATTCCGCGTGGAATTCGACGCAGAACGACGCGAATGCGAATCAGTCGAACGGCCGTTACGCTGGCACGCTACGTCATGCAAATTATCGCGAGCGGTGAATTGATAATATTAAAGTCCGCATTTTCGGCGGCGAGTCTCCAGCGAGATTAAGACTGCCGCAAACGACAACAACGGCGACGAAGATGAAGACGAGGACGAGGACAAAGACGAAGACGAAGACGAAGACGAAGACGACAACGACGTGACATGCGACGGTTTATGCGACATTTCCACACGGCGAGACAATTTGCAACTGGGCAATGTACTCTGATATTAACATATTCATATCTTCAGGTTTCGACGGTGCATTCGCCCCCACAGCTCGCGATGCAAGCGTTTCATTGTGCGCGAATCAACGCGCATCACTCGTAACGCCGGTTAATCACCGGGAAAACTCGCGTCCCGCTTGCGAGTTCGCTCGCGCGTATGCACGAATATAAATTAAGCGAGACGGACTCATTATTCGATATCTCGGTAGCGGATAGATTGTAATTGCTTATGAATGCGATTGCGTATGATTACTTGGGATCCGCGTTGACGGCTACCGATGGTTAATATTTTTCGCGACGCCGGCAATGCATTTACTCGCCATTTATTCGTCCTGCTTACCCATGCAAAGGTGCAGTTAATGAAGAAAGAGTAAAGTACGCAGTGTATTAGTAAATTTAGTAGAATTGTAATACTCATCGATTTATTAAGTATATTACTCGATTAAAGCATTGCATTGCGCAAACATGCTTGCAATATATAAGACACAAGAAAAGAGAGAGAAGCAAGACTCATATAGAAAATTTCTTGAAACCAAAGCAGGAATAGGAACTCGAATAGCTTGAAAAAAAAATGATAAGAATTGGATTACTACCGGATATCGTAACTGGATAACCAATTTTGAGCTAAATGTAGGAACTCTAATCGGAATTTGTGTACTCGGAAAATTCTGGGAAATTTTTACACGAGGGCTTTTCATACGCATCATTTGTCTTACATTATTAATATCATATATATATATATATATATACATATATATATATACATATATCACTATATACAAGTTAATATCATATATATATACATATATCGCTACATATATATCTCATGTATATCAGATTACTTTCATTTCTATCGCACCTGATCTCATAGATTCTCCGTCACGAGAACTTGATCCCGAGAAATCACTCGCGCGCACGCAATTCCGAAATAACACCGGCAACACGTGTGAAATTATATTTAATTTTTTTTCCTCTTTATTTCAAGCGTATCCCCTTACGTAATACGCGCGATGAACGATCCGCAAACGCCTGTACATACACACTCCGCAGCGTTCTGCAAATAGACGGCGAGCCGGTCGACGCGGTACGATTAACAATTTAAAGTTTCGGTCTCTTCCGTGGGATTCGCGTGTCCGCAGGGGCGGTCACGCCGGCATGTATATGCGAATTAACGCGCGTTTATTGAATTATTCAGAAGCCGGCGTCGATGCCGGGGGAGCCCCGACTTTTTAATCACGTCGGATCGCCCGGAATGCTCTGGCAGAGAACAAGCGCCCTTTCTACCGGGTGTTCAATGCAAATAGTAAGTGATACAAATACCGGATGGTGCTCCGGCGATATTAACGTTCCTCTCTCTCTCTCTCTCTCTCTCTCTCTCTCTCTCTCTCTCTCTTTCTCTCTCCCTCTTTCGCTCTTGTGTCCGCTAGACCATATTTTCCGTTGCGCCGTTGCGCTTCCCTTTTATTATCCGCCCTCGCGGAAAGAACAGTACACGCGTTTCTTTATCTTACGTCTTTATATTTTCCGCCTTCGAGTCTCAGCGTTCTTTCTCCCCTGTCGTTTCTTGCCATCGCTCTTGTCGTGTCGCACACGTGAGCGTGCACACGCACTGATGCAGATATACGTACGTTTGAAAAAAGAAAAAACTGAATGAAAAATCATCGGTCACCGCGGGTCGTCGAAAACGCCGCTCATCGTACAAGTGAGCGAGCGCAACCGCATACACCCATCTTGCCAAATAGCCGCGCGAAACCGCGGCGAAACTGACGACAGTTAATGGAAAAAAAGTTGGAACTGATCGTGAGGGAAAAAATATCCGGACTGATCAAAAGGTTCATGTGGGCTTGCATACACGTAGCACGAGCCCGTACGGCTTTGCGTGCCGTCAATGAAAGTATCTTTCATTAGATTGATCGGATAACGCGATGCTTCCTCGAGGTATAAAAAGCGGCGCTCCGCCGTGTGTTTGCCGATCGCCTTTGCCGATAAGCGTGCTTTGTTTATTCAGAAATTACGCGTGCGGAGGGGAACGTGCTTTGCCGAACGCGGGATTCACGTGTTCGATCGTGCGGCATTTCCCTGCTATACTCTCTCTCTCTCTCTCTCTCTCTCTCTCTCTCTCTCTCTCTCTTTCTGTTCTGGCAAACAACAGTGGCGAAAGAGGCTTATGCGAAATACACAACGAACGGCGAAAAATGCATTTCGCGAGAAACAAAGAAAGAGAGAGAGAGAGAGAGAGAGAGAGAGAGAGAGAGAGAGAGAGAGAGAGAGAGAGAGAGAGAGAGAGAGAGAGAGAGAGAGGGAGAGAGGAAGAGAGCGAGAGACCGAAAGCGAGGCGGCGGCGGTTCGTCGGCCGCGAGCAGGCCGCGCGGCGCCGGGCGCGGAAATGACGGCCCATCCTGTAACGAGGATCGGAGGGAAGAGAGAGCCGCGGATAGGACCGACGCGTTCCTTTCTTCAAAAGCGAGCACGCGAGGAACGCCTCGATGTAATTTCCTGTCGCCGCACAATTTCGAGCGCGACGGGCGCGCATATAGCGCGTATTAAGCGCGATTTACTGGAAATGGGCGGGAATGCGCGTCGCGTCGAGTCGTATTCGGCTCGGGATAACGAAACATACGGCTGATTGGTTGTAACAAGTGATTGATGCCATTACCGATCACTGAGGGATCGATCTCTCTCCCCTCTTCCCCCTCCCCCCTCCCCCCTCCCCCTCTCCCGCCCTCTCACTCTCTCGCATATGCATGCTCTCGAACGCACAGTTTGTGCATCGCAGCCGCGTGTATTCCGCAGCGCAGCGGAATTATCTATGCGCGAACGGTACACACATCGCTCAGACATTAGCGGATTACCGTTCACCACGCGACGTATCTTTCCAGGATAAAGAGGACATGGTGAGAGAGCGAGGAAGGGTGACTGGAAGGACAGACGGAAGGGAGAGAGCAGTAGCGGCGCGGCGGTTGGCGGGGTGTGTTCTCTTAACTTATCATTCTATTAGCATATCGGCTAACCCCGTTACGGATGATTGCGGTGATTAATCGCTCGTTCTCCCGCGGCTCCTTTACGCGCCTTTAACAGATGACGGCTGACGGCTATTTGAGTCGCGACGCGTACTAAGTACCGCTCCTAGACGTGCATACCTGTGCATATGTGCATGTGTGTTTACGCGCACATAGAAACGCATATACGCGAGTGTTATATGTATGCGCATATGTATAAGTTACAAATGCCTAGGCGTTTACTATGTTTAGGGCCGCCGGACGTTTTAGACTAGAATGCATTGCGCCTGAGTCAGGCCTCGTTAATCCGCGGCCTATCCTATTATTTTGTGTGACTCGCACAAATCCGGGCGACTTTTACACTATTCGAAGAAAGTGCGAGTGCCCAAACATTTGTCGTGTTTAGCGTCGCTGAATATTTTAGGGTAGAGTGCGTTGCACGTCTTAGACTGGATTCGCAGTGTCCGTCTAGAGAGAGCAACGGACAGGACTCCATCAATTCTCCGTTGAAATATTTTTTGCTTTTGCGTTGGAGTATTCGTGGTTACCGTAGCACACAACTGAACCTTTTCTATTAAAAGAAAAGAAGAATTTGACAATGTTTTGACGGACTGCTGTTTGCAGCTGCGTGGAAGGATAATGTGAATCCTGTCAAATTAATCAGGCTGCGGCATACCGTATTGTCTTTTACGACTCACCAGATGATCTTTATACATACACTGCTGATTACACAATTAATAATCCAATGATTTCTTACTGGTGTAGTCGGTAATGTCACAGTACGATTAGGTTGCTAATATTTTCTAATCACACATATTTCTCCTCTGGATATCAACGTAAAGCCGTCGCAACGACAGATTACTGTTATTTGACGTATACTTGGCACATCGTTCATTCTTGCTTCGTTGAGTAATCAATAAACAATGAATCAAGTGTAAATGTCCTAGTAACCTAGTTGCATGTTAATCGTTAAGACTATTATGCACATGTAACAGCCATTGTGCTGGTCTGTGTACAGAATCGTAGACAGAAAGGTTCGCTATGGATTTGCGTGACTTTCAGAACGTATTTGTCTTGTTTAATGAGAGAATCTGTCCCCCAATGGGAGAATTCTCCCATTGGGCAAGACAGATGCGTCTCGAAAGTCGCACAAAAAATAGCAGACAACTCTGCTGTTTACAATTATACACCAATTAGATGCTTTGGGATGATCGCCACTTGTTTAGCAACTCGTGCTAATGTGCGCTTTAATTCCAGCTGAGGAACTTTTAACACGCCGTGAATGCATGTTATTCGCAAAAACCAACTTTTAATAATGACAATGAAACAATTAGTCTATTTTAACTAATTAAAATGAAAAAGTCAAAAAGCAACGGCCAATGTTAGCCAGAACGCAGGAATTAATGCGCAAACTTCCAAACATTTAATGAAATTGAAGTTGAAAAGTACAAAAGTCCCGATTTTATAACGTGGTGTAATATATGTATCTCAACGTAATAACTTCATTAAATATTTCGAAGTTTGCGCGTTAACATCCGCGTTCTGGTACCCATTGGCCATCACTTTTTGACTTCTGCACATTCGACCGAACATCAAGCGGCCTTACCTAATTATTTCCGTTCAGTTAGGCTTAGTTCGCATCGCATTATTGAGGATTAACTAATAACACCGAGACATTGTTTTGTTCGCCTTCGCGTCTAAGTAACTCCTAACTAAGAAGAAACAGGTATCAAACAATCGACAGATGATACACGAGCGATGATTCCGGAGCGCTTCGGCATAGCTCGCGCCGCGCGCGCGCGCGCGAGAATTGGAGTATTAATACTTCAAGACGATGCCGTCTTGACTGACAGTTTAATCTTGCGAGCTTGTATCTTATAAGCGACTTTCAACTGAGAGAGACGCTTGTTATCCTTTAATCTTAGCGCGGTTTAAATCCCCATATGCACGTTTGCTACCGACTGACTGAATATTCCGTTTCCGCGTGGGGCGAACGAGTATGACGTGTACGAGCGGAGTTGCATGCGAACGATAAACAAATCAACTGGTATTAAGCACATTCTATCGCGAACTGCTGTATGTGTATATGTATCGCGCGATCGTCATAATTCTCCCCTTAATGTCTCTGTTTTTCCGATAGCAGCGCAATTTCGTCTCGCTACGATATCGTGCGCTTTAAGTCTTTTTTATGGACAGGTCGCACGCGAATTTGCAAATGACACTGCAGCCGCGGATGCGTTGTTCTCCGTTGTTTCGGCGGCATGGGGAATACAGGTTGCCACCACATGGGTCCCGCGAAAGAGAGTCCCCATTAGAGCAACGTGTTCCGCATTCGCAACGCCGACTGCTCGCAACAAGGTGAGCAAGCGGGCGCGCACGCGGCTCGCTCGGTAGTATTCATAACGTAATCCGACATTGTAACAACACCATTATATGATCAAATATCCAATTTGATACATACACGCTGTATATCGAGTGTGAATTCCCCGAAAAAACTGTCATAACAAGCAGTCGCGCGCGAGCGAGCTCACATATTGCCGGTGTTGGGGGGGGGGGGGAGGGTCCGATTTCGATAATACACCGATCGATCGCTGCTAATTTCAAGCGACGTCACTGTGATTTTCACGGGTTAACAAAGCTCCTCCATTACAAAATTGCCGGACCCTTTGCCGGTAATTCGCCGTTCGGCCGGGCCGGTCACGTAGGACGCGTGCGTCCTCCCATGCATTATTTTCGTCGCTAATGTCCCGCAACGGAATTTAATTGGATCTTTAGTTTCGATAATGCAACCGATCTCGTGAATAAGTCACCGAGAGGCGCGATCTTAACGACTTCGATCGCGGCGAGCAACGCTGTTAGCGCACATTATCGTGACACAAAACCCGCTTCTGAAGCCGCTCCGGCCGCATTCTGTGCGCGCAGCCACATCTCGACAATCAATTTTTGTTGTCGACGTAGCCCCATTATAGTTGGAGCTCCAGTTTCGATGACGATCGATTGCTTTCGGATAAGTTCCGCTTCAGTATACGCCAATGCGCAAGACTAGCTCAGACACTCCCGGCACAAAAGTGTTATATATATTTCCCGATATTCTCTCTCTGTATCTGTGGTTTAGCAGCGAGCACTCGCTTTAGCGCGTGCGCGCGTTTTACACCACGAGTGCTTTCCAGCAAGGAAACGCAGATAGGCACATTGTGTCGCACAATCGACCTCGGCTTGTGCTTGCCCGATGGAATACCTTAATTTTCGAAACGGTCGTCGCCTGGCGCTGATGTAATACATGTTAACAAATATCACGTACAGCTTTCTCGAGTGAACCGACTTTTGATCGCCTCGAGGGCGATTAATGACCTCTTAATGAGACCCTACCAGCCAGTTTCAGAATTTAAAACATTATCAATTGTTTCTAAAACGATCCAAGCCTACTTTAAACGAAAAGCATAACATACTTGTCTCCATTCATAACTTTTGTCTATCGTCATTATCTGAAATTATTTATCGTCCAGCGAAATATAAATGCTGTGTAACATCATCAATTATGATTTTCTCTTTGCTGTTGTTGTTACAAATATTTCTAAGGAGGGCGGGTTACATTTTATTATAAAAATATCATGTATAAGAAGACTCGAAACGCCAAAAATGATATATTAAAATTATATATATATAAAATTATAATTATTATAATGTGCCACGAAAACAGAAAACAATTTTTCAGATATTAATAAATATTTGTTCTACAAATAACAACTCCTTAACTTTGGCATCCGAATGACGTTCATAATTGCGTACCGAGATATAAAACGATTTTCAGCATATTGATAATTCAAATGAAGAGACCGAAACGTCTCGAAAATAAAAAATTGTTCTGATAATTATCCAATTCCGCTCAAACAGCGCTGGATATATTTTACTTGTCCCCAAACATTTCACAATTCTTCGGAATATTTAATGCTACAAATATAGGGGGATGATATGAAATTTATATAAAATTTATGAGAAAGAGAGAATGTTGGCAACCATGATACTGACACAAATTTAGTTAGACTTGGCCGTGTTGACTTGTGTCGCGTGTTGTGCCGTTGTAGGAAGGCTGTTGTGTCAACACAGTATCATACTCTGTCGCCTGCGTCTCTTGTTGGAAAACGCACTACTTTTCGCGCCGTGTGCGTGCTCGGATCTCTTTGCGTCGGTGTAGCGCGAAAAGCGGCTGCGATAAATTTTTCGTCGCGACCTGCAACACAATTCGGCGAGCGCCCCGCCAAAAGCGACGTCATAACAGCGTTTCCGAGGCGCGGCGACTAGTATAACCGCGCGCGCGTTGGACATTGCGCCAATATGTTTTGTAATTCATACGGTAGACCGTTAAATACGACGCGCGTGTACCGCGCACGGTAGGGAATCGTAAAATGTCACTACGCGATCTGATAATGATAACGAATATTCCGGCGGAGCGCTTCCTGCCGCGGTCAGTTTCGGCGAGGGTCTAAATTTATGCGAAATTGCGGTGTCGCAAATAACCGATTAAGGACTACCGTTCATCAGAGACCAACCAAAGACAGGATATCGACTATCAGTTACACTTGTTCGCCACGACAAATGTAATGAATAATTCGCGTTTAACATGCCCACTTATATCCAGAAATGTGGTTCAAGGTGGAACGATGCTAATTCCGTGATCTCTCGTTCAGTGAAATATTACATTAACTGCAAATATAACTTTTTCATAAACCACGATGTCGCATTGGTTTATTGACTTGCAAAATATTCCGAGGTATTCCGTCTCTCCAAAACTGGCAATTTATCGGTCAATTCGCTATTATTAATATTTTAGCCCGTTGAGTCTCGGTTGTTACGAGAAAAAAGCAAACAGCGTACACAATTCACGCTGTCATCGTTGTGCGGCGAAATATTATTAAATTAAGTCTGCTGGTTACTCGCCGCAAACCTCTTGATTGATAGTATCAAAAATTGAAAAATACACGTTCTATATTACTGCAAAATATGATGAAATAAAAATATATATCCACAAAATAGTACTGTAAAATTAACGTGACGCGTATCTTATCTTTTAACTTATCTTTCCTTATAATTTTGTCACGTCAATTTTACGGCTATTTATTGATTGTGCTAAAGCAAAAGCAAAATATACGGACTGTTTTGCAGATCTGCTCGATCGACTGCAACAATCGCGTTATGAACATATATTTTTATTTAAACGTTTTAGCAGGAATTTTGAGAGCGTATTTTTTTACTCTTAACGTCATAAATTAATCGAAACTTCGTCAAGGGACAAATCAAGACTTAATTTTACACAGAAAAGTTTTACAGAGAAAAGTTTTATTGAATAGTATACTATACTGTATCGTATAACTGAAATATATTCACACACATGCTAAAGTACAAATTTGTAGATTACAATAATTGATTGATAGTTAGTTTAGATATCTTTTTAATTTTGCAACATGAAAGTTTGTATCATACATAAAGTAGTTTCCAATATTACCCTCAAACATTTTGAATAATAATGATTATATCCTAGTCGTACAAGCCAATGTGTACTTTGTTCTTTTACAGCTATACTCTTCCGGCATTTTTGTTCTCTATTTCTTTCTTTTTCCACCAAGTTTCAACAATATGCCTGTTTCGTCAATTATGCAATTTAAAGAATGCAGCTTCAATGACCTTCTCTTTGACATATTTTGTTGAGGACGCGGTTCTAAGTAACTTATAGCAAATTTTGGTCCCGTCGCTCATTGTTTATTAAAACGCTACTAACGGAAGAAGTTTCACAAATAAGACGTAGTTTTCCGACACCGAGTACATTTATGAAGGAAACACGAAGACACGGAGGATTACCCCTGTTCTCTTTTAAGTTTCGAGAGTGTACACTAGTTCTTCGAGAAAGAACAGGTCAGTGGTACTTTCTCGATGCACGAATGTTAATATCTTCAAGAAAAAACACCTTCCGTGCATCTCAGTTGTTCCTTGAAAATAACCAACTTGCTCGTTGCGGACGGAACGTCGATTGCGCGGCACAGCACGCCAGAAAACTTTCGTTTGCCACCGTCCAGCCTAAGAGAGACCACACACACACACACACACACACATGCATACGTACTATCATGCCAAACAAATCATACCGACGCGCCGGCTGCTGATAGCAGGAAAATAGCAATAACTGTCGCGGCACCATTTACAACGCGATTGCGGAATCTCCGCGGCTGCTTTATATTCCGCTCACTCGCCCATTCAGACAGCTCGTTACACTCGGCGCTACGTGTCCGTGATAGATCACGATGACGTATTTGAGAACGCGACTGCTTAACAATATGCGTCTTAACAAACGTCCGCATTAACGTCTAGGCCGACACAACGCACCACCTCCGTCAACACCACTGCCTCCAGGTCTCCGGAATCACGACGCGCGGATGTCACGAGTGTCGCGTCGCGTCACGTCGCGTCTATATCCGCACGTAATCTCGGGAAATAATATTCGGAAACGCGAGTCCCGCGCAAGAGCGGGAATGGGAGCGAGAACGGGAACGCGAGGGACGGATGCGGCGGCAGCGATAAATCCCCGGGAACCGCGGAGAATAATCCCGCGACATCCCTACCGCGGCGGGGAAAGAATGCGTAATGTTTTCGTAAACAGGGTGGTTGGGTACGTCTCGGTCTCGGCCCCGCCGACTCTGTGTCTTCCTGAACTGGGATATCATACGGAATTCGCCGAACGAAAGGGAGAAGGAGAGAGAATAGAGAGAAAGAAAGAGAGAGAGAGTGAGAGTGAGAGAGAGAGAGAGAGAGAGAGAGAGAGAGAGAGAGAGAGAGAGAGAGCCGAGCGCCGCCGCCTGGCTCTGTTGCTGTCTCGCCACGCCATAAATTTCGACATTCCCTTATCTGCACAGGCTATCGACGCGCTGAAAGTTTCTTCCCTCGCTCCTCCATCTCCGGAGGCGCGATCCTCACCTGCCTTTTTATTTCTCTCGGAACTTTGCCGTGCATTATCCTATTTTCCCCATCCCATGGCAGCGAGAGCGTTGCGTTCCGATCTCCGAAGTCTCAGGCAGTCGAACGCCTCCGCCCCCTGCTCGACTTTTTTACTCTCGCATTCCTGCGCTGCTCCACGCATTCTCTTCCCCATGCGCTAAGGGTGCCTTCTTTGGACGCGGGAGTAGCGCGTCGCGCTACAGGCTGAAAATCACGCGAATATCGTGCCTCGACGATACCTCGAATTGAAGCTCCACGCGCATCGAGATCGGGGTGACATTCACCCCGGCTGGGATCGCTGATCGCCGCGTACCAGACTGTCGAAATTCTTCTCGCGAAGATACGCGGGATACATCTTCGCGCGAACTACAGAATGCTCGTAGGAACATTTGCAAGTACTCTCGTATGTGTGTGACTGTAGATACTACTTAAAACAATTTGCGAGACCAACTTTTCTCGTCGAAGAACCGAGCGGGACGTTAACCGTCGGGCAATTAGATGCAATTAAGCGGAGAAGATCACATAAGCGGATTGGATGAGCATAACTTGATGAGGTAATAAGCTCACCTCTCATAAAAGCCGATTGAGAAGAGTCGTGTTCGTAATCCTTTAATGTCCTGCGCTTAGGTTCACACGGCGATGATAGATATGCTCCGCCGTGAGATCTCCAAATGACTGTGTAACGAAGTAATTCCGCGTCATGATAAGATCTAAAGCCCGTCTTGCGTTTAAAGAACAATCGATCGATGATCGTGCGCGACAAAATTCCGCGGATATTAAGTACTTTTATGGATAAATCATGGCGTTGGCATGGCGAGTAAAGGGAAAATAATAAACTTTTTCTATTCATATTCGTTTTTTATTCATTCCATTTTTCTCATTGACGTTGGAAATCTCAATATAAGCTGTAATATAAGATTCGAGAGAAACGGAAAAGAAAGGATCATAAGGGCGAGAATAGCAATCGTGTGTCTAGTAACACATTGCGCACCGACAAATTTATTTTCAGCTCGCGTTTCAATTCGGTACAACAACAATAACGATTTTTTGGTACAACGACTCTGCAAGTGGAAGAGAAAAGAAGACGCCGGCAGGCAGGTTGAAACACCTTGCGGCACAATGAGCATTATTAGACCCCTAAATCAGCGCCCGCGAGATTTGCATTAGGTTCTAAGGCCATTATTCCCAGCCGAAATTATTCATTATCTTTGATTCAGAGTTTCATTGATTACGAGCTCATATTCATGGACTGTTACGCGGTTGATTGGATCAACCAACATCTCTTGCTGCACGAAATAATTACAGCTACAGGTTGACAAATAATCAGAATTTCATGAAACTATAATCATTAGCCAGACGATGACGGACTTTGAATGCCAGCCTAAATTTCGGTTCAAGTAGCTCTCTCTTTCTCTCTCTCTCTCTTTCTCTCTCTCTCTCTCTCTCTCTCTCTCTCTCTCTCTCTCTTTTCCTCTCTTTCTCTGTACTAGGTAATTTCGTCAAACGTCGACTAAAATAAAAAAACCTGCACGAGTGACTCTACATATACATAAGTGACTCTACATATTTGGAAATACATGATGCGTCGCTGTTCACATCATGGCATCGTCTGTCGTGACTTCTCGATCCAGCATCTTGGCTTTTAGCCACGTTGTAGCGCTCTGAATAATTTCTCGTGGCATCGACACCGCCCCTGACGCACTCCCGTTACATACTATTACTGACGCGACCGACGAAAAACGCAAGTTAATTAACGCGGTGCTGGCGAGAACCCGCCGATTAAATATTTCACGAGCCGACGAAACATTTTAATCACCCAACGGGAGCGATAATTGCCAGCACCGATATAGGAACGTCGCGGTATGCATGTCGCTCGCCGGCTCGAAACACGCTGGAAATACCTGGAGGCCTATTCTATAAACTTTCAACGATAGTATCGTTATTGTTGCAATATCGCGGCGCAGCTTGTTGATATTATATCTGTATTGATACGTGATATTTTAATGACGACGGCATTGTTGTTAACCCTTTGAGGCATAGTGGTAAATATACTTACCACCTATTTATTCTCACATTTTCATGAAATATTTCATATTTGAGGGATTCTGTCGGGTTTTTTGCGTTTTTTAGCTTTTTATATGATATGAGAACATACATGAAAGGTTGAAAAGTGTTTTGCATAAGTTGTCCATTTATTATAAATAAATAAAGTGTGAAAAATACACATTTTTACAGAAAAAAATAATTTTCCACGAACTATGAGTGAATTTTTTGCTCAAAATCGAAATCAATGGGGGTTTTTTGGGTCGCTGATTACGAATCTGAGGTCCAAATTTCAAAATTAATTTTCCAAGATTGCGAATTCAAGATGGCGGATCATAAAATTTTTATATGATTAGCTGAAATTGTACTTTGGTTAGCTTCTAAGGTCGCTGATAACGAATCCGAGGTCTAAAACTCATTGTTCAAGATTACAGATTCAAGTTGGCGCATCATGGAATTCTAATACATTTACCTGACATTGTCTTCTGGTTAGTTAATTTTTTCATATTTGTAGCCGCCATCTTGAATACGCCATCTTGAATTTTGAAAATCTGATAACGCATGCGTAATCAGTGACTCTAAAAACTCCACAATACCCCACAATATCACAATTGTCACCGAAATTATCGCGATTTTCCATTTTTGCATCCGCCATCTTGGATCCGCCGTCTTGAATTTCGAAAATCTGATAACGGATAACGGATTTTCTGAAAAATACGTACCTTAAAGGGTTAAAAATTATAGAAAATTATAAAATCAGATTCACATATTTGTTCAGGCGACGGCAGACAGGAGCCAGTAAAAAATTTTTTTAATAAGAATGATTAAAGTATGACGATGACGGATACTGTGAATACTCCATTGTAAAAGTATTGATCCATTTTATCGGAATCTATGCTGTCTATGTTCTAAGAAAATTCTGAGAAGTTTCTATGCGAGAAGCTTACCAGAAAAGAATGTGTGAAGTGCGCGCGCGCGTACGCACACAGATTCGGCCATCTTGAAAATCCGCAACGTTTTGACAGTGTTGAATGTTATGAGCATTTGACCATTTTCGGCGATAACGAGACATCGGTGATTAATGCTGGATGACGTGGCTCTTTTTGCCCATTGTTTTAAATCTCTGTCGCGTCACACGTGCTTTTCCGCGACCGAATGTTGTCACGAGTCGACGAACGTACGTTTGTGCGTATGTGTGTATATGCGTACTCGTGTACTGTTACAATTAACGTCGATATGACGAAAATAGTTCGTCGGCTCTTGAAATATTCAACTATGCTCTCGTCGGTATCGTTGTTAATTTAACATACGTTTCTTCGATCGCAGAATACGAGTATCGTAAATGTTAGTGACAACGCCACGACGGAACAGCCAAAAATACTAGGTGCTGGATCAGAAAATTAGGACGAGAGACGCAGGTCGCAGATAGCGGTGAATATATGTATGTCAAAGGATTTTTATTATACAAGAGGTTCCTGATTTTAATTTGATAAACTCACTGAGAATAGGATGACAGCCGAGACAAAATGTAGACCGGTATTCATGATTCGCTATCATTTGACAAATTGCAGCTTGACAACTATAGTTTCACGAATCTCTCATTCATTCTCTGCTTCATCTCTGATTAATTCGTCAACCCGCACTTATTTCGCACAAGAAATATCAATTCAAGCAACTGAATAAGGGTTCATGAATACGAATCTGTAATTAATTATGTTCTTGGTATAAGTAAATAATTTATGACCACGAGTATCGACCTTATGCATATATGTATATGTGTGTGTGTATATGCGTATGTATGTGTGTGGGAGCTAACATAAATCTTGCGAGTGCAAATTTGCGCTTCTAGCAATGATCGTTCGGCTATAATTCCATTTTGTGTGAATCTGTTAATGTATACTTCTCACTTTTGCTAAACTTTGTTATTGTGTTGAATCCAAACTTAAATCTTTATTGGCACACAGCATTATACAACATATAAATGATATTTTTACAATACTATCTTTGTGCTGAATCATCTTCCTCGAAATTTCTAAATCGTTCGAAGTTTGCAACGTCAATACAAAAAGTAGTAGCGATTGCAAAGAAGGAAATGCATCAATCATCTCATTTATTTGTATTAAATATTTAATTTCCATTTTACCCTGCATACTGTATCAACAGCTAAATAATTTACGTAGTTGATATATTGTTAAATGAACTTGAAATTAAAGATTAAATACAATAGAATGTTGAGATAATTGCGAACATTAATTATAATAATAATTCCAGTAAGTAATCGTCGTAAAATTCGTCACAATAAAACAGATCGATTAACTTATATAATTTTTATCTGGCGATTTTCCATTGTCCCTTTAGATTCTATGGAATTTGCAGAGTCAATATAAATTCCAGATTTCGACTCGGGCCATACCGATGTTTTAACAAACATTTGTCAAATATAAGTGACGAATATATACAAGATCCTTCGTACATTTGCTCTTTGCATATATTCAAGATAAATGTCTCAATTAAGGACTAAATAACCTCGTCACGAAAATAAACTAATAATATTAATAATAATAAACTAATAATATAAAAATAACATATATCTTCAATTAAATACACAAAGTTGATTTTGTTAGAAAGTTTGGACATTTGAGATTTTAAATATACTTTTTCTAATATACCGGAAGATTTTAGTTTAATGTTGTTTCTTTTATCGACAATTTAGTTCTGAAGAAGTTAAAGAATAATTACACAGATCTAACATAAATAAATATTTGATATTAATTATGAACTTCTAAGACGTCGACGGGCAACTATCCAAGGTGACATGTTTAGGTTGAAATATAGAGTCATATTAGCTGATTTATTCAGGAAAATAAATTAGGAACGCTGTCATTAATTGCATCATTCGCCTTACACGCACTTTTACTCACCGCGTAAGAAAACAAGCGGAGCGAGAAAATGAGAGGACATAAATCTTCATTTCCGCTTTTCAAGGAAATAAACGATCTTCTTCGTGTTGTTCAACACTCTACACGTACACATATACACAACACACCAACACACACGACGATACCGACTAGGGCGATGCTTGCGGTGAGCTTTGTAGAACGCGCGCGCTCGCGCACGGCGCCAGGCTGCATCTCAGGGCGCATTAAACGGAGAAACAAGTGAGTTGTATGTAGCTTCTACCGACAGTTAACGTGTTAAAGCAGCCCACAACAACTCCGAACGAGTGCAAGCCGTGATGGTCGTGACCGTCCGCGCCGGCGGCGCACGGCGCGTTTCGGCTGTCCCACTTTCTAGCGGACGCCGCGAACGAGAAGCCGCGGCGGCTCATAAATACCGCCGACGAGAACGAGCCCGTGATCACTAACACGGTATCATAACTTCGTCGAGATGAAAGTCGTTCGCTCTTCCTCATCGTTGGAAATCGCGCGCTGGCCACACGAGCGATACGCAAGCGTCGCATAAACGAAAACGGAAAAACACTCCGCGTCGCACCTGCACTTGGCATGGAGACAATAGTTGCCCGGCTCACGTGCGTCGCCCGCGTGGGAACTATTATCCCGGTGTGCCAAGCGCACGTGTGCAATGCACTCTCCTTTTCTCTTCTTTTTTCTTCCCCTTTTTCTCGGGATATCAACGAGCCAAGGGAGGTATGGTCGAGTTATGAAGCCAGAAATACCGGCAGTCTTATTTTTGCGGAGCGCCGCGTCGCGATGTCGGTCGATTATAACGTTTTATTGCTACGTTTAGCGTTATTGACACTGTGTGACACTGCCTCCACTATCGCTCCATTGGCGTTTGTCGGCGATTTGACGGGAAAGAATGAAGTAAGAAAGATTCGAAATCGACTACTCGAGGAAATTAGCAGCAACGCGATCTCCTGTCGCTAACTTAAAGCAGAAATTTTTCTCTTTATGTGTCGATAAATTCATGTTTCTTTTTTAATTTCTCTCTCTCTCTCTCTCTCTCTCTCTCTTTCTCCCATCCACTTTCTTTCTTCCCTCTTGATAAGAACATTGATTTGAGTATCTTGACTATATGATGAACTTTGACAAAGCGCTGTACAAATACAACGAACATGGAATCTTTTGTTGTCATTCGTTGATAATTATCACAAATCGTTTTTATTTCTATGTAACGAGCGCCTGGTTCATAAATCTCTGGCTATAGAAGCTAGTAAGAAATGACAGGCAGAAAAATGATCTCACATAGATTTGAATTCACGTCGAGATCTAGCGTTAATATCGTCGACGTGACTAGTTTTTGCTTTATTATGGCGCCCATAAATCATATTTATGTTGCGTTTATGCTACGTACATCGCAAGCTGGATAATTCATAATGGGGTTGAATCTCAATACAATAGCACAGGAAAGATCACGTCAGCTTTAAATACGGATTCGATTATCTGACAACGTTATAAATTCACGTTGCAACGTGAATGCAATCACATCGTCCTTGCTAAAAAGGATCATCTTGTAGTCGGCGCAGGTCGCGTCTCAGGAAATTCACACGAGCCATTTGCTATCTAAAAAGTTCACATTCTTCCGTTGAACATTTATTTATGATACCTGTTCAGTACAACAATCATCTCTTCAATTTATTTGTGCAGAAGTCGACTCGAAGTAAGAAAATCTGCCAACAGTTGTTAATCCTTCTTCTCTGCAATAGCTCTGCTGTTGGAACAATCTCAATTAACATAATTTTAACAACAATTTTAATTTAATTAAATTTAAAATGACCGGATAAATTGATTGACATTAAAAAATCATATAATTTTACTTAAAAAATTAACCTTCATATTACTTCAGTAAAATCGTTCAAGATCAAAAGTTCAAGTACGTACCATCAGTCTCCTTCGAACTGTACAACTGTTTTTTTAAAGACTTTTTACTAAAACTCTCTTTACTTTAATTCTCGAGATAATTGCACGGAAAGATGAAAGTAAGACATCCCCAATATAGTTCGAAATACTGACTTATGAGTTTTTAGGGACTTTCGTGATGCCAGTAATAATAACTTTCGATTATTTCAAATTGACAGCATGATGTCAATATCAAGCGCAAAAGAGATTAAATCGCCGGAACTTTCGCAGTGATGCAACGGGCAAAGCGGAATCCCCCACATGCTATCTCGATAATAATTTCATCGCAACTCCTCCTTCATTGTCATCTTCCCTCGTTAATATGTCGTCAATCGGTAATCTGTGCAACGCAGGTTTACGTCGCGAATAGCAGTGCAAACACGACGTTGCACATATACTCTCATATGCAGCCCCCTTATTCCCCTCTCTCACACACACACACACACACACACACACTGGTACACATGGTCGCGCAAAGGGACGCATCCTTTGTTTAATTCAGTCGCCGCGTAATCAATCGATGGCCCGCCAATTACCAGCTTCCGTCTTAATTGGCAAACATGAGCAGAACGAACGAGCGTCCCCGATGCTCGGTCGCGAATTCACGTCACGTTTCTACCGCGAGCCATGCCACCGGCTAAAACGAAGTACCTTTCTGCGGGAGCTTGTCAAAAGCTCACGTGGTAAAGGGCGCCGATCTCGAGATTGCCGCCTCGAGATTTTCGTGCAGCAATAAACCTCCGATTTGGACGGCGCCCTTAGGAACGATATTGCCAGGCGCGCCTTCGTTTCGTTTCTCTGCTAAATGAAAGCGCGCCGGTTTTCTGACGATTGCAACGGCGTCACGTATTTCATGCTCCCTCGTGGAGAAAATATCAAGAGGCGTCAAAATTATTCGTGGTTCTTATACGTCTTATACGATGTATCCCGTCGGACGTCCTGATGAAACATCCAACGAATAACCCCGATCAATCAATGATGAGAGTGAGAGGGGAGGAGGGGAAGAGACGGCTTAATTCGATAAAGAGACTCTCGTTAAACGACCGTACGTCATTATTTGAAATATTCGAGAACTGAATAAATCTTTTATTGCGAGAAATTATGTAGAAATGTATCGTAAAAGATCGCTCTTAAAGTCCTCGAATACCATTAATATTTCGGGTGCCAATATATTCATATTTCACTATTTCGATGATTTTGCGAGTGTAACAAATGAATTTTTCAACCGGAGGATTATATAGGGGGTCGGATTGAGTTTCATATTCTATTTTTGCTGCTGCTTGCGGTAATTAAGAGCTTTATTCGATGTAGAGGTGACATGTAAAATTTTCGCTCGATACTTCACCGCGATACGAAGACACACGTCTGCTCCATCATGAGTGGTGATCAAATTTTAAGCAGCTCTAGTTAAAACACTTCTTTCTAATTGGAAACTAAGCTGGAAGCAGAAAGACTAGTCTGATGGCAAATAAAAATTTAATATTAAATTCTCATCTGGATTCTTCAGCATTTCCAGAGCAGACTTCGTTCTCTGCGTGCTCGCTGATTTCCGATATTTCCTGGCAGCTCTGTCTCATTTGTTAAGTCCGCGGATTTGGGTTTCTTCAATCAAATCAACGAACTGCAAGATATTTATTTCTCGTCATAACCGAATCGCTTTATCTTTTTCGTGCCTATTGTATCTATTTTACAAGCTCCTTTTGGCCTCGTTTTTTATCTACGTTTATATTATTTTTCATACTTATAATATTTTTATATTCACAATAAATAAATCTTAAATTCTACTTTTATAATACTTGGTCTTAATATTTCGACTGTCACATGGGATTCACGCGTGAGGGTCTTATTTCTAGACTCAAATTCTTAGTGTGTTGTGTCAATAATTTTATTTCTTTTATTTTGGATATTGTTATAAATACTTTGTAAAGAGTTTATTTCTAATTAAATAATCAAAACCGTCAGCCACAAATGAAGAGATTCTTACAGAAACATACGTCATTTAAATATAAAATTAAAAAAGAAAATATTGAATTAGGAAAATTTGCAGTTTTTGCTTCTTGTGTAAAGGATAAGTTCTATAATATTCTGAATATTGTTTATAACAGAGAAAATACGGTGACCCAAACGAATATATTAAATTTTAATCAAGAAAGTCTCTTATGTCTGGGCATAGGCAAAAATTTTAAATCCGTTGTTAAAAACAGTCCGAATGTATTGTTGGAGGCAGACAAAAGCAAATATTACGGCAGCGATTAATGAACAAACAAATGTACTTGGTAAAGATGATAATCTTGTTAGAATAAATCTGAGAAGAAGAATTTGTTTTAAGTACATATGATATAATCAACTTTCCTAAAAATTATGATGAATCTATTTGAAGACTATTATCAAGAAAATCTTCTTTGTTGAAGGACCATCATTACTTAAAGGAAGAAAGAGGTAAACCGAGTAGTCGCTTTCCTTAGCAGTAGAATAACATATTTCCCTGTGCGGCAATTATCGTGTTAAAGACCCAGTCACACCAAATGATCCCGCACTTTTGTGTGTGACTCAAGCTTCGCGCTAATACAAATTTTTACTCCGAAAAATGTTGATCTCACCGAACTAGAACGCATCCTTCTCGTATTCCTCGATAAGAATACACACATACACGCGCACATCTCTCTTTTCTCTCTCGTGCCTTCGTTCCTAACCCAGATGATAAAACACTGAGCGCAGTCGCGCGGTAGACGGTAATTTTGAAGGTTTACGAGGGACTCTTCTTTCAAACTCACGAACTGCTTTCGCGTGCGACAAATAAGATCGTAATCCTCCCGGTGCATTTTCTGCATTATGATTTCACGGTGAGATTTACGACGAGAAGACGGTCCTCTTCGCAGATATATACGCGCACATATATATATATATATATATATACGCGACATACGTACGTATCCATTCATGTATTCCCGTGCGTATATATATATATATACACACGAGCGTTATCAAGCTCGCACATAAGATGACACGCTTTATGCGGGCTTGTAGACATGCCGCGTCTCGCGCCTCAGTCGTGTGAACGAGAAAAGCTCGTCGCGGAAATTCACGTTGGAACTCCGTGTGATAGTCGCAAGTACGCTCTATCGAAGTGGGCACCGTTTATCGGGTTCTAATCGTTCGACGAACTCTTTTTTCCTTTCTTGCGAACATCCTCGTCCTCAGCCTCGCGCTCTCTTCGTCGCTCTCGCGCGTCGTGTTCTTGCCATCGTTCTGCGAAATTTAATTAAACGCGAAACGCCGCGGTCACACACACACACACACACGCGCCCGCGTATGTACACACATACGCACACATGCACACGCGCGGCAAATTTGCCGCGCGATAATTCGGAAAGTACTCGCCCGCCAGGCACTTCCGCGCCCGCGTGACTAATTATTATCAAGTCGGGGGTAGAACCGGTTTTAGCTGAAACTATGCTGGAACCGGCCGCGCGCCGTGTTACGCGGCGCTGTGTTGTACCGTGAGATAGACGCGCCTGTGACACGGAAGTAACGGCAATTACATTGATTGACGTTGCGCATTAATTACTATATTAGGAGTTTAGTTTTCCGCCTGCAATTATCGTGGGAGTTTGTGTGTAAAGTCAAAATGTCATTCACTGCACGACATCATATCGATTTATATTAGGTATACGTATGTACGGAAACGACGGACCGGTGAAGAACGACGCGTGATCGTTTGGTCAAGACTGGTGAGGAGAACGGAAATTGCGATATTTTCCCGGTCGTTGTGAACGATAGCTGTACGCGACGGTAATCTTGGCGAATCGACGATTAACGAATAGGGTTGCAGGAAATAGATAACGACCCTATGAAAAGAGAGATGGAGAGAGAGATAGAAGAAGAGAAAATAAATAAGGATGCGCGATCGAGTAGCTGTCGAGTAATCACGACGATCAGTCACACATCGCGCTACAGATTTATTCGCGTCGTGTTTCCTCGTTAACGTGAAATCGCGACGATGAAGACACAAATCCCTACACTCCGCCTGATAGAATTATGTCTCGTTATAAACGGGAGAATGAATCTCGCGCGACAGCAGGTTCGTGCGTTAAATTGAGAAGTTACGCGTCGTGCGGCTTCTGGCCGACAATTTTTCAGAATCGCGACATACCGTCGGACGGTCGTCAATTAATAACATAATGGATACGCCGCGGCGTGTTATATCCCGTTGGGGTGCCCGGCCGGCTGGTAGAAATCGACGCCTGCCGCGAATTGACCTAAATTGGAAAATAAAGGCAATTTCGTCGGAAGGAACGCGAGCCGGAAGAAGACTCTCGCGGAAGAAGACGCTCGCGGAAAAAGCTCACTTTGGTCTACGAGGAGTTATTTGCGGCCCGCATAATATCTCTCCCGACAAATCGCGAGCCACTCTCTCTCTCTTGCGTCCAACTTTAAAAATATTCCTCCTCTTTTATATGCCGACATTATAAATATCTATCTATTTGTCTCTCCCTCTTTCCACGAATGATTTCCTTCGTGAAACGTGCGCGGTTATCGAATCGAAAGCCGGATTTTATTCTATCTTTACAAATATTTGTCTGTAATCTGCGAGCTGAACTTTCTTCTATCTTTATAGATATCTATCTATAATCTATAAGCCGACTTTTATATCCATCTTTTTGCACACGGAGATATTCATCTTTCTCGCTAACTGTAGAATGATCTTTCTCCTTTTAAATAAGAGATATACGTGCGATTAATAAGCAGAAGCCGAATTTGATTTTGTTTCACTTGAGCGTGCTAAAAATACGAGTATCGATTAATACGTTAACTTTAGTTTGTTACGTTTAGTACTGTGTGTATGGAGTTTTCGAAATTTCTGATGTATTGTACTTCGGTTTTTCGTTGTTTCTATCTCTGACACCCCTACGTCTGTACCGAGGATTTTTATAGGAATATATATATTTATAATATTGCATCGCCTCTCCATATTATATTACATTGTATCCATTAGTACTTACATATCCAGCTGCTTGTAATTATTTAATTCTGTTATTATATCTGTATGATCTTTATGCACTTGAGAGAAATGGTATCTCAGAATTCACAGCAAATAACGTTTTCTTCTCCCTCCCCTTCTGTCTGTCTCATTGAGCGTCTCTCGTTCGCGTTCCCGCCGCGTGCTGAAAGTTGACGAGTCCGATGGAGGAACTCGAAGGCGAAACTCTCTAATGGCTAGAGATTTCTGCGATCTTCAGAATATTGCTTTAAGTAGAAAGTTTGCGGGTAACAGTTTTCTACCATCCAACCGCGCTCTGGTCACTGCAGATAAGAGACTGCGAAAACTGCCCGGACAAATAGGCAAAGAGAGGAGGAGGAGGAGAAGGAGGAGGAGGAGGAGGAGGAGATAATCACGGTTACGTTCGCGTGTACGTCTGCAAGATGTCAGAGTGCTGCGTGATCCACGTGATCCACGTGATCCACGTGGCTAATGAGTTCGGAAAACTCAGGGTTAATATTAACGTTGTAATTATATTTTAACCTGAGTGTACTCGACCTGAGTATACGATCGTTTACAGCTGCGACGTTTTCGCATCACAGAGTTTTTGTTTCCGAGCTTGTCGGAAAATCGGCCTCGAGGGATCCTCCGTGAGAGACGGGACACTTCGCGCGTATATCAAAAAAGTGAAAAGAAAAAAGAAGATAAAAAAATAGAAAAGGAAACAGAAGAAAAAGAAGAGGGAAAAGAAGAAGAAGAAGAAGAAGAAGAAGAAGAAGAAGAAGAAGAAGAAGAAAAAGAAGAAGAAGCGGAAAACGGAAGATTAGACCGGCACGGAATATATTAAAATTATGTCGGGACCACGCAGCGCAGAGCAGACCATGCGGATCGATCAGAATTTAATGTCATCGTAGAGGCAATATCGCGCGGAAAGTCGTCGTTCCGAAGCCGTTCGGCGAAAGATATCGGCATCATTTCTGTCCTAAGCCTCTGCACGCTCGGCCGCGCTTGGTTCCTCGCGCGCGAGATCGACGCGTAATTGCGCAACGGTCATCCGCTTTAAGGAGAGTAATATGCCTGAAAGCATCGCACGCGCGCCCGGTAACACACGCGAGGGGAGCCATTCTAATGGCCTCCTATTTGTTCCTCACTTCCCATAACGAGAAACGTACGTTGGACGACACGACGATCGATACCGACAGAACGAGACACTTATCTTCTAATGACTGTAACAGTCCTCGATGTGTCGACAGCATGTGCAATGCCACCTGGCTCGGAACGGGCGCGCCTCCGCCAGTGATGACACCTACGAGAAGAGCACAAACGTTTTCCCTCGCCTGTTATCACCTCGTTCCCCATCCAGGTCGATGGTTGCGCGCTATATTTAGATAATTGCCAGCCGCTGAAGCTTCTACGCGCGACGGTAATCTTTCTCGTGTCGCGTTTTGGAATTATTGATGTTTAACTTACACCTCCTACGGCTCTCCGGGAAATCGAAAGCGCAATCCGGAGCGTTGTCGACTAAAGAGAAACACCGTGTCTATTCATAACCAACAATACATACAAACATACATATATACAGGCTGTCCCGCGATTTTAATTTTGCCGAAAGGTTTCCCCGAAAGGAATAATTCAGAAGCAATCGTTTTCTCAGCGGAAACGAAATGGCAATAACTAACGAGGTACAAGCTCGATCGAAATAGCGGAACTTTGTGCGGATGAAATTTCAGACGACCAAATAGGTGATGAAATTATTTTCTTCGATCGATTTAACTTCGAGTAAACTTCGACAGAATTTTATTTTGAGGCTTGGCTACAAAAATATCTTACGTTAAAAATTGAAAAGTCGTCACGAGTAATGATCTTCAATATCTTTAGTGAGAAAAAAATTGTCCGCATATTGCTCTCGGGGAGCTTTTCGGTAAAATTAATGTCGCAAGGTCTGGGGCGCTTCGTATATAAATATATATATATCTTTTTTCTTTTTAGAGAAATCAATGAAATTGTTGAGGCTTCAAGATATACTATAATGCAGAAAGAACCGAGCAAACAAATTTACTCGCAAATAATACTTTTTAATTCTTACGGGTTTATTCGATTTTTTCTTTTAGATAGTTCACATTTATCAATGTAACGAAAGGGTTAAGATGTATGTCACTATCGAACATCGAAATTCCCGGCGCCTTAGAAATGACGTCGCCTTGTCCAAAAGTAGTCTTATAAACAGACCTGCCGTTAGTTAAACTGCGACGTGAACACAGAGCAAAATAGAACCGCGCTGAATGATTTTATGATTTCGATTCGGGATTCTCTCTACGCTTCTTAAATCGTTAGAGATAAAACTCGGCAACGATGATAGCGAGACTTTGGGCAACAGTTCGATCGTAAAAACGGATGGATCTCAAGTATCTCCGTGACCCGTCCTTCTTACCTTTCTCCCAACTACCTATCCCTTACCTCTCGCCTGACATTGGTTCGACACCATCACGCTCTGCTCCACTTTTAGCCCGACGACGTATTACGGCGACGCCACTTCCGTAAATTGAAGAGTCCCAAACCCCTTCCGCGAGCTGGATGCCAAGCTAGCCATCGAACCACGACACATTGATACCAATTTCTAACAAGGCAGCTAAGGATCTAATACGTAGTAGCGTCGAGGTCTTTCTCTTCTCCGACGGATTTACGAGGGGCCTGCGGGTCTTGAAACAACACCTCGCGTATACTCGAGAATTCGACTAACCTTCCACATATACACACAGCTCGTATTTTCGAGAATAAATTATTAAGAAATGAACCAACATAAAAAGCAAGAATGAGAAAGAGAGAGAGAGAGAGAGAGAGAGAGAGAGAGAGAGAGAGAGAGAGGAAGAAAGACGTATATTTCATATACATATTTATTTATATATTCATCCCAACCTTCAGTGAGAGATCGAAATGTATATTTAAATATACAATAAACAACACACATCGGGGAAACATATTTCCTCGCTTTAATATTTATTCGTGTTACACGCTCTGCAATATTCTCACCTCCTCCCTCAAAAAAGAGGGAAAAAGGTAGGAAAACTCGCAACTCAAGGGATTAATTTTTTAGTCGCGTTAAAACCCGCATAAAGTTGCCAACAACCGGGGATAATGCAAGCCGTAATCTGCCGTTCGCCCGTCATACCATCCGATATCGATAGCTTCGGTAAGTTCGCGGCGGAGAAATCCAGAATGAGGCTCGCACGTGATATTCCGATCGCGACTTCGAATTGATACGTTTTCCGAAGATTTCGCGAAGTCGACGGAATCCAATTTTAGCCGAGTTTTCAAGACTCGTTCCCGATGGGAGTCAATGAAATTTTTCGCTATCGTCGCACGGCACAGATCCACTCGACGGATCAATCGTACTCGACGGAAGCTCCGGCCGGTATATATGCAGGAAGCTTTCGAGACGAGAAACGAGCGCATTGCATTTACGCAGCTTTCACGCCACGGACGTCGGCGAATATGCGCGCGCGCGCGCATGACAGGTATTGTCTTCTTCTAAGCGACCACCGACAATTATTGCCATTATCAAACATCGAGAGCTTTCGCGGTTACAGACCTCTGACGCTTCTCGCGCTCGCTCGTGCACCGATCCATTCAACGATATTAGGCTCGACAGCTTTTTGCATACACCGCGTTTATGCGTCCAGCCCCTCCCCCCGCCCGCTCCAATTAATAATCCGTACACGAACAATCGCCCGCTGCGCGTTTTAATCTTCGTGCAAAAATTCGACGTATACTCTATATATGTTGACAAACAGCAAATCGCTCGAGCGGTAATTCGTTCGAAATTATTATTCGCTGTTATAAAACAGCCCTGCGCAACATGGTCGAACGAAACAACTCGAATGTTCGAGCAAACCTCGCACGTTATTATCGAAATCACGAGAGAAAACATGGCGATCGCGCGCGGGAATTTACATCCACAAACGAGAGATACTTTCCATATTGTCTTCGATGTCGATAAAACTCTCATTTTTCGTTGTGGCCGATTCGCCTCGATGCAGTTGGCATATTATTCCAACTGCCCGCTCACGTTACCGCTACTGCCCAACTGCAGCTCCTGTTTTCGCGCATCCAATTGTCAATCGTCAGTATTAGTAATTGCAGCTTTAACGCGATGCTCGAGTAATTAGCGACGAGAGAATTACAGTGTTTTTGCACCGTAACATTCATTACATATGGCGACACCCTTGCGGCGCCGTCTTATCTCCCGCGTATTATCTGATTCCCTGGAGGTTATTCGGCCCTTGTAAACCTTCCCCACCCTTTCCTTCCCCTATCTCACCTACCATTGTCTGTTTTTGCTGTCGACTGCTCGTGTCGCGGAACGTAACACGGTATGTGCGCTTCGTTTTGCACCGCATCATATTTCGTCGAAGGATCGCTGTCCCTCAATAAACCTGTACGGGGGCATGAGCGAGAGGACCCCCCCTTTCTCTCTCTCTCTCTCTCTCTCTCTCTCTCTCTATTTCTGCCCGACGCGACTGTTCGTTCGTCGGAGCGCTAGCAACAGCGACAGGCGCGAGTCGCTCGTAAACTGGAGACCTCGATTCTGGCCGGACACGTAGTCAGTCCGGCCACGCGTTCGATACGGCTCTGTGCTCCAGTTGCATACACTTGCATACAGTAGGTATGTGTGTGTGTGTGTGTGTGTGTGTGTGTATGTCTGTATATACTGTGAGTTAATCGCCGCGAACGGCACGTGAAAATGACCCATCAGCTGATCAATGGAGCGAACTGATTTTCAACGCGGTCTCCTGACTTTCCCCAGTGGTCCGACTGATGGTCCGGCCGAAGACATCCCTTTGTTTCCAGGTGCAAGTAGCTAATAGGATGGAATTAGGGACAATGGTGACTTGACGCAGGTTCAAATTGATCTTATTAAGCTCAGTTCTCGCATCTATTATGTATGAGTCTGCGCAAAGGGGATGATTCGTTTTACTGGGAATAGTCTCTTTGACTGGTATAATCGGTGCGAAGTTATGATCCCGCTTTTGCTTGTCGTAAATGTGAATTCAGCTTCTACGCAGCCTCTTTCGCTGAAATTTTACGCAAGTCACTTGAGTGATTATAAAGATTAGTTGGCTCGGTACAAATTCGACAAAAAGTAAGTCAGTGAAAGCTGATCGCGTGTCAGGTGTCGGGTGTGATTATTTCAATTTAATTTCAGCGCGCCGTTGTGTGAAGTCTAATATTACCGCGTCTAGTGCCCTATAATAGACTCTCTTACTGGTCCTCATCCTCTTACTTTTGTTCTTTAAGAGTCTACTAAAGTGGATGTCGAGCTCCAAAAATATCGATAACGTACACACGGAAAAATTCGTACTGCGTTCAAGTAAATATTATGTGTTTCAAATATCTTATTTTAAATTTATATATCCGCAAATCTATCGTCGTATTTTATCATATATGTTAAATTTACTCAAATACATTTTGAACCTTGTAAAGTTAACATTTTAATAATACCAAATTAAGAATATTAAATTAAAATAAGGGGCTAATAAATAAGTTTGAAACTAAAATTCGGTTTACTTCCTATATAGAGTATATATTTTATAACATTCTAGAAAAAAGAAAAAATTCCTTTCGAGTACACGAAAATGGGCTTTTCAAATATTTGTAATAAATATATTTTAAAACTATCATCAAGAAAATATCCTCCGTCGGTACTTAAAAGAGAAGAAAGTAAACTGAGTACTCGTTTTTCTTAGCACATATTGATATTTTTTCCATGTAAAGATATGATTGTTAAAACATTATGTCAGATAAGCAATAACACGATCGCGCTAGTCTTCCTCTAAATATGCAGCACTCACATACGATCTGTATGTACAACAAGAGGTAGTGTCGATACTTATTTGACTCGACGTTTTCACAATTTTGCGTCATAATTTACCTTGTACATACTTTTGAATTTCGTCTACTATAATCTACTTAGATGTCTCTGATGAAAATTAAAAAATTGCATCGTATAAATGCATTTGTATGAATTTCGCCGCACACAAGCCAAACGGACTGTTCCTGTCATCAAGACCTGATTTTGTGTCACCAATTTCAAGTACGGGAATAAACGCGGTGCGCTTGTGCAATCGCGGAAACGTCGTAAGACAGGGTTACGTGATGGCATGATAGCAGGAGGCAAAAAAGCTCTTCTATAATTATCGTGTAAGAATGCCCTATAATTATAAGGGTATACGAACCCGCAGATAACCCTGTAATCGATGATACCATGCGGAACAAGGTTCCTCTTTGCCGTGCCAACGAAATTAGAAGCTTCATATTCCGAGCACGTACTTTTCAAGGCGAAAGCAAGACAAATAAAAGAAAGCCAGTCGTATTTTCACGATGATTATTGCGACTGTCCGAAATACAACAATTTCGCCCGCACGTGGTCTAGTTAAGTAGCGCGGTGCTTTTTTTTTCTATATAAATTTCACATATTTTATAGACACGAGCTTCCGTCTTTTATGCACATCGCGTGCCACAGGCGCGATTTTCTTCCTCAACGTGCGATCCTTTCCCCCATGCTATTCTTAAAGAGAGATTTCAGCCGCGGTTAAAGAGAGACCGACGGTCTCGCCCGTAATAAACAATGTTTCGTTCTTATAGCTCGTGAGGAACAGAATTTTCTCACGTTTCAAGCTTCTCGGGGATCTAATGATTCTGTTAGGACGCACGATATCATTTTCCGCCTCGCGACCCACGCGGCTCCCATGTGATTCGATCAATTTCAGTATGTGATGACTTTCTATCGACCGTGAGAGAGGCTGGATGACAGTCGACTTTCCTCTTTTCGTCGCCGGGGGTGAGAAGACTCTCATCGCTCGCACGACGCAGGCAAGAAAGACCGAAGGAGATACACATTTACGCTCATCACAGTCGCATACTTGACGCGATACGTCACAGCCTCATGGTATTATATTCTATTATGATAATAAAACAGCCGAGCGCCGAGGAGAGTTCGAGAGTATATAAGGTACTAGGGGCGATTTTCAAAGACGCAGTCACTCGCTTTCTCATAGCCGCGGGGACGAGGCGGGCCGGCCAGGGACGTCTTCTTTCTCTCTGGTCACGTATCGCGGAGGGAAAAAGTGGAAGGAAGAAAAGCAGCGAGAACGACGCGAGACGAAGTGGTACCGAGCGCAGGACGGACGGGGTTCGAGATCTATGCGAGGTCCGTACACCCCGCGGGAATAATGGAACATCGATAGATCGCCGCACTTTCCCGCACACTCTTTCTCAAATCTTTCCGACGAATTGCAACCGGACCCGGTAATCACTTGTCCTAGACGCAGCTGATCCTGAAATTGGTTTTTTATGGGCGACGCCGTTCATCATCTCGAGCAGTGACCTCTCGGCTGAGGGTGGGCGAGAGAGGAAGGGGTATGAGCCCAGCGTGCCACTCCCTGCTTTCGTTTCAGCGAGGGTGCGACTTGAGAAATGTTACTTCCCACCAGTTAAAGAATCGCCCGCTTTCCGTTCCGTACATCATCCGAGAGGTTCCGGCGGGGGGAGAGGGGGGGGCGATAGAATACAATCGCGCGACTCCTCAGTCGCGCGATTGTATTCTATCGCGTTATTCTTGCTAACGGGAACGGCCAAGTAGTAGTCGCGTGTTTTGCCGGTCGGACGTTGACGAAAATAACGGGGCTCGAATCGTCAGGTTACGTAGCAGGTTACAAGCCGAGATAACGTTCCCTCGTCTGTCTCGTGCGATTACACGGTACTGAATACCTATAACGAAGAGCTCTCCGCGAGTAAGGCACTTGTTACATATTCGTGAACATAAATTGAAAGAGTAACGCGCCGTTACAGAGGCAGGAGTTTTATTCAGTGCTCGTGTCTAAACAGATTTGCCGCGAGAACGCCGAAGAATGCAACGACGTGAAGCGGTGTTGCTTAAAAAATTCATACTTTTACCAGGATGACTTTTAAACGACTACAAATGGCACTTGCAAGCACCATGTATATTTCAAAAAGAAACGGTCGCCAAATTATTGCTCGTGTCGCAACTTTGCACTCGCCGATACAAGCAATGATACGAGATGCGATATTTTTTGAGCCTTAAATATTAGAACGGATGAAAATTTACCCGCTACTTTTAACTATTGCCACTATGATAGCAACACATTACACAGTGGTGTAACGCTGCTAGAATTTATAATGTTCATAAATGTTTGTGGTTCATATAACACTAAAAAAAAAAATTCATTCGTCCCCGGTAATAGGAGATAACAGGGCGTCCTGTTCAAAAATCCTGTTCAAGAATTAAAGTCCACGTCTCCGCTAGAGCAACTTTCAAACAGTAATTACAAATTATGCAGAAACAGGGCGGTAATTGCAAATACAATGCAATGTTAAAAGAGAAAAAATCCGATCGAGATAGATTATTACACGTACCGCAACGTTGCTGCGTGTCAACCGTACGGAGCACGATTGACTGACGTCGCGAATTTGGTTCTGATATTAAAATATTCAGAGAGAGAGAGAGAGAGAGAGGGAGAGAGAGGAAGGGAGAGGGCGGAGGTAAAACTTGCCGCTTACCCGGAGCGGGAAATTATCGATGCCAGAAGTTTACCGAAGCATATTACACGTCGTTTACCGTACGCAAAACAGCCAACCGGATTGATTGTAAACTCCGTCCTACTTCCGCTCTTTAAAACGGAACTCCGTCGCCACGGTCCGCGTCGCCAGTGGCGGAGGGAAATGACTTTGGCGGGGATGCAAAACGAAGGTCGAGAGATACCCGGGCTGACTTTACTCCGTGGCATGAACTTGAAAGTTGACACTACACAGCGCCGGAGGCGACACGACCGCCGGCTGCCGTTGCCGCGCTGCTCTCTGTTGCATCTCTTCCTCGTCGCGATTCTCGCGAAAGAATCTCGGCTGCGAGCTCTGTTTAACCCCGACGGGAGGTAATCAAGGCTCTCGTGTGAGGAAGCGAAATGGAAAGTGCACGTCGCAGCAGCGCGCATTCAGCCCGGGCCAAATTGCGCTCGTCTGCCTTCGTGTCCGTCTTCACGCGCGAGGGTTGCGACGGAGGGTGAATGTATCGCACGCCCTCGGGGCACGAGACGGGGCCGAAGACAGATTGCGTAGTCTGCCGTGTATCGAATGTCGGCGCGTTGCACGCTATTAACTACTGCGCTTGTGTGTGCGATATCGAGAGCTGAGAAATATTCCAGACGCGGTTTGGAGATTGGAATTATTCCCGTCCGCGTCGTTCCGCGAGGATCTATCAGTTTTATCGGTTTATCAGTTTATCAGGTTTTTCGGCCCCGACCTCGATCTCCCCGTCGGGCACAATCATCGACATGTGAGTGTTTGAACGAAGAACTCTACGAGGGGAAGGACTAATTAGCGGTGAGAGGAAAGTTGAGATATTTCGGTGCGACTCCGCTGGGACTTTCTTAAGTATATATTGGCTTGTGATAAGCAACTTTGGGCTTCTCACGCGAAATGGCACGATCGAATTTTTATGTCGCTATAATTTTATGAAACAATGACGACGTCGTTGTGATCTGCCGAATGCGCCGTTATCTTCGTATGTTCCATGAAAACTTATAACGGCACAATTTCGTTTTATCTGGGCGATCCAAAGTTGCCTCATTACACAATAATTCAATATTTGGCTTAGCACTTTCAACCTGTCATCCCGCTATAACGAGATCATTATCTCTTAATCTGCGTTACAACACACCGTTGTAACTTGACCTTAATTCCAGGATGATTTATAAAACGATTCGTTAAAAATGAAACTTTGGAAAATGTCATTTCTCTTCTCTGGCAACTCGGAGTGTATACATGGCGTACCGCTCTGGGAAATTCAGGTTCAGTGAACTGGTTCCTTAAACTGATTCCAACTGGAACTGTGACGCTCGCAACGTACTGAGGTGACATTTTTGAAAGGATATCCCACGTTCATGTATCGTGTAAAGTGTACGCAAACAAAACAGGTACCGCGTGAGCGCCGTCGAATGGCGGCGAACCAGATACGCATCGATGCATTCGTCGATGAATACATTTTCACTTGGCGACAGCGTGACTCACGAGCGAACGATAAATGTTTCTCATCATCGTTGGTGCGACAAGCGTTTCCAAAAAGGAAAAAAGGTCAAGCGCGCAGCGCCTTAGCGTTTTAGCGCGCCGTACGCTTGCAGCCAAGACTTAAGAGAGACTTTCAAGACTAAGATTCGTGGAGGCAACCTTATTTCTGCAGTTTCTCCTAAAGCATTTCCAATTTCATACTCGGCGCTCGTGCGCTCCTGCCCTGCCGGGGCCTTGACGGTTTAAGCTTGCTTTACTTATTCCCGCGTTCTCTTCATAAAATATCGTAAAACCTCATTTTCCGGTCGTCAAAGTAAATAAACTCGTCCTTCTTTCTAAGCCGAGCTTGAGGAAGGGCGATTTAAAGCCGTCTTAAGTACCTTGAAGGCCACATTAAGCTTCCACTATGCAATTACAAGCTCGTCCTGCAGCTTTTTTATAATTAAGGCGACGAAAAGCACTTGCTGCGAGTTGTCGAGCTGACGGTTCGCCGGTCTTATCCGTAATTAAGACGGCACACACGTGCTCGCGGAAATACGTCGCGATTTGCAACGTTCAGCTTCGCCACGGCGCGCCGCGCCGCGCCGTTTCGGATTCGCTCGGCGACTCGCGGTGCTCGTTCCCGCGCTCTCTCAATAAAGCAGTATTCCCGGCCGGAGCAAATAATCTCCGTGTTGTTTTAAGACGAGTTTGACTAAGAATGATATCTCTCAACGTGGCGCGCGCGCGCGTCGACCGCACCTTTACCGACAGCCATTCTTTCTTGCGGCGCATTCTTAAGTTCTAATTGGGAGCTCTCCAATGCTTTTAACGTAACGACGTGTAACGACAATATTTGCGCAGACTTGCGCGGCGCACTTCGTTCGTTCATTCGTTCGTGCGTGCGTGCATGCTGCGTGCAATGCGTTGCACTATGTGTATATCGAACCGTAAGATCGAGTCTTCTTATTTTCCACCCATCTTTTGTTTCTTTTCCTTTCGCTTAACGTACAGTTAGCGTCGCGTCATTTTGAACTCCCTGTTATCGATGAAACTGCTTGAAAGTGGCTAATGGTCAATCAGAGAGCTTATGTAAGCTATTTTTATCCATAAAACGAAGCTCGGAATAACAATCTTTCGCACTTACCTAGTAATTAAAGTCTATTTAACCTTACCGTTATAATTAACAGTTACGTAATCGATTTTCAGTCGCGTACGTTTTGCGAGTCCGACTAAAAATCGCGTAATCTTCTCGCTCTAATGGGCTTCCTACAATAAGCTATTAATCATAAGTTGTAACCAAATTGGTCAACCACAGTCGATTAGTTTTGAAATAATCAATTGTGATTGGTCAATTTGCTTATAGCTTATGACTAATTGTTTATTGTAGAAGGCCTCTTAGTTGTAGAAGGCCCCTAAACCATAAAAATGTCTCTTTTTCTCTGACTCACCGATACACAGCAGACAGAGTCAGCCGCGTTCTGCTGCGGATCTGTAACAAAAAATATAGTTTCGTTAGTTAAACCGTTAGGTCAAAAGTTAGATTAGGTTGAGTTCAATTCGCGGAAGCGCGCGCGCAGATACAAACGTTGACCCTTTGCCATTGTAATTCAACGGCTTTTATTTCAATCGCTCGGCTTGTTTTCAATCGTAATAAATTAAGAAGAAATGTACAAACGATCGGTGAACCTCACCTTCAAGCCGACTCTGCTCGGCCCGAATCGGATCCTCCGATGCGGCATCGGCGTCCGTCGAAATTGCGTCCCGATAAGCTATCGCGTGGCTGCGAACTCCAGCAGATCTGTAACAAAAAACGAGTTTCCTCATTAGTATTACAGCGACAAATTTGCCCCGCATCAAGAGTACGAAGACTTGAGACTACAAATTAGCTTCTTCAACTATATCGTAATTATATCGATATACGTAAACAATAATGGAAACGGTCGTGGCAATTGCGTACTTATGAACATGTTGTTTTCAAAGTCGCGCGACCTTGTCCCGCCGGGACGCGTCTCAGAGAGCCCCCGTAACGTTGTATAAAACTTACCTTTTTAAATAGAAAGGTAAAAAGAGGCGCCAAGTACACACGTAACACGTATTGTTATTTTTAGAAATTTAAAATTATTTTTTTTCAAGTTATATATGTAACATAAAATTTTACTAGTAAAATTTATAACTATAATAAAACTCTACAACACTATTTTATAAAAGAAATGATATAAACGGCAATGTTTACGCTTTTAATACTGTGCATCTGAGCATGTATCTTTGGGCAATATAATTTATTATTTTCGTTATACAAGTAATAAGCTTGTACAAGTAAAACATATCTCTAACAATAAATTCTTCTATTGAATACTATAAATAAAACTCTACAAAACTGTTCTACAAAAGAATGATATAACAAAACAATAGCATCAACTGAGAAACTCTACTCAACATCAACTCTGCAAATGAGAGCGATTTGCAATCTGAAGATAAATGTATCAAAAACTCCCAATGATACGCAGTCCGGTACTTCAAAAACAATGTCTTCATTATTTACTAGAACACTGAGTTTTATAGTTATTTTATTCGTTATTATAATAAATTAGTGATTATAACAATGCAATAAAAAATATTTAATGCAAAAAGTCTTGGCTTGTCTCTCTCTCTCTCTCTCTCTCTCTCTCTCTCTCTCTCTCTCTGTCTCTCTCTCTCTCTCTCTGTCTCTCTCGCTCTCGCTCTCTTTCTCTTTCTCGCACATTTCTACTTCTATATTGTAGCAATATTCTTCTCTCTCTTGTTCTCTATCGCTTGCTCACTCGCACTCGCTACTTCTTCAGCGCGCTTGTAATGCCTCTGGTGTCGGAAAAGTGAGATGCACAAATCCCCTCTCCTCTGCGGTCTAGCGTTTCTTACTTTCTTACTGAATCGAAATTTTCCGTGATTTGGACTTTATTTTAAAATATCTACATTTAGAGACAACGTACACAAAAAACACAAGGACACTTTTCTTTCTATTTTTTAAGGCTGAATCGATTAGCACTGAAGAAATCTCGATCGGTTTAGCCATTGATGAGATATTAATATGTCACCCCTTTCAACTCGCAGATTCGCGTAATATAGGCACGGTATGCCTCGCGTCGTTCGGGCGCAACTTCGTTGCGCTTGAACTTGGTGCGAGGCACTACCGTGCCTCTTAATGCCGTATCATCCCTAAGAGGCCTTCTACAATAAACAATTAGTCATAAGCTATAAGCAAATTGACCAATCACAATTGATTATTTCAAAACTAATCGACTGTGGTTGACCAATTTGGTTACAACTTATGATTAATAGCTTATTGTAGGAGGCCCATTAGAGCGAGAAGATTACGCGATTTTTAGTCGGACTCGCGAAACGTACGCGACTGAAAATCGATTAAGTAACTGTTAGTTATAACGGTAAGGCTAAATTGACTTTAATTACTAGGTAAGTGCGAAAGATTGTTATTCCGAGCTTCGTTTTATGGATAAAAATAGCTTACATAAGCTCTCTGATTGACCATTAGCCACTTTCAAGCAGTTTCATCGATAACAGGGAGTTCAAAATACCGGCCTTAGCGTCTAATTACTATTATTTACAGTTTCGATATCTGCGCAATCAGAATTTGTTGATGTGTGAGATTTCTTCTTTACACAGGTTATATGAACCGCGTTTTCAGATGTGCAAAGCCCGTCTGTAATATTAACGTATAATACGCCCGTCGCTCTTTCGTTCATATCCGCGTGAAAAAAAGCGGCTTATCTCTCGTTGTTCACGCCATCGCGTGATCTAGCGGATCTTTAAAGTTACGTGCAATTTGCGCGGTCGTTAACGGTAGAAAGCTCGAACGGTAGCTCGATCAATTGATAAATACGCCAAGCTGGCCCGAGCGAATGAAAAAAAAAAAAAAAAAGAAAGGAAAAGGGAAAACAAAAAAGCGTGGAATAGACAGTTGTGATGGGTCTTTTTTCTGTAAAATGTCAAAACATTTTTTTACGTGTCAGTAATAACCGCGATATTTTCCAAACATGACAAACAAATCTGTAACGTGCTACCTACCTCGCGGCAATTATAATCTGTCAAAATAAAAGGTCGAAATTATTTGAGACTCCTATTTTTATTTGACAAGTTGCGTCGCGCAAACAAACATGACAAGATAACAGAATAAAACGAGCAGACGCCTTTTTGTTCCTTTCACCCTTTTGTTTTCGTATGTTTCCCAAAATCTCCAGTAACAATGACATCTGTTCGTTCCGATGTATCTCACGTGCGTGATTTCTGACGCGCGTGGCGCGTATGTGCGTACAGAACTCGCTAAATGACACCGCGTCTGCAAGTGGAAGTGGAGAGTCAGAGACCACGAGATAGTCGTTGTTGTGTGATACGCAGTGTGATATTTTGAAAGGTTACATTTCGGCTGGTCCGCGCTCGCCACCTAATGACGGATAATGCGCAATTGGGTCACTTTCCAATTACTAACAGGTCAAATTCACGACGCAGGCAGGAAGTGAGGAGGAAGAATATTAACCGAGCGGTTTCGTCGTTGGATCTCCTTTCCTGGCGCGAAGCCAGGCGTTCGTTCCTTTCCTCGAGTCTCGCCTCGAATCGCCTCTCTGCGTGGTTACTCTCTTTTTATAATCCGCAATAGCGACGCTTGTTTTTCGCAACCACGTGAACGTAGTGTGAATAAATACGAGGAACGCTACATATATCGAATATCATAATCGGATTCACTCCACTGTACGCAATGGCGTTACTAGTTGCTACCGCCACGTATCGCAGCGATGCAATCACATACACAAAACGATTCGAGTATGAGTGAGTAAATAAAAAAGAGGAAAAACTGACCGAGTGAAGAGTTACATTAAAAATTCAGTTTGCATGTTGCGCAAGTGCGGTACGAATCTCCCTCCTCCCCGAAGATAACGAGATTGTTCCGGACGAAATTCGTCACGCTCGCACCGATGCTCATTGTCTCTTGTCTCGCGTGAAGCAGACGGCAACGGATGCGCGAAGCGGATGTTAAGCGGACTGTTAATCGATCGGTCACGTCCCAGAATGACGATCGAGAACGTAAGATTATCGTATTGAAATTCTCAACTGTAACCGGCCAATTCGTTTTCTGTCTGAATTTCAAGTCTGATTCCTCGGAGCAGCACAGAATGTATACTTGATTTCACTACGGTTCGGACACTTTTTTCTCAACGCTCAGTTCAGAAAGCAGCCGATGTTCAGTAAGAAAAGTTGTTTTTCAACGATTCGCTGAAGTGAGCTTCTCTCGTTGGATATTGGCTGCGTTCCGAACTGCACCGAGAAAAGTGTTCGAAGCAAGTATCGAAACCAAGTGTACACTCGGGTCCTTCCGAATAAAAAGTTGCGACACGCGGTGAGACGAGCTGTAATGATCCTTGTCCTCGTGTGCTTGTAGATTCATTCAAACTGAACAGAAAAGTTTTCTATCCTCTTGCGCAAACAATTGCGCAAAATTTCGAGTTATCAGTTAGAGAAAAAGAAAAGTTGATGAGTGATCGCGCACGAGCCGATGCTCGAGTCTCTATTCGTCAATCGGCAGCAAACGAAGAGCGAAATAATGTTCTCTCTTGTACGATTAAGCTTTTCCTTGATCAATGACTTAAAATTTTGTGTGACTGTTTGCAAAATGGTAGGAAACTTTTGTATTCAGTTTGACCTAATCCGCACGTACACGAATGCGTTGTTGCGTCATGCGTCACACTTATTGCACAGTTTGCGCTTATCATCTATATTCCATCTATATACCACTGCAGAAAGCGATAACGGATACAAAAGCTTAAATCTCACTTTTATGTTTATGTTTCTTGGCTCGCGCGCTATGACCCTTACTCACGTTCATCTATCCTCTCGTTGTCCCGAAGATAAAAGATTTCGCATACGAAACGTATATACGGCCGATCAGTCAGTCAATGTACTCCTCGAGAGTGGCTCCACGGAAACGGACGTTCGATTCCAAGGCTTTGGTTTCCCCACCTGTTTTTCCACCGGGGAGTCATCCCGCGCGAAGTTGCAGTGCCATTTCGACCGCAGCTGCTACATACATTTTACAAGATGGAACCTACTGCAGGAGTAAGTGGCATTCCGTGTTTCAAATGACTCGCCGCTATACCTGGCAAAGACATACAACCCGAGTGGTCCGCACCTTCATTCGTCTCCCTTCAAGAGCCCGCCAATCCGCCACGGCTGCCGCGGCAGCGACGCAATCCTTTAATCCAACCCTAAGACCTTTTCTGTATTCCCGCGCGGACCAACCTGCGGGATGTCGAAACTTCCACTTTGTCGCGCTCTCTCGCCGAATAATATCTAACTAACGCGCTCCGAGAGGCAGCTTTTAGCGTATTTCTCGAACACGAGATGCGGATAAGGATCGAGCACGTTCGTGCAAGTTTGCAAGTCACGGGAAATGCAAATCCGCCCTTCTTCTCTTCTCCCTTCTCCTCCTTTTCCCGCGACACCTCGCGCTATCCGTTTTATCGAAGTCGCTTGACTTCGGCAAAATATCGTGACGAGATCCGATCGCGCGTTCAGCATATTCGCCGCCAAGCATGTGTCTCAGCTGACTTTCCGTTATCGTTAATTGTTTAAAAAAGATCTCCCGTAAAATACGCATGTAATCATGCTTAAGAATGTTAACGAGTGAAGAGATCAATCTGCTTACCGATGCACTCTATCTGTTGCTACTTTCTCACTATTATCAGACATAGTTATAGTCTTGTAAATGTAATTGTAATTGTTGACACTTGAGAATGCAGTATATATTTTCTCGTGTGTACGATCTTAAATATTTATACATGCCGAGAGTGTAAGTACTCGAAGTATTTCATATTTCTTGCCCGATTCTAATGTGAAACGAAGAAATAATTTTTAGGAGAACGTTTAGCGGCCTAAACTCCCCATCTAAAGTCGTTTCGAAACGTGATTGAAACGTTGTCGTTTCTAACCTGAACCCGCATAAATTTTCCCTACCGACTTCCAAATTATATACATAGGTCCCACAAGCTATTTTCTATATAGCAAATTGCTCTCTCTCCCGAAATAATCGATGAATCGCGCGCTTGGGTATCACGTGATAGCAGCGTACGCTCGCATTCATGTTACATTCATTTCGTGCTCGCGATCGCAAAATACAACCTCAGACCGTAACGCCCAGGGATTTCACCTTACGACCACGATCGTGAAATGTGTATGCAACGCTTTTTTTACGATTCCGCTATGATTTTCAGTTTACGATTGAACTTTCTCGACGAGCTGCACTTCGTTGCCGTTCATTTTCCTTGACCGTTTTTTCTCCCCGCTTTTTCTTTCAAATTAAACGCTATTGCATGTTCAAGCGCTCTCTCTCGAGTCAACGAAAGCCAAACTGGAGCAATACGTCAGTACTTACACCACACGCCAGACGTATCGCGGAGAATACGAACGCGCGCTCCGCTCGTACCGGCGGGAGTTAAGCGCTCGGGTCGGCTGGCCGGCTGGCCGATTGATTTCGATTTCGTGGCACACAGCGGCGGCGGCTACGTGCCGCCTCGTACATCGCGGAAAATAATTTCGAACAATGCGCACGCCGTGGGAGTTACGATCGGTTTCGGCGAGTTTCGCGCGCGGCAGTTCGCGGTCCGCGGAGAAAGTTTGCGCGCGCGGCTTCGTCCGGCGCGCACGTGTGTCCTCTCGCCGCCGTATTGACGTAGCGGAGACCGTTTGTGTCGCGTATATACGTGCGGATCAATGATAAATCGTGACAGAACGATACATCCCACCGCTGGCGGATAGTACGAACGTATATAGCATCGTACGTACGTACGTACGTACGTACGTACGTACGGCCAACCGTGTCGGATAAAGTTATCAAAAGCAACGAGCGGACTGCGGCCGCCTGACCGGACGGGGCAAAAAAGGAGAAGCCACCCAGTTATTGCGAAGGGTCTCCGACGAGCAATTCCATCTCGGAGAGCAATCCGCCTCGCATCGAGACGCTCCTTCCACGTTATCTTTTTTCCCCCCTTCTGTTTTCCTTTTCTCTCCCACGCCCCCTTTTTTCTCTCTCACCCTAACCCTCCCTCCCTCTCTCTCTCTCTCTCTCTCTCTCTCTCTCTTCCTTTCTCTTTCTCTCCAGTTTTCCCCTTTTTCTCTTTTTCTTTTCGCTTTTAAACCGCCGCAGCGTCGCCGGGTGTAAGGACACGGGATAGCGGATAGCGTATAGCGTATGCCCGCGGGTATCATTCCCGCGAGGTAGCGTCATTAATTCAGAGTTCACTCGCGCGCGACTCGTATTGGTCGGAAGTATTTTCTATGCTAACGAAGAATGGGGAAATCGTCTTGTGTTTGTACAAGCAAACGGAAACGATTGTGAGCGAGCAAGCGCACGGCTGTATCGGGAGCGAGAGAAGGCGAGGAAGGTCCCGAATCAAAATTTCGCGCAGCTTGCGACCCGACGAATCGAACAACGACCACGACGACGACGACGGCTGCGGCGGAAGCGGCGATTAGCATCCATTGAGTATTTCGTTTCGCGGAGGTCGTGAGAGTCAGCTGCAACTCGCACACGAATGGAGAACGTTGATGTTACACGATGAGAGTGTTGATGTGTGCTGATGTCCGCGAATATAAGAATGTCTGCCAGCATAATCTGAATATAAATTTAACAAACCGCTCTAAGAATTGAAAAAATAACTAATACGCAGGCTCTGTTGCCAACTGAAATCACTTTCCTCTTTTGTTACAGTTAAATAATGAAACAAACGCTTTTTCGCGTATCACAAACAACGGTGAATAACTGCGCGCGGTTAATTAGATAATCATTATTGAATAATTATTTCTTAATCTCATGGAAATTTTTACTTCTCAAATCTCTCGAGAACTCGAGAACTCAAGAATCACTTCAGTTAGTACAACTGATATAAATTAGATCAAAATTTCTACCTTGTTACTAGCTAACTGATTCCGTCAAAATATAGAATCGATTTTGTGATTTAGTCACTGTCTCACAATTACTTTATTTGGTCACTTGATGTAGTAAATGACGTTGTCTGTCCTAAAATATTTAGTTATACTTTTATCACATCAATATTTTAAAATTAACAAATCCAAATTGAAGTATGTATATTCATGAAACTTTAGAAAGGCAAAAGCGAGCGTTATTATTGGCTATCAACTAATTGTAATTTTTTATATAATGACTGTAATTTATTTTATTTAACTATCAACTAACTGATCTATTTAGTTACTAAAAGATATAAACATTACCGACTAAGAACAACGTTACACGCAAATTCACTATCACTAGACTAAACATTCACGAGATTCAATTTTTATTTTTCTTAGAATAAGACCGAATAATAAAGTATCCGAATGTAAAAATATCCGACATTATATGATCCACGAGAGAGAGTATAAAAATGCCCGGAATGGTTCGATTAAATCTATCGTTTAAATTAAAGAGAATCAATTAAAGGGTACACTGAACTCTGATCTATAGTATCCGTTTTCGTTAATTATAGCGGCTTGGTGCGTCAAAGAGAACAAAAATATATAACACTGAAAACCAATTCTATGTATTAGTCGTATTAAAACATTTTTTTCTAACTTAACATTAACAAAGGGTTAATTTAATTTGCGACGTTGCGCCGATAATACGAAGGCAGTCTGAATAGTTCTCGGCCTGACACATAATAGTGTTAGATGGTATTAGAAACTGTCAAACTATAATTGTATTGGAAAGTGGCATCCCTGATATAAACCCATGTAAAATTTTATTTCGATCTGTCAAGTCATTCGAGTAGTAGCACCACTTTAATATTGACGTGCCATTGTCTTTTTTAAAATGGAAAAAATTGAATATCGTGCAGTGATTAAATTCTTTGTTTTGGATGGTTTAGCACCAACAGAAATTCATCCGAAATTCTTAAAAGTGTATGAGGATGCATCACCTTCACTTTCCACTGTGAAAAAATGGGCTGCTCTTTTTAAATCTGCTCATACAAGCCTCGAAGATGATCCACGCGAAGTTTGTCCAAAAACTGCTACAACACCACAAAACATTCAACAAGTCCATGATATGGTGTTAGATGATCGGCGAGTGAAAATGCGTGAAATAGCTGAGGCCATAGGCATCTCGAAAGAACGAATTGGAAATATTTTGCATGAAGAATTACATATGAAAAAGCTTTGTGCAAGATGGGTGCCGCATTTGCTAACAATTGACCAAAAACGCATTCGAATGCGTATTTCTCAAGCGTGTTTGGATCGTTTCAAGCAAAATAAAATGAATTTCAAGCGTCGTTTCATAACTGTTGATGCAACTTGGATCCACCACTATACACCAGAGCGAAAAGAACAGTCGAAACAATGGATTGAAGCTGGTGGACGTGCACCAAAGAAGGCAAAGACGGTTCCATCAGCAGGAAAGGTTATGGCAACAGTTTTTGGGGATTACAAAGGTGTTTTGTTGATCGATTATCTTCAGAAAGATAAAACGATTAACTCTGAATATTATTATAGCCTTTTGGATCTATTGGATGCAAAAATTCGTGAGAAAAGACCTGCTTTAAAGGAGAAAAGAATCGTTTTCCATCAAGACAATGCACGTGTTCACACAAGTGTTTTGACAATGGCAAAATTCAACGAATTAAAGTACTCTGACTATTATGTGTTTCCAAACCTGAAAAAATTCCTGGCTGAAAAGCGTTTTATATCAAATGACGAAGCTATTGCAGCCGTGGATGGATATTTTGCAGACCTTCCGGAATCACACTTTAATAATGGTATTGAATTATCGGAAAAACGTTGGAATAAATGTATTGAAGTTTCAGAAGATTATAGTGAAAAATAAAATATATTTCACAGTAAAAAAATTTTCTTTCATTGTTAGGCCGAGAACTTTTCAGACTGCCTACGTAATACCAATAAATATTCCGCTTTGGGAACATATGGAAATAGCCGACTACTATTAAATACGCCATTTTCATTATACTTGCTCATTATTGCGGTCACGGGAGTGGTTGCGCTGGAAAGTGCAAAATATTCTCTCTCGCATTAAGAATAATCCTTCTTGCTTGGCGGGGGGAAGGAGGAGGCAGGATAGTTGGGTAGGAAGGCCGCAGGCGCGCTTGTCCTGATAAAGTATTATCATTCCGCAAGTTTCCATGCAGGCTCCGTAATGAAATATTCAGCTCTTCGTAATCCCCATTCTACTTCCTGCTATGGTATTCTCTCCGACCTGTTCTAGCTGGATATACTCGCCGTATCCTCGTGCACCGTCGAGTCCACCACGAAGAAACCCGGCTGGCGGCCGGGGCTGGCGCAGCGGCGTACTCGAAATTATCAATATCTCGCGTTAAATCATTCACGTGTTTAACCTGTGAAATTGTTGGCAAGGCCGCGCGCGCGCACGCGTACACGATATAGAAGCGTTTTCCACTTCTCGTAACCATATTTGTGCTCCTCTTTCGTTACGCTTAAATAATGAAACGAACGTTCTCGTGTAGCAGAAGCAACGGTGAATAGCCGCGCGCGGTTATTGTCGGATAATCATTTCTTAATCCTGTGGAAATCCCCGCGTTTCAAATCTCTCGGGACTCGAAATTCGGAGCCCGCCCGGAGTCACTTCGATTCAATCTCAGCGACAAGACTAATTCCAAATCGACGCGGCGGAGAAATGACCGAATAAAAGGAAAACGCGCTAGCACGATCAGGAGGGGGGAGGGGGGAGGAGTTGAAGGCAGAGGGGTGGGATAGTAGGACAGTGTGTACGGCAATGTGACAGTCGAGACTGTTTCGCGCAGCGAACTTTCGTGAATTAATTCGTAGTGCAATCTCGGCTCATTAATGTGCCCTGCGGGAGAAGTATTCGGAAGAATGTTTAAACATTCTGTGCAGCCGAAGTTCTCTAATCCACCATTGGGGCGATCTTTACAGTCCCTCGATCTTGGCCGATTGCCAAGCCCCGGCGCTCGTCTTTTCCCTGGCCTTAATAAATTGCAGAAGTTCGTGAGAAGAAAGCTTACCATATTCCACTAAAGGGTTAAAGTAATTTTGATTTTCGGAAGTCTAGTTATGACGCGCGCGAAGAGCAATGTTTTCTTAAACGATTTCTTCCTATCTTGGGGGAAATAGGAAGTTAACCGAGATTAACTGCCGCGATTTCAACCTCCAGTAACGAAATGGCTCTCGCTGTTGAAGCATTGTAACGCGCTCTCGCTGATACATAATACGTGTACAAGCTGAATAATAACTAATCGCCTATGCTGTCCGCTTCATAGACGATGTTCTGTAAAATTCGCAGGACGATATCAAGATTGAATTTATAGTCGGACAACTTAAACTTTCTCCTCTCTCTCGTGAACCAACTATATATACCACATTAGAAATTGAACCTCGTGTCTAACCACGAGGTAATAAATTTGTGTGTAACATCATCATTATCGGCTATTAGTCGGTAATGCAACGTTCACTTCTCCTGGTCATCAGATAAATAGGTTGATATAATAGCTGATGGTTAGATAAAAGAAATTACAGTAATGAGAAAAATCATAACCAATTGCCAGTCAGCAATCTAACTCTCTGTCCCTTATTTTTGCCTTTTTGGGATTTTTTATAAAATAACGTAATCTCAATATCGATTTGCTACTTATTGATTTTGAAACATACAGTAACTCTCTGGAGCATATATTTAGATTATATATTTGTAGAATAGATAATGCCATCTGTTCTCATTACATTTGATCCGTAATATCTAAATTACGCGATGAGATCACAAAACCAATTCCACATTTTAGTGATTAATCAGCCAATAGTAGCTAGTAATGACCTAGAAAATTTAATCTCGTTTGTACTAAATATAATTACAACCTTTGACTCGGGCCAATTAATTGCATTTCTATTCAAATAAATTTAACGTTGAAAATTTTTCGGAACGGTAATACGTACTATAGCAACATATTTTTGTCTTCTATGAAATATTTCTATTTTGTATCGAATCGATGTAAAAAATATAATATTTAATTTAAGTAAAGTATTTAATTTATTTAATTTCAGTAAGGTATATTTAATTTATTTATTTTAAGTAAAGTAAATAATATTTAATTTAAGTAAAGTATGTAATTAAAAATTTCATATTATGGAGGAGGAAAGTTACAATAGGATGTGCCGGGAAAAGAAGAAATGCCCGAATTGCGAATATTCTTGTTCTAAAATTTAATCCAGATATTCGGATTTAAATTCTCGTGTATCTTCTTTAAAAACGTGCACTTTCGTCTGATCGCGTTGAACGCAGTAGTGGCTATTACAATTCGACGTAAAATCCTGACAAATTCGGGAGCGTTCAATCGGCATTGCCGATCGCTACCGACTGAAGCTTTTTCATCCGAACGTAAAGCAGCTCGATCGAACCTGCCATAATATTATATACGATCAAGGTTGAAATGTTTCGCAAACCGTTTGCCGAATATATACCTATTTACCAGGATTTAAATATGCATATCTATTTACCAGGATTTAAATATGCTTGGTCGTTCTCTAAATCGAAACTTACTAAAAATTATTAAAATTAAAAATTATGTTATTGAAAATAAATATTACTAAACATTATTAAAATCTACCATCGTGTTATTAAAAATTACTAAACATTTTCGACTAGACACGTTTATTCCTAAATAGTCACGCATCGTAACTGTTGATTGTACGAAAAGAAGTTAATGACGTATTCAAGCAGCCGTGATATTTTGATGTTCCCATCTTAGCAATAAAGATTATCCGCTCGCATGTTACGCGTAATTAACTAAAAAGTAACATGATTTAATTTGATGTAAGCCAACTGCCTTGTGTTAAAATATGTTAAGTGGCTTACGTGAGATTAAGTGATGTTACTTTTCTGCGTTAATTATGTATAACGCGTGAGCAGCTCCTTACTGATGCAAACGAAACGTAAAGTGTCACAGCTGCTTCGATACATCACCGACGCCTCTTCAAGTAATCAACGTTCATAACGCATGACTAATTCGAAACGGACGCATCTTTTGGTCGGAAATTTCTTAACAATCATTCTCGATCTAGAGACTGACCAAGTATATTTGAATCTTGATGTACGCGAAGAATAAGGAAAATAGATATGGATATGGTTTATCTTTCTCAAGACTAAGAAATTCGATAAACTCTCGCGGCGCAAACAATCAATAACTGATTATTCCATTGATACGAGAAAAGTTTCTAAAGATGTAAAAGTAAGTCTATCTCTCGTAAAAGATCGGTATGGCATGCAATTTAGGACGATATACATAGTACATTATTCTTTTTACTTTGCAATCTTTCGAAAATACTTTCTAAAGTTATTCAATCAGCTTACGATGATATTCTTAAAACATTCTCGTGTAATATTGTTATATATATATATATATATACCATGGTGTATATATATAACAATATACGAGGCGACATATGAGAGGAGACTTCCTACACGGAAAATCCATTAAAGTCAGATTTAAAAACAAACGTCAACACACACAAAGATACCAAGAGAATCTTTTAACCTGTATACTTCTAAAACAATAAACTATTAAAGTCATCCAATTAAAGTGTTTAAAACCCGTACATTTAAATATGCAGAGCAATGCGCGGTGATAAAAGCGCTCGTATATGTCGCTCCATTTTTTATGTTGACATAGAAATTACATACATGTGCAATGATACCGAGTCGGGTTATAAATATCTTCCGACGAAGATAGCAAATATTTAGTTTTTCGGAGCATTAGCAGGAGAAGTGTTATAAACTGCACATAAATTGAAAAATGTGTCATTATTAAAGGCGGTGAGCGTGTATGTTAGATTAAATGCTATTTTTAAACATTTTGCATATGCACGAGAAGAAAGGGAAAGAAACCGAAAATTATTTATGACCCATTATTAAGATCGTAATTGTTAAAGTTCTAGTGAATATATTAAAAACTTGCAAAATTGTCTTAATTTATAGCTATATACCTTTTATTAATACTAACTAAATTATATTTTCCATACTGATTCAAAATATCTATCATTTATCTGCCATTATCTGCGACTTTTCGTCATTCTCAAATTATTGACAAATTCCATGTTTGTAATATGACTCATCTTTTGAGATCTCAATACGTTCGTTGTTTATAAGATTTTCATAACTGGTATTAATATGTTAACAAATAATCTGTTACAAACAAATACAAAATTTGTACAGCTACCACAACAATAAGAAGAAAGCGGCAAATTCGAACCACATTACGAACAATTTTATTTTAAGTCTTAACATACTCACACTGTAAACAAATGTTTAGAAACTCGCTGCCTCCGTATTGCCACATTTAAAGGCTTAAAGGTGACATAAATCCGAGTCACACGCATATCGTAAATGTTCGGACTCGAGACATGCGCAGGGAACGTGTTAAACAAACGTGCGATACGACGAACTTTTGCCTCAAATATATTCCATCATGCAGAACAATCATTGCATATGTAAAAGAAGCGCGCAGGTTATAGATCCATAGTCATAAAATTAAGTCCGCTGAGTTGGGATTTTACATTATTGCATGGTAAATGCTGCGGTGGCTGATATCAGAGAAATCGGGAATAGCAAAAGGGGATGAAGTTTCGCAGTTGTAACGAGCACGTAGATACGAACCTATTATTTATTTATGAGAAAGAATGACATTAATAGAAGATCGCAGAATCATAAAACGTCACGACAGCTTTCTTTCAGTTCGCAAATTTTAACAGTGACTGGTTTATTCGAGGTACTGATTGCAATCGGTATGTGAGGTACGTAATATGATGATAGTTCGTAAGTTAGACTTGTTCACGCGCCAAATTGGATCCGCGGCGATGTAATTAGTTTACGGAACTATTTATCATATCGCACTATATTGTTCCCAGGAAGAAAACAACGCCGGCGGATTAAGACGGGATGAACTTAAACGATCAATTACTTGGAGTATTAATATCAATCAGGCGGAAGGTAGTAACGGGAGAACAGGGTGGGCGACAGGCGCCGTTGAATCGGCTCGAGATAAAGAACGGAAACGCAACGGAAGCGGAAGAAACGGGAAAAGTCCCCCGGTCCGGGCGAATTATTTGCTATTGGAATAAAATATGACCGTGCGACGAGTCCAGTGGTCGGACAACGAACACGGCCGTGCGACTAATTGCCGGAACGGCATTATTACGAAACAAACGAGATAACGGCGAACGTACGGCGAGAAGAGCGGAAGGGATAAGGGGAGAAAAAGAGCGAAGTGTCGGTTATCGAGCGATAAAGACGGCTCGCGAGAGAGAGAGAGAGAGAGAGAGAGAGAGAGAGAATGCGAGAAAGAGAGAAAGCGAAAGAGAGAGAAAGAGAGAGAGGGGGGGGGAGAAAGAGAGAGAAATAAATGGCGGAAAAAGAAAGAGAGGAAAAGAAAAAAGGGGAAACAGCGACGGAGTGAGGCCGAGGCTGCGAAATTTTTAAAGCCTCCCAATTTGTTTTCGGCAGCAGGCAACGCCTTCCTTGTCTCTCCGTCGCCCTCGCTCGAACACCCTTCGCTCCAGCACAGTCTCTCGTTCTCCTCTCCTCTCCTCCACTCTGACAGCATATATCGGCGGCGTATATCCTCCAGAGAAATAAGCCGAGCCATTTCTGCCACTGATTTCTATGCCGCCATTACCCCGAGATTCTCATTCCTTTTCTCCACCTCCTGCGCGTCCTCCTACAACCATTCCCATATCCATCTCCAGTGGAAGAGGAAAGTGGGCTCTCCCCGTACGGCAAATCCGTTACGAGCTCCATACCCGTCGCCGTCGCGTGTACACGGCGATCCCGGAACTAATCCGTGAACGTCGACGGGCGTATGCCAGAAACTAGTTGGAATAAGAGAAGTCCTATAAATATGTATTTTCAAACTCTGTCGCACACACCTGAGAGGGAAATCTTATTATGCTTATTGCGATACACGCAACGTGTAAGAACCAGCGACTCAGGTTTCTCTTAATTCGCGTGAGCGCGGAATGATTCATCGGCGATTTATTTAAAACGCCCGATATTTCCAGCGAATACATACATAGGTGATCCACTTTAAATGAAACGGCCTAATCTCTCGAAAATTATGTAATAATATAATTCTATAGATGAACGATGTAGATAAAATTAAAGACCCATGTGATTATTTGCGAAATCACAGCTCTCCTGCAGTGATCGCGCGTGAACATTCGGCAATCTTCATTAATTAACAACTCAACATTTTGCGTGATTGTTCACGAAATACGAGAGAAGAAATTTTTGTTCAATTTTACACACGCGTACGCGCAGATTGACATGTTATCGCCAGACACTCTGTGACTTTAACGTTCTTCATCGGCACTCACTTGGATCGATTTTGGTACGTTCCACTTGAATATTTTGCTCGGGCGGTACTGATTGTCTATTGGGATCGATATTTCAGGGCGGATTCCGCTGTTTCTTGGAGGTCCTCCAAAGAACAAAGGGGAAATTTACTTACTTCTTTCTCTCCAAGCAGAGAACGGATTAATCTCTTACTTTAATTAACGCTACGACGGTGCGACCAGGTCTCTAATGTAACAACGTTGTTTCCCGACTGACTTCCGGAATATACGTCGTTCACATTTGTGTGTCGCGCGTACCGTGGACCCTCCCTATGTAGTAAATGAATTGTACCGACGAGATGCATATCGGGGGCAGGTGCATTCGCAGCTCGCTGCCGATAAAATCGGGCCTTCACGCCGGCGAACAAGCACGGCATTAAAAGCGACGAATGACGCGGGCGCTCCAACAGCGGCGTGTCGTTCCACTTGTCGTTCCAGCGTATCTCGGCCGACACGCGGCAGATGAAAACCCGGTAGATCGACATTCGCGCCGTCGTTTAATGGAGTTCTACGAGCGCGTTTAAATCGACAAGTAAGATCGCGATTCGCTCGTCGCATCCGCGCTAGTCACGCTTGTTGACGAGAACGAGTTATGCGCAGAGCTCGACCATCTCGATAAAATTTATCATCCCGAAAATCTCGACCGCTCGGACCGTGCGTTTGCACGGTTAGACTTCTACGCATGGACCAGGCGCCGCGCAAAACTACATCTGAAAAGGATGACACTGTGCTCTTATCCAGATAAAATTGCATAAATGGTCGGCTATCTATATAGAGTTCCGGAACTAATCTTTATCCCTTTCTCTCATTCTCTCTCACTCTCACTCTCTCTTGTAGATTATATAAATATATATTATTTTCATCTGCATCTCAAATTGAAAAGGGTGTTGTCTTTATAAGATTATCTAAGACGACGTTCGCAGATAATTTAGTCTACGAGGAGAGTCTGAAAAATTCTCGGCCTTAGATGGCATTGGATAGAAACTGTCAAACTATAATTGTATTGGAAAGTGGCATCCCAGATATAAACCCATGTAAAATTTTATTTCAATCTGTCAAGTCATTCGAGTAGTAGCACCAGTTTTATATTGACGTGTCATTGTCTATTTTAAAATGGAAAAAATTGAATATCGTGCAGTGATTAAATTCTTTGTTTTGGATGGTTTAACACCAACAGAAATTCATCCGAAATTCTTAAAAGTGTATAAGGATGCATCACCTTCACTTTCCACTGTGAAAAAATAGGCTGCTCTTTTTAAATCTGCTCATACAAGCCTCGAAGATGATCCACGCGAAGTTTGTCCAAAAACTGCTACAACACCACAAAACATTCAACAAGTCTATGATATGGTGTTAGATGATCGGCGAGTGAAAATGCGTGAAATAGCTGAGGCCATAGGCATCTCGAAAGAACGAATTGGAAATATTTTGCATGAAGAATTACATATGAAAAAGCTTTGTGCAAGATGGGTGCCGCATTTGTTAACAATTGACCAAAAACGCATTCGAATGCATATTTCTCAAGCGTGTTTGGATCGTTTCAAGCAAAATAAAATGAATTTCAAGCGTCGTTTCATAACTGTTGATGCAACTTGGATCCACCACTATACACCAGAGCGAAAAGAACAGTCGAAACAATGGATTGAAGCCGGTGGACGTGCACCAAAGAAGGCAAAGACGGTTCCATCAGCAGGAAAGGTTATGGCAACAGTTTTTGGGGATTACAAAGGTGTTTTGTTGATCGATTATCTTCAGAAAGATAAAACGATTAACTCTGAGTATTATTGTAACCTTTTGGATCTATTGGATGCAAAAATTCGTGAGAAAAGACCTGCTTTAAAGAAGAAAAGAATCGTTTTCCATCAAGACAATGCACGTGTTCACACAAATGTTTGGCAATGGCAAAATTCAACGAATTAAAGTACGAATTGCTTGAACATCCAGGGTATTCACCAGTTTTGGCTCCCTCTGACTATTATCTGTTTCCAAACCTGAAAAAATTCCTGGCTGGAAAGCGTTTTACATCAAATGACGAAGCTATTGTGTGGAAGCTGTGGATGGATATTTTGCAGACCTTCCGGAATCACACTTTAATAATGGTATTGAATTATCGGAAAAACGTTGGAATAAATGTATTGAAGTTTCAGGAAATTATATTGAAAAATAAAACATATTTCGCGGCAAAAAAAATTTTCTTTCATTGTTAGGCCGAAAACTTTTTAGACTGCCTACGTACATTACTGCAAATGTGTCAAATATTGAAATATTTGTTTTTACATATTTTTTATGGACATGTTTGGACATTTACGTTAATGTTGCCTGCATCAGACAACATTGAGATTGAGATTGCATTGGAACGTGTCTACAATCGGGACAAAAGGGTAAAAGGAATTAAATCATTCATCTTATCTCTCTTTGTCTAGCTAACTTTTTAATCATCTCATGCGCAACACTGTGCTGTGCCACAGATACGTTCGATTTTTGTCTTCGCTACCATTCGAAGAGGATGGACGAAATACCATGACTATGAACAATGAAAGCTGCCCTTTTATTGAAACGTCTCGTAAGAAGCTGCAGGCCATGTGGGATAAGCTTGTGGATTTTCACATTCCGCAAAAATTGTATCAGCCACTCTTTCCAATCGACCATGTGCTCTCGAGAGCATGGAGAGTGCATTACAAGCGGGCCGAGGTGTAAGATAAACCGTCCACGCATCTATCTTCATTTGTGTCAAAGTGACGCTTGTACGCGTATCTCGGCCGAGTTGTGTCGTTTTCGAGCGCGGACTGCGCGTTGGATATGAGCGCGTTTCGATGACAAGATTCAGGTCAGCCACGCTGAAAAATCAATAGCCTGGTACGATAACATTAACGCGCATATAACAGAGATCGAGAGAGAGAGAGAGAGAGAGAGAGAGAGAGAGATCGCGCGATAACGCGTTTAGCGGACCCATTGGCACCCATAAACAGCACTCCGTTATTTCGCTTATGGCGCGCACCGCGCGACCGATAAGTTATAAGTCATTCCGCATCGATGCGAGGCAAGGGGGAAATCGACACCGACATTACCAGAGATCCAGATGGGCGATTGTATCGCGTCCGGAGCGTCTGCAACTCACGGTTACAAAATGGAGCGATAATCTCTTTTAATTAACATAATTTCGGATTACCGTCAGGAATGCATTCCGTTTAAAATGGTAGCGATCGCACGTCGCGCACACGTACACACACACACACACACACACACACACACACACACACACACACATATACTCGTGTAAGCGGCCACACTCTCACTCACCAGCAGGGTGGTGGTCAAACGCCCAGGTCTCCTCAGCTGGTCAGTCCAGCTTTTACCGTCAGTGTCCTAGCTAATATTAAAAATATTCAAATCATCAAATTATCAAATACAATATGTGTGTTATTAAATATTATGTAAACGAACACCTTACTTATATTGACGTATTTTTGAAAAGATATATGTTTATAAACAACATCCCCAGTATACCTTTCTCTAGAAGTCTGTCCAAACTTTTCAACTTTCAAATTATAGCCCTAACATATATACATAATGCGCATGGCGGGACGAATACCTTAAAACAGGTTGCCGGTGAAATCTGTGTTCATAAAGCACAACACGCTCGACAAACATTTGCGCTCGCCGAAGCTGTTAGTAGTAGCAAGCGCTAGGAGGCAGACGTGCATTATAGCGCGCAACCAGTTTCGGGCAATGAAGTACCTACGGACCACATCGTACGTAGGATAAATGTTTACCCGGTCTCATAACGTCGCCTCTCATTGTCTCCAGCATCCGTGAAATCCTGACTGAAGCCTTCGTTCGTTGCGGCAATGACGTACACGTCGGCCATGTGTCCCCACGCCAAGGTAACGTCGAAGAAACCGCAAGCATTGTGGAGCATGTAATCAAAATTGTGTCGATAGAGTCTACAGCGGCTCCGCGCTAACAATGGTCGTGCATAGATGGACGACGACCGTGCTCGGCTTGACAGTATATGCGGCTATAACAGTGAACCTCTCGGTGCCGCGATATTTCGGTTTTAATATCCTCCGAAGAGAGCGACAACAAATGTCAAATGTTGCGTCATCGAATATTATTACCACCATGAGCGCTTTTGGTCGCATGCCTTATTTAGCGCTCTTATTTAGCGCGTGGATGCTTTATTGCCGGAAATTTCATCGTACTTGAGACTTAGCTATCGATTGAATCGCGTGAAAATAACGGCAACGACGACGACAACGATAGTTTCAACGGACGGATGAAAATGGACGTTATGCTTATTTCTTCCTCCCTTCGGCACAGCGACTTAAATGTCATCGCATTGTCAATGACGAGGTGATCGCAGCAATGATAAAATATCGTCTTGCTGGAAAATATATCACTTGGCACGAGGCCGACAGGGTCACGAAATGCTGTCGCGTCGTAGACGTGACTCGGTACGTGATATTTGCAACGCGTGTGAAATATTAATCGAGCGCTGGGAGGTCTTGTCTTAGATTTTTTCAGTCCAGACACGGATCAAGTAGAAAACGTCGCTTTGAAAACGCACGGTTCCACGGAGCGCTTTAATATTTACCGGGTTCTTGAAGCAGAAAGTCGTCGGGTATTACACGCGATAAACGGCCGGCGGATCTCGACGTTTCAAACATGCTGAAATTCCTTATCGATTCCTTAATACGGCTGCGTCTTCGCCGCTGTCTGTCTATCTCGACGGCGGAGCACCGTGAGAAGAAGCACACACGACGTTGATAATCTATCGAAGTTCGTGTCGATGAACTCGGCGAACTGGGTTAACGGCGAGTAGTAGACGAGTTTATTCGCTATTTTTTTTTCTGGAACGCTTTCCCTCTATGTTTTATAAATATATCCTATCCGGATAAACGTGTAGGTGCATGCATGCCTCTGTCATTCGTATTTTTATCTTTACGAGAGCTCAGAATCATCATTACTGCCTAAACGCAATGAGACACTTTGGAAGATGAACAATTTATTACTTTATTTTGCTTTGGAAGATGAATAATTTATTACTTTATTTTGCTTTGGAAGATGAACAATTTATTACTTTATTTTGCATTTAACTTCACGGGAAGCAAAGGACGTGATCAACAAAAAGGCTGCTATAATTATTTGGTTTGAATAATACGGGGTAGTAATACAAATTTAATATACTAGAAATACCCAAGTGTAGTGATTTTAGAGATAGGAGCGAGACGTGAACTTTTGTTTCTTCGAACGGAACGTAAATTTCGGGTAGCAACGGCTAGATGCCGAATTCCTAGAAACACATGTGCGAGGATGTGACAACAAACGCGAGGGGTACGGCTAATCACTCGCGGGAGGAAAAGAGCCTCTTCCCCCGCGAAAAAAAAAGAAGAAAACTGGCGAGCGGAGTCAGGCATGCATTCTGGTTGCTTGCTCTTGGGCCTGTAAGCGTGTGGTGCAGAGAAATGTACGCCCCACTAATTTTATATTTTTATTCCTTATTTCGATAAGACCGTTACTACAAAAGTGATCAAAATCTTGTTTTTAATTTCTAATAAAATTACTCAAATTTATATAACGATACACTTTATATTTTTAATGGACGTTGAAGGAAACTAAAAAAAATAAATAAATAAGAAATAAACTTTTCCATCTTGCATAAGGTACTTTTACGAATTTTAATCTTTTTATTCGCTCTGATAGAAGTAGATCGCGTTAATCATTAACAGTTCTAGTGTTAGAAAATTTATAATTTTTCTACAGATGATACATATCCAACTTTTTTTTTACCGATTATATTAGAATCCTAAAAAAGCTAGTAGTTGACTTTTCAGCCATTTCGAGTGAATAAATTTTATACGGTAAAACAAAACAATGAAGAAAATAATATAAAACATATGTGTAAAGAATAGATTGATGATTGACATTAATGAAAGTTTAAGGAGATCAACTCATCATCATATTCAATTGCTCTACAGCGAAGAGCACGTGAAAAGTTTATCGAACATACTCGATGAAGGAGTAAGCTGAAAATTGTCGCTGTGCACCCTGCGCAGGTGCACGAAAACATTGATACAATCGCGAGAGAAATAGGAAAAAAAATACTTTCCATTATTTGTTCCACTTTCAGAATCGCACACCGATGCAGACAGCAAGCGCATATTATCCAGCGGGATTACCTAGCATTGTCTCGCGACAAAAATGAGTGATGGATACTCGGCTTCACTGTTAGCAACAGTAGCCGCTATACAATTGCTTCGCTATATCGATGATCCGGGAACAGGAGAGCGGGTGTGTAGAATCCGCGAACGCGTAATTGCACCGGCGCATAATTACACATCGTTGCGCCGCCGGGTCTCCTGATTGAACTAATTTAACCTCCTAATCTGTCCCCGCTTCACCCTCGGCCTCGTCTCAGCTAAAACCGCAGAGAGCGATACGCGCATCATTGGAAGCTCGGTGCGAAATCGTGTCGATAAACTCCAGGTCGAACGGGTTAGCGATAAATACGAGGTTCGCGTGTATCGAAAGACCCTCAGAGAGGCCAACTTACTTATCGCGCTCAAAGGACGTCTGAAGTTCCAATTTCCAACGAAATCATGGTGTATATATAGGCTGTTTCGCGCGGAACATTCTCTTTCGCTCTCGGCCGCGATTTTTCAAACGACTTGAAGCTGACGATTTCGCTAACGAAGATTTCTCTAAACGTTATCTCGTTTTACCGCGTTTCGATTTTCAATATTGAACAGCTGCACAATTTTTATCTCGCGAGCAGCGAGTAAATATCGAATTGTCAATATAAATATATGGAAGTTTAATTTAATCGTAACCAAATCGCACTTATCGCGCAACGGTTCGACGATCGCGACATATATTCCGTCTCGTTTACGATCTCGGTCACGAAAGAGAGAAAAAGAAGAGAGTCATATTTTCTAAATTTCTTGGTACGAAATTTCGCTCAAAAAGTAGAATAATAGCCGAGTCACTTGAATTTGGGCGATCTCTTATACATAGTGAATTCTCTATCTTGAGTTGCTAAAGGAATATTTTCACTAAAAATTTGAAAGTACCTGATATAAAATGATTGTCTCAATTAATGACCAAGTGACCTCATCATGAAAATAAATTGATAAAATATCTCTCAAGTTATGTGTGTATATATAAAGTTAAATTTTGTTAAAATGCTTGAACATTTGAAGTCATATAATTATGTTATATTTTTCTAATTTATGAACTTTAATTATGAATTTTAATGTGTTTACATTTTATTGAAAATGAAGTGTTATTTAGTGACATGACAGTTTAGTCTTGAAGAATTTAAAACATAATTACACAGATTTAACAAATTCACTTCATTCTCTAAACATCTTGGAAATTTGCCTTAGAAAATAGAACGAAAATAGCCGAGTCACTCGAATTTAAATAACTTTTCATTCACTTAGACTAAAATCTTCCACTATTCGTCATTGACTGAATATTTTGAGCCGAGAGATGAATCTGCGACGTACGTATTTTACCGTCTTAGAAACAAAAGTTCACTCGTATAAAGTTAAATCCACTTCAAGCTTAAGTGATATATTCTTAGGATCCTGAATATTAATAGTATTTTCGTTATTTCTTCAAATTAAATTTCGCTTGCTCCGAGTGTCATTTTACCCCAAGAAATTTAAAGAGTACCAATAGCAATTTTCAAGAGAGAAACAACGTAAAAGGTATTTCACAACAGAAACATCGGATTTTTCTCGTACGATAGTCAACGCCTAGGCAAACTAGTCAACAGGGTTGCCTAGTCAACAAGGCAAACTTTATCGCGTTATTCGCGCGTGAAAAATGTGAAATGCGAAATCGCACCGATGAAATCGGATAAAATGGAGCTCAAACGCGTTAGATATATTCGACACGATGGACGAACGAATTTTGCGGAGAAATCCCTAGACCGCGTGGAGGGATAAGAGCGAGAGGGAGGCTACACTTGCGCAACTGAACTTTTTATCATTAGCGATCTGCGATCGCAGCTTCGCTTTACCGCGACCTGATGCGCGTTCTACTCCCGCCGGTCATCCATTATATTTCGCAGCGCCGCGACGCGGTGGTGTTTTACCTCCGCCATTAAAACTTCCCAACCCCATCTGCCGCTCTCCCTCTCCCTCTTTCTCTTTCCTCCCCCTTCTCTCTCTCTCTCTCTCTCTCTCTCTCTCTCTCTCTCTCTCTCTCTCTCTCTCTCTCGCTGTATCTAGCGCGTTCCACTCTTTTCGTTTTTCGCTCTCGCACTATGGTCGACGTCGATGTCACTCGTTTTTAACACCCGGACCCGTCGAGATTCTCACCCTATTCGCCCGCAGACGCAATAGTAGCGATTTACACGGATGGCGAATCGCGGAAATTCGCTATTAACTCTAAATGATACGTTTATCGCGATAACCTGATTGTATCAGAAGATTGAAACTTGATCCGCTACTTTAACACAGAATGCGGGCGGCGATGGTGTTTCTATACGGAGAGAGATATAAAGGGTCTTTAAGAGCTATACACGGTCTTGTAGCTTGTAATAAAATGAAATAAAACATGCGGATGTTAGATTCCTCACAAAGTCAAGAAAATTATCGCCATAAATTGATAGGCAAGTAAGAGCCAGCGCTGTTGTCCGAGCATATTTTTAATGTTATATAAAGAGACTCAAAATGTACAAATGTTTTCGTTCTAATTTTTTTAAAAAAATTTACTTTATTCTTGTTATTATCCAGAAGAGGTTCCGTTCCGGATCTTCTTCAGTGATAAATAAATAATAAACGCTTGAAAACGTCATGATATTAAACATCGTCAATTTCAAAGCGTGTCAAAAGGAGCGAGAAAACAGATCAGCATTTCAAAAACACATTCGCCAATAATATGCAAATATCACGCAATCATATTTTCGCTATAAATAACCGTTAAACAAATAACATTTACTTGAAAATAATAATAAAATTCGATATATATTGCGTCTGCAGTTGCATGTTATCCATGTTAACGTTTCTGCCGATAATCTTCAGCAGACACTATTTATCGATGTGTTTTGATGGACGCAGCGCGTAAAGCTTTTGAAAACGGAGTAAGCGTTATAATAAATTATCCTATAGATCAAAAACATCTGGACGACAATAAAAATAAAAGAAATTTCTTGACTTTATAAAACATCAAATATCAGCGCGTTTTGTTTGATTATATTATATTTTGTGATATTCGTGGATTCTTCTTCTTATAATCTCTTTATACTCTTTATTTGGTTAGATATAGACGGAGCTTTCCTAAGTGAATTATTTCTCGAGAAATATTATAGTTTCTTCTCATATAAATTCCTTTCACTCTCATCATGTTCTTCTTCGTAATGTAAATATATACTGTGAATGGAATTAAGAAAAAAATAAAAAGGATAAGAAAAGAAAAATAAGAAAAGAAAGGCAATAAATTGAAGCACACTGCCGATATATTCGTCGGTTTAAAAAACAAACAAGAATTTTATAGTAATATTTATTGCGAAATTACTTATTTTTTATATAATAACATAAATTTCAACATAAATTTTTTATGTAATAACATTGTTATATAATATTACATAAAATTAGTTTTCAAAAATTTGCTATATTAATATTTTTTTTAATTCTTCCCATGTATCCGATCAAAACGTCGAGACTTGTTCTATTTATAGACAGGTCGGATCGATCGTTAGCATCAATCATGAGCGATATCAATCGCGATATTAAACATCTATCCCTCGGTAAGATATTGTTCAAATAACGCGTATCAGATACGGCAGAATCTCCCGTTTCCAGGGCGAAGCGGAGAACTCTTTTCACTCACGACACTTAGCGACTGCTCATTACTCGAGATTAAAATGTTAATCGATAGCGGGCGGATCATATGAAGCGGATACGTCGGTTCTCTCCCGTTTCGCGTTTCGCCCCGCAACGCACAGGCGGCCGTACAACAGAAGCGAAGTCGTCGATCGGCACAGACACAGACAGGCTCAGCGAGGCTTTTAATCTGCGCTTTTATCGGCGACTGACGCACACGGGCGCGTTAACATTTTGACGAGTCGCGAATTCACGGACGGCGACCCGGACGAGCGTCAGCGAGCAGCCGGCAACGATATTTCATCGGCCGGTTGCTGCGCTTTAGCGTTTTAAGGGACAAACTTTTCAATTACCCAGTCACTCGTCACCGCGTGACACTTTCAACGGTGCGTAATTGATACCCGCGGGGTATCTCGACGCTGCCTGTCGCTGCCCGCGGAATTTCGTTACGCGTCGCCACATTTTCAACAACGGATAATTGATGCCGCGCAGTTTTCCCTCGTCGCCGTCGCCGTCGCCGTCGTCATCGTCGTCAACGAGCTTGCAAATTTCGTTCGTGTTGCCGCCTGCTTAAGGACAACTTCTACTAAACTCGCCTCCGGCCGGCTAGTACATCGCGCCTCGTTAAAAAAGTTTGATAGTGGATGAGAAGGTCCGCGCGGGTTCAACGCAAAGTCGAATATATCACCGGCCGCCGCGGAAACTCAGGCTAAATGTTAAATATCCATTAATCTTGCGGCGAGATTAATCCGACACGTTCTGACCGAGCAAGCCGCTATACGGCGTAACTGCTGAAGAATGCTGGCAAATGTTTGCCATATCAATCACCCGCGCGATGCGCGCCCCTCGTCAATATCCGGGAGTCCACGCGATCCCGTAATCATCGTCGCGCGCGTCTTACGCTGACGTGCAGTGTGGAGTGCGCGCATAATGCCGATATCCCTATGCCGTCATCTATGTATTGGAAGCGTTAATTCATTTTGGTCGACATTTTGATATTCGCAGCGCTGCGGGATATTCGCGGCGTCCGTTAATCGAGAAAATGCGTTCGGGCGCATTAACTCGCGTATATTTCCGCCAATAAAGATATCCGCGCTATACAGAGAGAGAGAGAGAGAGAGAGAGAGAGAGAGAGAGAGAGAGAGAGAAAGGAGGAGGAGGAGGAGGAGGAAAAAGACGAGAGGGTGGAAGGAGGGAGTAAAAACTGCATATTTTCAACAGCCGCTTAAAATTAACGTACGTTTTTGTACTCGCCGGCAATCTTTTTCAGTTATATCATGTAGCAATTTTGCAAAAATATTAGCTATTCATCACTGGTTCTTTCAGCTATTTTATTGAGCAGCGCTCGACACACTGCAATATTTCGCCTTCCACGCTGCATCGTTATAATATCCAATGCAAACATGAGATAAAATTGTTCAAATATAACGCATAATACGGTCGCGCCTGTTTCCATACGGAAAGCTAGGAAGTTATTTTATCCTTATATATTTATTTTCGCGCGCGCACATATGCACATATACGCGAGACCCCGTACTAATTAATTAAATCGCGGGAAAGAACAATTATGGTGTGGACAATCCTTTAGGACCGCGAGAGAGCTGTAATTGTCCCGCGATGAAGCGAGCGAGATAAATAGAGGAGAAATCGACGTTTCAACAAGTGCGGCTCTATTCCCTCTATCGTCATCGAAATCCGGAAGTACTTTCCCGATAATCAGAACTCCGCCGCACCAGATGGCCGCCTCGGTTTCAATGTTTAACGTTACGAGCACTCGTTAAATTGTTCGGAAGCAAATTTTACAAGTTTAATTGTATTCTTTACGACGCGAGCGTCGATCCTCCGCGGGGAGGCGGTGTGTATCGGGGTCAGCGGCGAAGTCAAGATAACATGAAGTTTCCTTCTCGGAAAATGGCAATGTACACGGAGCTTGAAACGAGGGAGGAAAAGTTTTGTACGTGGCATTTGTTAAGGCGGCTTTACGACAGAAGCTGCTCGTTTTCACTATGAGGTACCTAACTTTTCCATCGCCCGGTCCTCATAGGCGGCCGGATCGTTACGTAGTTATTTTGCTCATACGTCGGGAGTAACTAGTCCGCGTAAGATGTCGTCGAGATCGTCGTCATCGTCGTCGACGGCGGCGACGGCCACGTTAATTAGACGTGCTTTGTCGACCACCTCGCTTAATTTACATATTTTCCAACTTCTTCAAATTTTATGCGCTGTGGGAAAATAATAGTTGCACGCGTGCGCGCGCACGCGAGGGAGAGAGAGAGAGGGAGAGAGAGAGAGAGAGAGAGAGAGAGAGAGAAAGAGAGAGAGAGAGAACAGGGCCGGTGATTGCTATTGAATTTCGCGGTTCGGACGTGCGATCGGTGTCGGGCGAATAATAATTTTGCGATTGAAATTTCTCCCCTTCCCTCGTCCCTTCTGTCAGTGCGGTAAGATCGCTCGGTTTTATTTACGTCAATGAAATTATTTTATTATGACATGCGCATCTGCGCGCGAGTGCACATAAATTTCCCCGCAATATTATTGCACGCTCTTGCCGAACGCGGCGTATCGTTTTGTAAAAGCACCGAAATTAGCGGCAATTATTGTTCTATGAACTGTGACATATTGCTGTAATTAAATTCCGACGTTACGTGCGCCGTAATGGAGCAAACTCATCTCGCGTTATCTTTATTTAATTATTCGGCACACACAACAATTTGTTGAGCGCGATATCGTCAAATCGTTCGATATTGTTCGCAAGCTTGCGCGCGGTTGCGCGACGCTGCATGGAACATGGAAAACGAGCGCGCTGGTTGTTCTTGAAGGTTCGTCGTGATGCGCGCCTGCGTAGAAAATTCAGTGGAAACAAAAGCCGCAATCGATGAGGTGCGATCTGATGATAATGCGTGCCCATTATTTTTATATCGTCGGCCGCGCTGACAGGGTGCAGTCCCTTATTAACCGGCGGCAAATCTTTGCGGAACATTCAAGCACGAGATTGTATCTCAACTCCGCGGAGGACTGTGTTTGTACACAAAGCAACCAGACCTGTTTGCGACGGAATCTGGCATATCCGGTGGTCGCGCCTCGAAACGCGCCGCACATGCGCATCACATACGTACGCGACATATATATCGCGTATGCCCCTCTCGACATTTGTTTATTATTATTATTATTATGATTAAAGCATAATTTATTCAGCACTCTAGTGCCGAGATTCCCTCGAGAGTGGAGTCCGATGCAAGTCTAATTTGCTCGAGTCTCCTATGTTTCTCAATTTTACGTCACGGTCTTACGTAAAATGATGTTACATTATAATGCTAATATAAGCGAACCTAGCTACAACGTTAAACTCTCAATGTCGCCAGTCTCAGTGGCTTGCAAAAGCTCATCGTGTTCTTTTTTGTTAGTAGTATCCATATTAATGCTACGAGGGCAGTCTGAAAAGTTCTCGGCCTGACACATAGATGGCATTAGAAACTGTTAAACTATAATTGTATTGGAAAGTGGCATCCCAGATATAAACCCATGTAAAATTTTATTTCAATCTGTCAAGTCATTCGAGTAGTAGCACCAGTTTTATATTGACGTGTCATTGTCTTTTTTAAAATGGAAAAAATTGAATATCGTGCAGTGATTAAATTCTTTGTTTTGGATGGTTTAACACCAACAGAAATTCATCCGAAATTCTTAAAAGTGTATAAGGATGCATCACCTTCACTTTCCACTGTGAAAAAATGGGCTGCTTTTTTTAAATCTGCTCATACAAGCCTCGAAGATGATCCACGCGAAGTTTGTCCAAAAACTGCTACAACACCACAAAACATCAACAAGTCCATGATATGGTGTTAGATAATCGGCGAGTGAAAATGCGTGAAATAGCTGAGATGCCACAGGCATCTCGAAAGAACGAATTGGAAATATTTTGCATGAAGAATTACATATGAAAAAACTTTGTGCAAGATGGGTGCCGCATTTGCTAACAATTGGCCAAAAACGCATTCAAATGCGTATTTCTCAAGCGTGTTTGGATCGTTTCAAACAAAATAAAATGGATTTCAAGCGTCGTTTCATAACTCTTGATGCAACTTGGATCCACCACTATACACCAGAGTGAAAAGAACAGTCGAAACAATGGATTAAAGCCGGTGGACGTGCACCAAAGAAGGCAAAGACGGTTCCATCAGCAGGAAAGGTTATGGCAACAGTTTTTGGGGATTACAAAGGTGTTTTGTTGATCGATTCTCTTCAGAAAGATAAAACGATTAACTCTGAATATTATTGTAACCTTTTGGATCTATATTGGATGCAAAAATTCGTGAGAAAAGACCTGCTTTAAAGAAGAAAAGAATCGTTTTCCATCAAGACAATGCACGTGTTCACACAAATGTTTTGACAATGGCAAAATTCAACGAATTAAAGTACGAATTGCTTGAACATCCAGTGTATTCACCAGATTTGGCTCTCTCTGACTATTATCTATTTCCAAACCTGAAAAAATTCCTGGCTGGAAAGCGTTTTACATCAAATGACGAAGCTATTGCAGCCGTGGATGGATATTTTGCAAACCTTCCGGAATCACACTTTAATAATGATATTGAATTATTGGAAAAACGTTGGAATAAATGTATTGAAGTTTCACGAGATTATATTGAAAAATAAAACATATTTCACGGCGAAAAAAATTTTCTTCTTCATTGTTAGGCCGAGAACTTTTCAGACTGCCTACGTAATAATAGACGTACTCTTTTATCGATAGCAACAAAACATATATGATACTCAAAGTACCGCCTGTTATTCTTTCAGGAACTTCCGCTTCCGCGTTCGTAAAATGACTTATCTTATGAGGTGAATCAAATCCAGTGCGACCTGACAAACTCCCGCGACATGTACGCGACGCCTGATGCACTAACGAATAGAACGAAACGAAAGCGAGACAGTAGAACTCGCCGCAAATACGAAAGCCAGCGAGAGCAAATAGCAAGGCGACAGCACCACGTATTGGAAAATAAGGGGAGAAGGGCACATATTATTTATAAAAATTTCACGCTTATTGAGCGGAGACGCGGAATTCACTTTCGTCGAGAGGATTTTATTCGGAGAATGCAATATCAATGCAAACTCAGGGTTATCAAGTGTCGCCGGCGCCGTAATACGGAGAACGATGTCGCCGGATAAACTCGCGCGCGCGATCGGAAGACGGTTTTTCTAGACCGGGCCGAATCTTCCCCGCTCTCTTACCGCCAGCTCAAACCGTCGAGCTATGCACATCAAAAATCGGGTGAGAAGTGCTCGTGCGGATGCGGCATACGTAAGAGAAGCGCGATAGCCATTTCGCTCGCACGTGCGGTGCAAGTAAGGGCGGCCACGAGAGTTCAAACCAATGTCAGGAAACGAATTCCAACGGAGGGATAAGGGTATCTCCCGCCCGTGGGACATACGTTCCCCGTAGAGGGCACATACAATCGTCCGTGGTGTCGTCGTAAAATTTCAATTTTCCCATATCGCGATATCTACAGCAGGACGGGAGCGGCGTAAGCTTTCAGATACGGCCGCTCCCGCATGCACACCCGGTATATGACAATGCGGTTCAAAGCCAAGGCGGTGGATCGATACCGAGGAGTCGTTCAATCTTCCGTCTCGGGGAAGGAACTTAAAACGCGCATGATGAAACGAAGAGTCGCGGCTAAGCGCAAAAAGGCGACGGCCGGTGGGCGCTTATTGTGGGAAAAAAAGGAGCGCGATCCGTCACTGTCCGGCAATCGCGAGAACCATGAAAGACGAGGCTCATTACTAATAATAAAGCGTGCAGCTGGCAAATCGACGCGGACCGCATGATAATGTTACTTATTGCGACGTAGACATATCCAATCGCCATCTGCCAAAACGTCGTACCTTGCGAGTGCCTTTCGCGGCTCATTAATCGGAACGGCTAATTATTTATAAAAAGTTACACCTCACGCTGATTACTTCGATCCTGGTACGTGTTATACAAAGTGGAATTCTGAATCATCTGAGCTTCGAGTCACGTGAAAATCATGTAATGCCTGAGATATTGACATGCTCGGGAAAAAATAATTATAATTAGGTATATTACGTATGTATGATTTTTGTCTCTATGTGGCCATACATAATCACACGTTATTGCATATGTCCGTATGGAAAAACAATGTTGTTATACGAATATAATTAAAGTAATTACTTATGTTTGCGGCAGCCTGTGGTGTAAATGTTTAATTGAATGAAACTATCTCTTCTTCATTTCAGAGCATTTTTTGCCATATAGAGAGATATACATAATTACATGTGATTATATACAATATATGTGATTCTTTTTATATATAGTTTCCCGAAGGAACAAAAAAGCTATTCCTCATATCCTACTATATGAAATTGCTTTTTCTATTCTTTAGTTTCTCCAAAACTTCAAACCAAAGGATAAATAATACGTCGGTAAAAGGATCAACGTACGTTAAAACGAACCAAAAAACGACCAGCAGCTGGTTACTTTTACTAATTAATCATATCCGATCGTTTGATCGAATTTCTCGCCGATGCCGGAATAATTCGGGAAAAAGTCCTGAGCGAGACATCACGCGCGCGAATACGTCGACTGTATAGCTATACGATCGCCACGAATATCAGTGAAAATAAATCCGCGACGGTAATTAAGCGGCAATCGGATTAGTATGTGCGTATGAATTAATAAAACATTATCGCGTAGGACAATGAAATAATCATAAAATAAATTTCCTAACGTATACATATATACATATACATATATAGTATATATAGCTCACGGTCTACGAGATACTCCCGGAGAACCGTTTTACGGATATTAACGTTAATTACATTAGCAAGTTAATCACTCTGAAGCGCTAATTCCGTTATCATTTTCCCGACCGCGCGGCGGTAGAAGCGGCTCGGCGCTCATTGTCGCGTCGGTTTATGTGCATGGCGACGCACAATCGATATAATCCGATTCAATTCCAGTTCTTAAAACTGGGTCGAGATAGAGCGAGGAAAATCGTCCACGTGATAACTTATCTGAAGGATTCTTTAATGTCCCGAATCATCAGTCGAACGATCCGCCAGCCAGGCTGAGCTCACCTCGGGAAAGAGGAGGGAAGACGGAGATGATATTTTTTATCGGCCGACGAGATAGCTACCGGGAAAGAGGGAAGGGAACTCGATACAACTCCGTTGTGCCTCACGGAGTGCTACGCAGTGCGCGAATTAAAGGACATTTCTGCGAGAAAAGGGATTTCTATAAAGAAAGGAGCGCGAGCTATATTTTCAAAATCCTTACAATTTTCAACTTCTTAAAAGTCTGGGAGAACCTATGTATCTTTCTATATAATGAAAGTGTTCGGCAAATGCATCCGCGCAAACAAACTCGATATCGTAAATTCGCGACTCTTCCGATACAGTTGATCGTACACACAATCAATTTCTTTTTCATTCGCGTCATGAATTTGCGATTATCGTCGCGACGAACGTTGTAACATTGCGATCAATGTAAGAGGGCTCTTATGTAGGCGTCTTGAACGCTAATAATAATCAACTTTTGCAACTTGGGCAACATGTGGCAAAAAGAGCATAAAAGCAAAAGAAGAAAAAAAGAAGAATACTTTGGCCTTAAAGATGAAGTTCGCGAGGTTCCTTTGCCATCTCACGTCATCAGAAACAATGTAGCCGTCGATAGTGCCGGTATATCTTTAAGGCACAGAATAATTTTCTTAAAAGCATCGCTTCTCGGACGAGCTACTCGCTTTAAGGCTCGCTTTACGAGTCGGGAAAAAGAGCAGAGTGTCATCAACAACTTAACGCGGAATTATCAGGAAGGGAGTTACATGAGCACGATATCTGACACTCGTTCGGAAATCTTTATAAGTTATACTGTGCGCAAAGCGCATTTCGCGACAAAAATGAAAAATTCGCGACAAATTCGATAATTGTGGTTAATTTCGCCGGGATAAAAAACAATGATCTTTTCTAAAAACGCATTGAGCGGGTACACGCGCTGCAAACCCGAGTGTGTTATTTTGACACGTATAAGCTGAAGCTTTCTTCACGTGTTTCTTGTCGTCTGAAATCACGTCATTTGATGCATTTCGATATCACTTGACGCGTTTAAATGCGTTAAACGACGTGATTTAAGACGACAGGATACGCGTAAAGGAAGCTTCAGCTTATACGCGTCAAAATAACACACTCGGGTTTGCAGTGTAATCGCGCCTACGATGTCCATTTATAGAGACGGAGCTTATTTAGCAAAGTGTAGGCACCGTAATAAGCGTCGCGCGCCGTAATAAATGTGCATCGGCGCGTTAATTAGGGGAGTTAAATGACCCGGCGGACAATGATCGCCGTGATCACGCAGGCCGATTGATTTGAGGTGCACACGAAATAGCGTATAGTGTTTTCAGGTACATGCTCAGGTAAATGCTACTTGTTTCGAATATTTCGTTAAGTTTACATACCCGCAAATCTATCATAAGTTAATTAAATGTAGTCAAAATATTTTCTAGATCCTAGTAAGTACTTTAATCTACATTCCTACATTGAAATACATCCGATACTTCAACGAAGAATATTAGATTAGAACAAGAATGTTAAATTAAAAGGAAAATTTTGTTTATTTTTCTCTTATACAATAGTAAGTTTTGTAATATTTTTGAAAAGACAAGACATTTTTCCTTTTGAGCATATGATAATAGGATTTGTTCTGGAATTCGCGCGTGATAAGTATATATATTTGAAACTATTGTTTATTATCAAGAAAATATTCTTTACTGAAGTTAACTATTATTTAAAAAAAATAAAATAAATTGAATAATAACTTTTCCTAGCAGTATAATGACATTTTTCTTTCTGTGCATCGTCACATTTTGGTTTTTGTAGAAAAAAAAACGGTGATTAGTCGGAAAAAAATGGTGTCGCGGATAGATAGTTCGCTGGAAATGGATACACAAATGCGGCCAATTTGAATAATTATTAATAATTGACTCTCTCGCATAATATTAACCCGGCATCGACGCGCACGCGATTGCCGCTGAAATATCGGATTATCGTGTCCTCGCATATATAAAAAAGTATGCCAAAACACGTTTGAGTTAAATTATATCGACGCTCACGCCACTAATTTTTAGTAAGCCGTTTGGAATTTATAATCCTCGTTACCGATGCACATTTGAAAATTGCACGCTTAACGAGCGGCAACGCCGAAACCCATGTTTGCCAACAATTCAATAAATTTCCGTTAAACATGATGAACGCACTTGCGATTTTCGTTCGTCGGCGTTACAATCGGCGCGGATCGAGACCTCCATTTGAATTAACGAAATTTAAATAGTTACCACGTAGTTCATAGTTCAACAAGGCGCCAGAGTTTCGAGAAGACATGACAATATGTATAAAGTGTGTCGGTTTTATACAATTTTATGCAGCCTACTTCATTAAATATTAATTAATTTAATTAATATTATCAGACGAAACATATCATTAATTTTATTTCTATATTCACAAATATGTACCTCATATATCTGCAACAGTGTGAGATAAAAAATAGAAATTTCTTGGGGAACTCAACCTAATTAATACATTGCATTTGATCACGCAACAATAAATTGACGCAATAATAAAATCACTTTTCTCGATTTCCAGTTTTGATGTCAATTAAATTGTTTAAAATTCAATTCAGTTTAAAGAACCGAGTGGCTAGTACAAGCAGAAAATACATGTATACTATGCATTGAAATGAATATTACTTGTTTCAAATATTTCATAAGTTTATACATCCGCAAATCCATTATACGTTTATCGTGAATATAATACATTCTAGATTCTAGTAAGTTTAATACTTCAATTTAGAATATTAATTTAAAATAAAATTTCAAGTTATTTTCCGTGTAGAATATAAAATATAAATTTTACACACTCTTATGTGTGTGTATGCGTATGTGTGCGTATACGTGAGAAGGGAATAAATTCTTTTTTTAAATACACAATAATGAGCTTTTCAAAATTCATGATGAGTATATTTCGATACTATTCGAGAAAATTTACTATCAAGAAAATACTTTTCCATGAAGATAACCATCGCTCAGAAGAAGAAAACTGAATAATCGTTCTCCTTAACAGCAGAATATTTTTCTCTGTGTATGATTGTACGCTTTATATGCAGCTGATATTGTTATCGCTGAGGGACTTTCATCGACACTGGCCGTATTAAATACTAATAAAGGTAGCGGAATTAGAGTACTGCAAACTCGTGCGCTCGCGGATTGAGGGGTATTAAAGCGTGATTGGCGCACGTTGCCGGGCTATTAATGTTCGAGCCTCGGTATTCAGGACATATTTTCAGATATCGAGCAGCAAGATATCGAATCATCGCGCCCGTATAACAGGAACATTTTCAAAACACGCGGGCAAGATTATATGGCTTATATTCGCCGCCCGCAATGGCCGCGCGGCTACTGCGTTTTCGGTGAGAGGGACAAATTGTCCCGTCATTGTGCACGTAGCTGCGTTAATAACTACTTGAAGCACGTTAGCGAGTGGAAATAGCGAGCTGGTTTCCATCGAAAATATCGAATCAATCGCCGCATGCATTAGGCGGACTTGCGTAGCCCGCGCGCTTACGCGATTGCAGGTATTACGGTGTGATTACAATCAACGCTGCTTAATCGTAAAACGCATGCATGCTTTAATAACGACGCATCAGAGAAATTCCACATTCTGTTACGCTGTCATTTAACGCTGTTGCCGATGCGTAGCGTTATTGGAAATATTCATATTTATCAGTCGACCGTTGCTTTTCGCTTCCATGCTTCGCTTCGCGAAGAACAAAGAAACCGCGACTCTATTGTCATTCACATTATCAGAAAAACGGGATTAGTTAGTTGACTAATCTCTCGGTACTATTAATTTTTCGCTGACGCGGGAAAGAAGAATTGTACAGCGAAAGTTTGCAAGACTTTTTTCTGTCAGGTACGTGCGGCGGGACCGATGAAATTCGCTCTCTCGATTTACGCTCTCTCGAACGTGAAAAAAAGTGACTGCGACACAACGATATTATTTTTACTGAATCTAATATTATCGTGTGACGTATTTTTTTCTTGAGTCGTTAAACGAAAATATATCACGTCTTCGCAGCGGACATACGCGAATATAGACGCGAATACTGTGCCGTAGTTCAAGCAACGAAGATTCGCAACAGAGTTCATAACGGCGAAGATTCGCAACGATATGACAGTCCCTCGTCGCTTCCGCGCCTCATCCTGTAAAGAACCAAGAGCGAAGTGCACGACTCTGTTATCTTTCTCCGTGTCAGGTGCGAGAGATCGCGTCTCACCCTCTCGACATTATTAATTTTTCTCTGGCGCGGAGAAACAATTTGTACATTTCGCAGCGACTAATTTTGCGCGCATGAACGATCAACGCTATACGTCGGCCGGACGGGCGATGTTCATTTGCGGAGACACAAGCCAGTGTACGCCCGCGATGAATGGGAAAAGTTTTCGGCCGGCAAATAATTCCGACACGTTCGTTAATAACTATCGTGATATGCATAAGACAGTTCCGCTTGAGGCGCGGAATTTTCATCACTACAACGGCGGCCATTGACGCAAGAAACGGACGCGAACAGCTGGGAATTAACGCGTACCGGGAAGGCGCGACCCGATTTGCCAGAGGCTTAACAGCCGTTGACATACCTTTCCTTCCTTTCGGCTTAGAATTTCATCGATCTTTACTTCCTCGCGATACGTTTTCTTCTACGCGATCTACAGTGTTATCGGCACAAATTCTAGCGTGTGTGCCGCCGCTTCCATTTTTCACGTGTTGATTATTGTCCAAGGCGTTCCGTGTATGACACATACACACACACACACACACACACAAAAGCAAGCCCGCCATTCATCGTAGACACCGTTGATATATATTTCACTTCTACGTTACCGTAATTCTCGGAGGAAAGTCTTCCGAATAAACCTTTTTTATTGAAACAGCTTGAAATATAGCACTATTGTATCACTTTATATATTTACATATCTCAATTATGAAAGGGCGCTCCTGTCACTTAAGTTTTAAACATTAACATTTTTTTTATAAAAGGAATCAATGAAATTCATTGCAAGATTCATTGCAGATATATATATTAGATATATAATCAAAGAAAAATCATGCAAGTTAAGAAGAGCTAATGTGAAATATTAAAGAGAGTTATACGTATAATATATATTTAATCAACTGTATAATTACATTTATAATATTGTAGACCCTGAAATCTAATAAACTAAATAAAATGGAAGAGCGAGGAGGCCCACGAGAGTCTTTCTGTCTCTCTCATTAATTATAGTAATTGATTAATTATTACATTTCAATTAGCAATACTCTCTTGAAGAGCCAGTTAAATAGTTCGGTTGTAATTTCGATCTTGATAAAATTGAAAACGGAAGAGGAGGAAACAACAGCATAGAGCTCTCACATCTGGCATCAGAAATGAATTGGCAGTCACAAAAGTGAAACTTACGAAGACATCAATATGCGTACAAGATCGTTTGCATGACGAAAAGAAAAGCAGACATTGTGTGTTATAAAAAATTGCGCTCTCGCCGCCCCCATCGCACGAAACGTCTCGCGTTGTGTACATCGAATAAATGTGTCTCTCGTGCAATTGATAGCTTGATGAGAAAACAACACTGAGAGATGCATGCGACGCAATCCTCACTCGTCATTGGGAATCTCGCGTTACGCGCGGCACTGTAATCTTGACGAGCGAATAATCGGAGAAATGATCCGATTATAATCTTGTCGTAGTTGTGAAATCGTATGACCGCTCCAAGTTGCTCGCTCGCTCGCTCGCTCGCTCGCTCGCTCGTTCGTTCGCTGGCTCGCTCGGGGCGCTGAGTGGCAGTCAGAAAAGGAAATTATTATGGCAGATAATTGCGACGAGAAGGGAACGCCGACGAATGCGCGGAACTCGCTTCGTTATATGAACTGCTATCCTCCGCTTCATTAGATGAACCGCAATTTGCTTATTGGACGTTTAACAGCAGTCGCACCGCAACGTGTCCAGTATGGCTTTAGAAGAGGCGCGTATTATTCAAGAGACGCGTATGATGACAGCGCTCGCATTGTCCATTTCCCGCTAACAAAAATATCGAGTTTCCTATTAAGCGGCTCTGTAGTTAATGATTTCACCCTTGCACACGGTACAAATCAATCCGCCATTAAGATAGAAAGGCGATGTCGGGACGAGAAAAAGGCGATGTCCGAAGGAGAGAGCGCGGGGCATGAATTGAATCAATAGTGGCGCAGTTCCACGCATTTAACCCTTTCGTTCACGGCACAAACACGTCGACCGCATGTCGACAGATCATACATAGCTCCCCCCAGAGTATGCTAAAGTACATGCGAGACTGAACAAATGTGAAATATGTTAATGCCAGAGTTAAACTATGTACACTTCCTCTCGTGTAAATATTTCTAAATTCTAGATTTTGTGAAATCGTCGATTTTACACGAAGAAGGTTTTATGACAAAAATCGCTACAGAATAACCGATAACCGAGCAACACAGCATTCAGGATTCTGCTTTAATTTATTATCCTTTCGTTTTATATGTATTATTAATATTTGCGAAAAAGGGGGAGCGAGAGAGACAGAAATGTATAACAAAATTATATCACTGCGAAATTTATTATGTTCCTTAATGAGATAAAGTCTGACAGCTTATTTCTACGCTACTACAAAATATGTAAAGTAAAATTGAAAAGGATTTATGTGAGGATAATATTCTCTCTGTGTACGTGTAACATTTCATTGTCGTGCTCGTTTCGTCTTCTTCTGATTATCTGAGTTTCCACATTAATATTCTTTATCACGTCTCCTTGAGACGTGAGAAGAATTGCTATAAATTAAGAAGAATATATAATTTAAAAAGAATACTATAATATCTTCTTCACATATGTGTGACATCTTGTTGCTACATTCTTTTAATTATCTCAATTTTCACATTAAAGTTGTTTACCGCGTCTCCTAACAGAGACATGTATTAAAATATGACAATTCCACTGATTGTTAGCTCGGATTGCACGTCGTTATGTGTCAAATGTCCGTAACATTATTTCAATTGTGATGTTCGATCAGTTTACCTCCCAGCGATAAAAGTATTGGATTTCCTATTAAACGGCTCCTCAACAATGGATCGCTCGATGGATCGGCTGATTGCGCGTGTTTTGTAAAAACCATTCTCTCAGAAAGCCTTTCGTGAAAGACCAATGAATCTTGAGCACTTAATTTGAGCTTCAGACGTACAAAAAAGTTACTTAAACGGCGCGGTTACTAATTTTTGTCGTTCCTACACTACCGCAATATTTTCCTTTCCGCTTTAAATGAAAACGTGCCGAGCGTGACATTGGCAGAATTAACAGCGTATCGATTTTATATAAACAAATTCGGGAAGCTTCGGCGAACAACGAAAGTTTATTCATTTCTAACAATCGCAATCGGTTTGTGCGCTCCGATGCAGACAGGTCTTGTCGTTTCTCCTTCTTCTTTATTTTTTCTTCATTCGTCGGCGACTAACGGCCGGCGATTTCGTTCGCACGATTTCCCGCGAAAATCCCGGAGTTTCCATCGAAATTATCTTAATACGCGTCCGACTTGTCGAGTTATAAACGCGTGTTTCTATCAATCACAGCATTGCGAAATACAAACATAACATGTGGCTGCACATTAATACTGATCGACTCCCTACATTTAGCCATATGGAATATGGTAATGCAATTAGTTGCACCATCATGTTCAATCAGTCGTTCTATGTCAATGAAAAGCACGGCGTACGGTAATTAATGATTAACCCAGTTTAGAAGCACAAACAATTAACTTATAACGATCTAGACGTGACGGGACTTTGGGCGGGCGGACTGGCGACAAAAATGACTTTCCGCGACTTCTGCAAAACGCAGTCGCATCGATCGCGATGCGCGCAGGTCCCTGACCGCGCAATTATTCAACCTTTCGCGTTCCGCCAATTAACGGGCTCCGCGCGCGCGCGCGCGCGCGTGAAGTCATTCCCGGCTCGGTCGCCTTTATTCGCCAGTTTAATAATATAGATACCCGACAATAATGCACGCGAGAGCATGAGAAGATTTATCGCGCGTTGATTAAGTTTTCGTGCACATCTCCATATTTAAACAGCACTTTGTGTTGCGTTTTCACGTACACGGTATACGCGTTAGTCAATCGGCCGGTCGATGAATTTCTCTGCTGACGCCAATCAGCGAAGCTTCATGAATATGTCGCGATAGCGTTTGAACATTTCAGCTTCTACTTGTGTTGTACCTTTTTAATTTGTGGGAAGAGACCCTCATTCACAATATTTTCTCAAAAATCCCTGAGAAGCATCATTCAGTGCGCGAGAATCAACGATCACCGGTATTGTCGGCACATAAATAAAGGGTTTGTCCCCTGCGCGACACTGCGACATGCGCGCGTATATACGTGCGGGGAACGTTTACTATAACACGCCGCCGATAACATCCCGCTCGTGCGTCGCACTCCAATTCACTACATATCGCACCTCTCATTAAGCGAGCTTCTAATTAGCGATTGGACTATCCCGTTACATTATGCAACGCAACCGGGTGATCCCGATCGAGTACGCTAGGCTTTATAACTGACTTCATAATAACGCTAGTGTCGAGTAATTCTATTTATTGTTTTAACGAGAACGTTTTAATTACCTTGAATTAATATACTTATATATGCATGTACAATAAACAAATGTAACAAGCGTAATAAACTGACTGGCACTGTAATATCGATTCTTTGTATTTAATTATAATCGCCCGAGGGTATTAAGTATAATGAATTTTATCGCTAATTGGAACTTTCGGACATCAATGCAATAAAATTTTGGATGCCGATACAATGGAGCGTCATTATGCGCTCGAATTAAAATAAATATCCCAATTAGTGACCAAGCTTTATAGCTTTTCATCGTGGTAATAAACTAATAAATGAATGAAAAATTAATGAATTTACGCTTTAAGCTAATTGTACAAAATTGATTTTGTTAAGAAACTTGAAGATTTGGGATTTTAATTATGTCATATCTCTCCAGTTTATAGGAAGATTTTAATTGATTTGTTTGAAAATTTTCTTAGAGATGACGGTGAAGTATAATTATACTTTAAAGCGCTCGCTTCCTCAGAAAAACGATCATTTCCTTATTGGTCTTTGTACATTATGTAGATTTTTATACATTATGTAGATTAAACCATATTTATATTCACATTACATTTAGCAGAGATTTCGAGCTACTTTGTGCTGCACTAATCATTACCTTTGTAACGATACGCATCACCGACCAACTATTTTAATTGCGCAATTACGCAAGATCGCGAAACAAAACGTCAGCGGGCAATCACGCGCGCAGTATCGCACAATAAAAAATGGTACGCCGCTACGTAAGACAGTTTAGATACCGGATTAAAAATAATCCATGTACTTCCAACGCGGAAGGGCTAATAATAACTTAGACCACCGGCCAGCGGCGGCGACGACGGCTGTGACTCTTCGTCGGTGTAACGGATAAAGTTTAACCGAGCGTAAAACTGAGGCGCGAGACGCGCGATTACGCGAAATTGCGGGATTATCGGTGAACGGCGGCACGTTCGAAAATTATTAAACCCGTTTCCGCGGGTTCCCGGCTAAATTATTACGGAGCTGCGCGGCGAGTCTTAATTCGTTCAGCCTCCTTTAATCCGACGTTATCGTATCCGACGACATGCATATCATAGATTAACGTTCGTGACAGACAAGCGGGGCGCCCTGAGCGACTTTTAAGTCGACTTCGCGAGTTTCCCTGGCGGCGCAGCGCGGCACGACGCGGCGCAGCGCGGCGCAACACGGAGAGTAGTGAACCAAAAGTCGTGTGCTTCGGCGGAACACAAAAATAATTTTCCGCGATAAGACCGAGCGCGAGCACGCGAGCGAGGAAGTTTTTAGTAAACACCTTCGGCCGGAGTTACGTACCGCTTCGCTAGGAAAGTCATGATTCTTACAGCTGTTCGAACTTTGGCCTCCGCTGTACTCGAAGTAAGAAAGAGAAGGGGGGAAGCGGCTGGGAGAAAAGGAGGAAGGAAAAAAAGAGTATTTTGACTGATGCCGTCGTATCTTAAATATTTCTTCAACACGGCAGCCGCTGGAAGCGACGGAGCGTTTTGAGATTACGCTCGAAGATAATGGAACACGATAACGAGAGTCTACCCGTTGTTTCGAATTTAGGTAGATCCGGTGAAACTCGAATTTACGATTCAGTCACTATCACGGGAATCACGACGATGACGACGACGACGAGATATTAAGACGTCGCGGCGAACAATGGTATCTTCGCGCGAGACGTCTTCTCTATAAAGAACCGCGCGTCCGCCTCCTCCAAATACAAACGGCAGAGAATACCGCGTTGAAATAAGAATACCTTCGTTTGCCCGGGCCAACGCTAACAATGTCCCAACAGAAAGTCCCGCGCTCGCGGTTAAATATTGGTACTGCTACGCGTCGAGAAGATTAAAGCTTTTACCGGGACTGCGAGTCATCTAATTGTCTCCGAGAGCCAAGTGCTAGGGCGAGATATTAAATCTTCTTGTTAGCGAAACGCGAGCGCACACCGGATGTCTACATCGGCACCGGAGCCCTACGCCCCATGTCAACCAAGAGCGAGAAAGTTGGAGAGAGAGAAAAAGAGAGAGAGAGAGAGAGAGAGAGAGAGATTTCTTGTTCGCTCTAACGTTCATCGCCGTGAATGCTCGCTCCGTAGCGAACGTCACCTGTCGTGCCTGCGGTACGTCCGTTACATCAAATGGAACTCAAACGACGAGTCGTCGAGTGCAGCACGCAGTTTGTCAATTCCGAGTTCTCGTCGCTCGTGTAACTTCGATCAAGCTCGCAGACAGACGCATGGACGGACGGACGGACGGACGGACGAACGGATGGACGAACAGACGAATGGTCGGTTGGACGGCTTGTGAGTTAACTTTGGAATCCCGGACTTCGGTATTGTCCTCGCCAGAGCCATCGACTTCGGTGAATTCGACGTCGGTCGGTACGAACGTTTAGAGGCGCCGCGGAAACTTCATTAATGCCGAATAGATCGATTCGCTCGTTTGGCTAACGGAAGAGGTGACCGGCCCCGCAAACTCGAGGTGTCGTCACTCCTTTTTGCACCGAGTCCTTTCTCCTTCCCCCCCCCCCTCTCTCTCTCCCTCTCTTGCGTTGTCCTCTTCCGAATTCTGTACCGGGCTGTTTGGCGAACGGCTTAGCGAAACCGCAAGCGCATTAAAGCAAGGGATAAATCTGGAGGGGCGTAAAAAAGTTAAGGACCCTCGCGTGGAAATCGCGTAATTTATTTACGTGCGAACATACATAGTGCGAAAATGCGGCGAGTTGAGCGTAATCGCGGAGGGTTATATATGAGCGACGAGAATCGTGGATATGTTGAAAAGAATCCGTTATGATCCGAATATTTGCCGAATATTCGCCGAGTATCGGAGAAGAGCGTCGATAAGTGTGTGTGTGTGTCGTCCGTGTGTTACGAGGAGAAGAAAGCAGGCGCGTGTCTCTCGGCGGAACAATACCCGGAAGCGCACGATATCCCGCGGCCGACACGTTTCGATCAATTGATACGATCGCCATTCGCGGATACGGCGCGATTTCACGCGGACAGGGCGAATTCAGATTTTCGACCGAGAGAGTCGGCAGCCGTTCCCGGAGAAAATATCTCGCCACTTCTCGGTTGTCACATAACTGTCGTATTTTTAACAAGCTGTTACTCTGAGTCCCGGCTGTCGCAGAGAACGTGACATTTGTTAAAGCTTCCGGAACGGAACCGCGTTCGGCGAAATATGCAGATTACTGGTGTGCCACCTCCGATATCTCTGACCTTCGCGTGTGTTATCAAGGAGGTGAACAACCTGAGAAAAGTCTCAGGTGACCGCGGTCACTACTTCTAAAAAAGATTTTAATAAAAACGAGTTTGAAGAAATGAGCATACTGTACCGGAATTTTATTCGAGTAAAAACCAAAGTTACGATAACATAGAGTGAATGGGAACATTTGGGAGGGCAGTGGGAGAGCGAGAGAGAGAGGCGGAGCCTCTCTCTCTCTATTCACACGTACATTGTACACATGCTTTAATTATGATTAATACAGTTTCACACACCCCGAAGCAAATATTCATAAATACTTTCGCGGACTAAATTTGTCCAAACTTCTCTTGTTAATAATTTTCTGATGAACAGTGAACGCGCCGATTGAAAGCTGGAGCCGGTGGAGGTTAGGCCAGAGCTATTGATGACGTATGTAGAGATCAGAGATATTGGAAGCGACGCCAGTATAATCTGCATATTTGCTTCACCCTTTTCACCTCCCCCCTCCTTGTCGGCCCTGAACGCAAAATAAAATGACATCCCAAAAATACATCGCAGCGCGATGAGTGTCCGCGTCACTCACCGCAAAATGATGCGTCATTGTTGTCACCGAAAGCATATCTCCAGCGAGTTAAACTGAAGCGGCGAGTTATTGATTAAGGTGACCTGTAAACGAGCGGCCAGTCGATCAATAATGATCGCGATATTTATAGCGGTTTCATTCGCTCGTTTTGACGACGTGTAATCTGTGCGGAGAGAAAATAATATTAATTTGTATGAAGTGGCAACAAATGCAGGGATAATAATCCGGCGTACTAAATGCGTTTCAATTAATACGTACACCGGAACCGATGCCGGCCGTCGATTTTGCATCATTTTTTATCGAGTTCCTCGACGGCGGGACCGTTAATTTATTGCCGCTTATCGAAATACACATTACAAAATTATGACCTAATGATAAATATACGATGGCGCGCTCCCAATTGCGTTCACGAGAGCTCTGAATCGGGATATATCGTGCAACAGCAACACCACTTAAATCATCAGGTAATAAATACGCAACTAGGCCGAATATTCGGCGGCGGCGCCGACGGCGACAGCGACGGCGACAGCGACGGCGACGGCGACGGCGATGGCAACTACGTTCCTCTGGCATAGTTTTGTCGCGCCGGAATACAAAAGGAAATTAAAAGGCGCGTATAATCTGATATTCGCGGCACGTTACAAACTAAGCGCGCTTTAACATGATCAAACTTTGATCATATCGTGCTCAAAAGGAAGTTGCGCGCGCGAGACTTATGCAACTAATCTCAGTTCGACGAGGACCGGCCGACCAACTTTTTACCGTAGAGACGTTCTTTCCCTTTTCCGCGGCACGTACCTACTGGGTGTCCCGGAGAATCGCCGTGGCTCACGGCTCCGTTATATCGGCACGTCTAACGATCGACTAATAGTCGCCGACGTGGCCGGTCGATCCGAATGAGAGACTCTTTCCTCGACTTCTTCAGTTTATCCGTCTCCCATTCGTAGAATCTCGAGATGCTTTGAGCCGAATAAAATAAAGAAGACGACGTAAGGTGGCGCATTCACAAAGTCTATTATTATTGATACTATCGCTTCATTGTCATACAGTTTTATTACTTAAATCAGTACATTAATTGTGCATCATGTTTTCTTATATGCTACTCAAGACGCGAAGCGACAGTTGGAAACTGCTTAATACTTGACCCAAAATACAAGAATAATTAGGATATGGCTCCACAAAAATCTGCATATAATTTAGGACTTCATTCGCTTACAGAAGTATACTACGATCGTTAACACTGTCGGTAGAGTAATATTTTAAAAGAATCTTAAATGAATAGGCAAAAATATAGAGAACAGGAAATAATTAGATAAAATGTGAGAAGATATTGACGCTGGCAAGAGATAAGTCATAATCGAATATATTAGGTCAATTGAAGAATTTAATGTTTGTGGTAAGTTTAACACCGAATCGCAGTCGTCGTATTTCCGGGGACTAATGTAAACCTAATCCAAAATAAGAAAATAGCTAGAGTAGTAGTAATCTTACAGTAATAACCTCACAAAAGACCTATGTAATCCTGAAATCTGATGGAAACCACACGCTCATGTAAAAAAGTCGTGGGTTGATAGATGAAGACACGAGGAACAATAAGAATTAGAAAGAATTAGAAATAAGGAACAAGAGGAAGAAAGATCAAGCGTGTAGAAACCGGCAAGATATATCGCGTAACTAAATATTGGATCAGCCGAAGGATTCAATTTTTGCGATAAATTTGGCCTCTCATTTAATAGAAGCTCATTAAATCTTATCTGGCTGAATCTCATTTAATATTTTATACAGTAATAGCCCGTTTAATAATCCATTTTCAAACAATACGCTGACCTAATAAGCACCGTTATTTTTTTTACCCTCCGTCGATGCTCCGATATCACTCGTGTGTATCTCCACGATAGGAAACAGTCGATTTACTCTCCGAGAGAATAAAGAATCGAGGAACGAGCTTCTCGAAAGTACCAATAAATGACAATAGAAATGAAATTCTCGAGCAGCCACTACCAAGGGAAAGGGCAAAGAGGAAGGGGGGCGGGATTTGTACATACCGTTTCGAATTTGGAGACCCGATGCTATCGAGGGACCGTCTCAGGATTGCGTTAGCTACGCTTCCGCTAATAGCTCCTCCTCCTCCTCGCGTGCGAGCGCGCGTTCTCGCCTAAATCTCAACACCGGCGGCCTTCGCCGAGGGCGACGGAAGGAAATAAAGGCGAGCATCGCCACACGCGATATCGGCAGAACAGCGGTTGTATCGCGCGTGACTCCGCATGTTTAAGTAGCATTACCGTCGTGTATATACGCGTATGCATGTATATGTGTATATACGTGTCCCGGCAGATTGCGAGTGCCGACTTGCGGATGGGAGAGAGCGTGTTTGCGAGTGCGGTAACGGACGAAAGAAGATGGAAAAATTGCGCCCGCATTATATCTTTCGCCAACACGGCGCGCGTTCGACGTGAAAACAATCTTCTTTCTTCTTCAGACGCTCGCGGAAAGTCATATTGTTATTCCGCAGAACAGGCGGGGAAGAAAATTTAACGTCTCGTTCGCCGGCCCTCGCCGCCGGGGCAACTTCAATTGCCGTTGCAAAATAATGCGCTGCGAGGTGAAAATCAAATTTTCACAATACACACGTCGTCTTTCTCTTTCTTTTTATGCATACCTAAGCGTACAGTTGGCTTGAAATTACGCGTAGCTTCCAAGGCGAAATCAATAATTCTCCGAGGTCACAGGTCACGGAGGGTCAGGAGGTTGCGCGATCTTCGCGGAATATCTGGCGATTCGAACGTCGTTAAGTTTGATTCGGATTTTCGCGCACAGTTCTGCCGTCGGCGGATTTCGCAACGCTCGAGTTCCGGCAAATTCACGTGAACGTTAATGATCGGAAAATCGGCTCGATGTTATTTTATAATTCGCCGGTAAAACGGAACGCGCGCCGCGAAGAGCAGTTCGCAAAGTAAATCGGAGACTGGAGACGAATCGTACACACCGAGAAGCGAGAATAGACGTAATGCGCGATATTCACGAGTAGAAAAAGCCAGTAGAATCGAATCGAATTCGTTCGCTCCTCGCTCCTAAATTTTAAGTTCTCCGTTTCTTATGTTCAAACGCCACGCGAGAAATTGATGCGACGACCGCGTGCCGACGCATGCTGTTCTTGTAAGTGTTTGGTCTTTTGTCTTCAATGGATCGCGATCCGAACGACAAAGAGAGAAGTAGGGGGCAGGAGCGAGTAAGCCTCTCAAAGGTAAATTGCTCCGATTCGTATAATTTATTTCGTATTATTTAATTTATAATACATCAAAGAAACGAGATTCTTTGAAACATCGTTCTTCCGATAAGGAGCGCATTATGAAACGCTAATTACAGGTTTCGTTCGCACGGCATTACGTTTCAGTCGCCGTTCTATTATTCTACATACATGTCCGAGAATACATTCTTAACAAGCACTTAATAACGTCTCTCACATATGTCGCTCAGTGACGACAGTCCGGTGTGCCGCTAATAAAATGAGCGAGCGAGCGAACGAGCGAACGCGGTTGATGGTTATAAAATAATTCTTCGCTCTCAATTGCCGAGATATTACTTGAGCCAATATAACCGGCGCTACACAAATGCGTAGTCACTCCTCAATCGATATCCATGCCTACGGCTTCGCCGATTCATATCCTCCTGCAATGTCAAGCACCGCGGCAAGCGCCCTTCTCAAGCAAGTGCAAATATGATATTAATTTTTTCATCTTTACTTATATTTTTTCCTCCCTTTCGCAACGTCTCGTTATAAAACGGCAGAAGCCGATTTCTGCTCGGCAAATGAAGAGAAAAAGAGGAAATCAAGAGAAACGGCGTAAAGGGAACATACACACACACACAGAGAGAGAGAGAGAGAGAGAGAGAAGAGAGAGAGAGAGAGAGAGAGAGAGAGAGAGAGAGAGAGAGAGAGAAAGAGAGAGAGAGAGAGAAAGTCGCGGTCAGAGTCGTCCTGGCCGGCTGCGCCTCGGATTCACTAAATAGCGCGCGATTAAACTTACAAAGTTTCAAGCGAGCGAGGTGCAACCGAAGCCGAGATATAGCTCCGACATACTTTCTTTATCGGATCCGCGAGATCGAGGTGCGCGCGGTTTAACTCTGGAAGTGGTCGCCGTGAATATCGCGAACGCGCGCTCGCGCGACCTCGCCACAAGGTAGTCGTTGGAGTTACGACGTTTACCACTTTCAGGGTTAATGCATCCCGCATTATAATCTCGAGGTACATTAAAAAGGCTGCGATATATATATATATATATATATATATATATATATATACCGCCGCGCTCTGCATATCCGCGATCTATAGTACCTCGCGACGCGCGCGTGCGCGTGTTAGTATGTTCACATGAAAACTTTTGATGGGATCCGGATGGGATCCAGACAACAATCTCGCCGGAAAATGATGCGATCTGATTCGAAAGTTGTGTCGGTTGAATTAGAGGTGTAATGTTTAAGATCATCGCGCTCTTTTGATTGAAAAAGTTATTTGGGTAATATAGCGGTATATTTTTATCTAGTCAAACAGAAAGATTTAATACCAATAATTTTACATCAACTATTTAAATTCGACAGAATAAGTATTATATATCTTGATGGAATCAGCCAGGAAATCCCATACTTATAGCGACTGATAAATAAAAATTGAAAAATGAGTATAAAGTGAAGCATTATTTAAAATATTTTGGATATTTACTTTTTTTCATAGTTGACAAGAGTGTAAGTATTCATTATGTGATTTCTTAAACACTCAAACTTCAAGCGGAAACCCAAAATTAAACGAATTCCACTTGCCGCGGCCAACATTTTTCCAAAGACACGAAGCCTCAAGCAAGCGGTATAAAATGATGAAAAATTCTCGAAATATTTCATGTCCTTAAAATGTCTCGAATATCTCTTCATATTTCGAATGTTTATTTTTTATTCTGTCGACTTCAAGTAGTTGATATAAAATTATTGGTATTAAATCTCCCTGCTTGACCAGCTAAACGTATACCGCTATATTACCCAGTGAGTAACCGTGACCTCTCGTATTATTTCTGCTTCGATTCTGCTTTGATAAATCCATGCTCGAGATAAGAATATAATCTATCAGTTGGAATCAAGTCAGAACAATCGATTGTGAGACAGACTGGGGCATTCTGAGATAGGAGGAATCCGTGCTGTGTGCCTAAGGAAATCTTAGGAAATTTCTGTGCAGAGGAGGGCAGGGGGAGCGGCTCTATGCATCGATACATACCTCCACACATAGTGTAGACACACTATCGAACACGCGACGACTATCGAACGTCGCAGCCATTCTCCGGGAGCGGGACCTTAGGTCGGCGGAGGGTCGGATAGCTGCGAGCGACGCTGAAATATCTGTCGGATTATTCCAGCGTTCTACGACGGCTGAATCCGATTAGCGGGCATCACCGAGAGTGTCATTAGCTCATGGCTACCGACTAATTTCGCGCGGCAGATTATCCGCAGCGAGAAGCGATTATTTTGCGAGTCGCGCGATCACGCGCGCCGATCTCATCTTAATAACGTGTACATATGTGCACAGCGTTTAAATCGGCGCCGCGATATGTGTCGCGCATTACGTCGCGTCACACGCGCCGGATTAAATGGGCGCTCGTCGTTTTCTCGCATTTTATTGCGCGTTAATCAACGAACTCTCTCTCTCTCTCTCTCTTTCTCTCCTCTCGCGGAATGAATATTCTCGCGTGTGCGAAGATATTTGCATTGCACCGATATTTACCTTCGACGTGTCCCGCTTAAGCGCCGGCACGCTGAAAATTCAGCCGCACAAATGGCCGCTTAATGTCGAGTGTCGCGAAAGTCGTTTAAAATATAAGTTAAAAGTTACATCCGGACTTTTGCGTCTCATCCCGCGGAACAGAGTTGGGCGCGAATACCACTACGCATGCAGAAATTCCACCGGAAAAGGAGAGGGTGCAAAGGTGAGGAAGAATGAGAAAGAGAGAGAGAAAGAGAGAGAGAGAGAGAGAGAGAGAGAGAGAGAGAAAGGCGCGAGGAGAGCGAGAGCACGCGGTCTAAACCGTCGATATTTTTCGAGATCGCGTAACTACAACTCAACCTTTAATCTCCCGGAGGTGACAAAGGTCATGCCTGCGGCGACTTTGCGAGCTTTGCCGATCCAATGCATACGTAAGAAGCTCCGTCGGATGAATGCAACCTTGGTTACTTTCCTGGCCATACTTTCGCGTATGGGAATACCAGTGACGGTTTCTTCCTTAAATAAATTTTCCCGCTCGGTTGAACGGGCGCCAACCGTGTTACAAATTACTCTCTTTGCGTTACATATTTATGAAGGACACACCGTCGTATTTATCATAGAATCTGCAATCCCGACCGCGGAAGAAACTCGCGTATACACGCTCGCGTATCTCGCTGTGTTTAGTCCCCGAAGTTCCTCTGATCTGCGCGCGACCACGTCGCGGGGAAGATATTTTTAATATCGTTGCCCCGTCTCTTCTCCGAGAATGCTGAGTCATCTTTCTGATTTGTTCCTTATTTTTTCCTTTATTTACTTGTTTATTCCATCAACGGGAACGAAACCGTTTTTACTCTCTTTTTCAGCGTTATAACAGATAAGGTCTGCGATGCGAAGCGACGTTACCTCCAAAACCGATTCGCCTCTGCATCGATCTGCCAGCGACAATACCATGTGAATTGCAAAATTAATACCTTGAAAAGTTCAGAGATAAGAACGACGCTCAGCTTCGCAGGATACCTCGAGCAGGCATTCCGTACGAGGAAGCGAAAAGAAACTACGGGCAAGCTCTCCCTGCCTGCCGCTGTCGCGTAACGCGAATTTAACAATCACAGCAGCCTCGCACAGCGCGAGGGAGAGGAATATATCGATCCGCGGTTAACATTAATTTTATGCAAGAAGGGAGACGACGTCATAGTTGCGCTCCCAAGGGTCTCGCGGATCTAATGCATACGTAAGAAGCGTCACCGAACAGGTGCAAGCACGGTGTGCCCTCTGCAAACGTTCCCCGCAGGCCCATTTATCGATTCCATGCCAACGGAAAGCTTTCCATTAGCGACGTACCAAGGTGTTCCTGTACGTGCCGCACACGTTGTGACGACGTGCATTTACCACGTAGTTGGACCCTGCCTATTGTAGCCGGTCAATCGCTATATTGTAGGTTCGATCCGTTTGCGCGTGCAAACGCGCACCCGGGCACTTATACTTAGTTGCCTACAAGGGCGCGCATGTCATTGTGCGTTATACACACACATTTATACACAGAGAGAGAGAGAGAGAGAGAGAGAGAGAGAAGGGAGGAGGGAGGGGAAGGAGAGATAGTTAATGCTCTGTTAAAATTATAAGCATTTTCGGTGCCAATTTGTTATTTCAATAGATGGTGGTCGTAACGTACAAGCATAGTTATTATCAATGATATTATAGTAACATTTACTACTAAAAATGATCCTCCTGACATTACAATTCTCTCACCATACGATTATGATTATGAATCAAAAGCTTTTCTTTAGTGCGCGCGCATTCGCTCGAACGCACTCACACTGAAAGAAAGGAAAATGGTGACTGTTACTAAAATTATAGTAACTTTTATCACGATAACATTTTCCTACTGTATTACCGCAATAACATTTTCCTACTGTTCTAACAGAAAGATAGTAGCGATATAAGCGAGCATGACTATTATCACTGGTACTGGTAGTGACACTACAAAAATGCTTCCCCCGACTATAATTCTTCCTCAGTGCACACACACTGCACACACAGTGCGCACACACACACACACACACACAGTGCACACGCGTACACGCACATGTGCGGGCACACACAGCGGGACGTGCGAATCAATAGATAGCCCATGCACGCGCGTTAAATTCGCGCGTTTTTGTTTTTATCGCAACGTGCGCGTCACAGTGAAAAGAGAAGAGAGAATGGTTGCCGGCGCGTTCGTCCGCGGACGTACGGTTCGTCGAGAGCGCGCTTCGATTACGTCACTCGCATAATTTTGTTTATGATGTTTTTCGTTAGATTATTATTACATCGCGCGGGCGCATATCAACGACAGTTTACCTCGATCAGCGGGATGTACTATTGCGTGAAATAAAAATAAAGCCGCGGGATAAAAATTAAACGATAAAGAGTACGAGCGAACGAACGAGCGAGCGAGCGAGCGCGCAAGCGAATCTCTCGCGATTTTCATGAAATATTTTCCTCCGCCCGGTCGCGTTTCCTCCATCGGGGTATCAACCCTGAAAATTAATTTAAAACGCGCCGCATGTATTTCACCGCGAGAATCATACGAATTTACCAAGCATATCTATAGTATGCCCGCAGGAGAAAGAACAGCTCGATTTGCGCAATTGTATATTTTATATAAATAAAATGAATTAATATCCGTTACTAGCAAATCGATAATCTCCCTCCCTGCCTCTCTCTCTCTCTCTCTCTCTCTCTCTCGCGCTGTCGTGTGTCAATTAAATGGATAAATATCGCACGCGAAACGAAAAACTATCGAAACACGCAACGGCCCTATTGTTATTTTCTCTTTTAATCAACTCCAAACACAGTCGCTTCGCGCGGGGTGAACGTGTACGTTTCGGCTGATAGTTCGCGATTTTCGTGAATTATGTATGCAAACGATATCTGTTTCGGTAAAATATTCGGCCCCGGCGGGCCGGAGGTCCATTTCTGCCGCACGTGTCGCCGAACATAAATCTATTAAGTCGCAGGAAGTAACGCGGAGGAACGTCGTAGTTTTCTGAATCGCTCCAAAGTGAAAAGGATCATGGGAACACGGCGCGAGGAGCGCGTTTTCACTTCTCACCCTCAGAAATAATAGAGTTTCAATAAATTTTATTGTATTCCTGACGTTACACGGCAGTGCAATAAAATGAGATATTTCTCCTTTTTCCTTCTCTCTCCCTTTCTCTCTTCCCCTTTCTCTTTCTCTCTCTCCCTCTCCTTCTCTCCAGATCTCGCTGCATAACGTGACGCACATGTTGAATGGTGAAAACACAAAAAACATACATATACACGCATGTATGCGCGTACGCACGCACGCACGCATGCACGGACAAGTACGTACGAAGATATGTACGCGTAAATAATAATCTTATTATTCATTATTCTCATTTATTACGCTATATTTAACGGAAACTTGGAATGGTGACGCGCGCGACCGCACGCCTATCCAAGTCAGAATTTCGCCAAACATATTTTTCCAACTTTCCCCACTTTCAAATTGACAAAGACCGTTTATCATCGTGTAATTGTTATATAAGTCCGTGCAGCTACTTTTTTTCCGCGGCAGACGCGAACGTATATTTGCGCGCTTAGAGAGACGAATAAATCCTTCAAAGGATTATTTTTTGTTGCGAAGGACGGAGCAAGAAATCCTCCCGTGATGTACGGTCCTATAAATAAAAGACTCCGCTGTACGTCTCCGACATCCGTCGTTAAAATGCAGGCGTCGCGGATATTGCGGCGTCGATATTGTTTACGCGCGCCAAGTCGGTTACGTCAGTTTGCAATTTTATGGCGTTACTCGCATCTGCATCTGCAGTATGTACGTTCGTTAAATTCATTGAACTGCTTAAGACTTTCCGCTTACCGTTGCCGAAGTACCGTTGCAAAGAAAAATAATATTTCTTATACGTCAAAAGATGTACGAATCGCTTCAATTTTCCGCAAATAATTTCTCAACTTTTCAATATATAATATTATTTTCTGACATTTCTCTGGTTCCTACAGTTTGCAGAAGCAACAAATTGATACGGGCTAGGATCAACCGTACGCTGATTAGCGCTGAGAATAACCATGCTCCTTCCTCTTGTAAATCACAGACCGGGACACTCGGGTCATTCTTTATTATTAATTTTCAAAGAAATCACGTCGCGTTACAAATTGCGCCGGCGGAAAGGGACAGAATTCAAGGGGAATAATTCATATCTCTGTACATAAAAAAAGCTTCATCTTATTTTTAAAAGCATTTAATCACCGCGTTGAATATTCCGCGGTATTAAAAAAAATGTAATTTTTTAAAATAACCGGAAATATATCGCACGAGAGATTTTCCCGTTGCCGACTTATATTCGCAACGTTTTCAGAGTAATACGCATGGAGGCAAATATTTATGCGCGACTATTAGCGCGAACATGCATATTTCCTCTTATATATGATGTACACACGCATCGGATTTCGCGTGATAAAACGAATGAACGAATTGCGCACGAAAAGTAACACGAGATACGATGTGTATGATGTACAAAGAGACGGAAAGAGACGGAAAGAGAGAGAGAGAGAGAGAGAGAGAGAGGGAGGGAGGGTTAGAAGGCTGAAGAAATGAGAGGGCAAAGAGGGGAGATAAGAAGAATCTCCGCGAAGGCGAGAATTATAAGGAGGCGACTGTGCGGAAGGCAGGAGGAAGGAAGTCAGCGTGAAAAGTGTGCCGACTTTTATTACTCGTTGCTCGTGTATCCACATATACACACATTCGCGCATGTGTATTTTCCGCATATATCTCGCTGACATTGGGTCTTTCTGTGCGCGCGAGAGAGAGAGAGAGAGAGAGAAAGAGAGAGAGAGCCGCTGATACACACATACACACACATTTACCCACCCGCTTGCTCGCCCAACCACCCTTTTATATCGTCGAAAATAAGGTGCACGGTCTATCAAGATACCGTCACCGAGCATCGCCGAGCGAAAGCAAACGCGCCTTGCCTGTTCTTTCTTTTTGTCCGCTTCTTTCTCTTTTTCTTTCGTCGTTTTCGCGAATAAATAATTCGCCGCTGTATACGCGCCGCGTCAAATTAAGTGTTTATTATTCCCCGAGCGACGATAAATTTCCCCGAAGCGGCACTTAGAGTCGCTCGCTTGCAGAAGACTTTACGTACGTTTCTCTCACGGCGAATTCACACGCGTATATTTGCGAGAGCGTAACGGTCACATGATCCTGTCTTCATACGAAGCTTCTGTATATCGAATTTCATAAAGTTTATATTTTTAATTCTCGATGAATCATATATGTACATCCCGGGGATCATTTTGCTCTCGTTATACTTCCCTGTGCTTCGTTGCATCGTTGTGTTACGCGTGTTTGTATCTTTTTGCGTTGCGTGTTGCACGATCTTCAATTACACCTACGAAAGACGTATATGTCGCTGAAGAAGCGATTTTGTAGGTTCGCAATTATCGCCCTTTTCTTCGTGGGAAAAATAAGGAGAGAAATGGCGTTTTGAGCGGATAAATAGCGGATCCCGTCGTTGTCTTTAAATAACGTCTCGATTGCATCGAGAAAAAAGATACGTCTCTCCGAGTGAATCTCTACAAATGTGTTAGCCTTGTTTTATCCTTTTCCCTTTTTTCTTCTCGAAGAAAATAAAAGTAGTTCCTCAGAAATGTGTTCTTTTTTCCGTTGCTAGTGAGATTCGCGTGAGATTTTCGAGATCTCCGCCTGACAGCGATTCGCCGATCCTAACCGATGCAATTGCGCCTTAAAATTCACACGCTACGGTCGATATTGCGATGACACAGATACCTCGCCCAATAAGAGGAAGCTGCATACAAAAGATTCTACTACCCATCCGCACAAACATTGATCCATTTACGAGACACATCTATGGTATACAATTTCAGTCCTAAAACCGGATATCCCAATTCCCAATTGCCTCGGGGGATATTTTGCGAATCAAACTTGATTGCATTTATCGCCATCTTGATGTGGCGAGAACGTATATGCGCGTGCCATTAACACAGCAGAACTAGTAACGTTTCTATTTATCGGAGATACATTTTCATAACCGTTTCCGAATAATATTATCGATAATTGTACATTAATGTTTTTAACGCATGGCGCAGTGTGTTCTTCGTCGATTTTGATAAGTTTTAGATATATTGTAAACTAGCTAGAAATAAGAGTCATGTGTTGCTTTTTACTCCCTCGTACGTTCAGAGGTTGAAACAACTTTCCCAAGGAAATTTAGTAATATTTGATAAAATTTGACAAAATTAACTGTGAGCGAGTGACGCTTCCCTGCTAGATGAGTCGACCAGTCAGACCTTTCATTTATTAAACATGCGCATAAATTCTGCGTTCTCCAATTATAAAGCGTTGGTTATATTTTATAACGTTTTTATATAATTTATATTTTTTACAATACCGATATTATCTTTTATATTTTGATATTATCTTCGATATCTTTTATTATATCCGCACACAATTGAAAAAGATATAAACTGCGCGCGAAATATATAATTTCGTAAAAGATTTCAATTAATTTTAATTAATTGAAATATATGTAGATATACTTTGAGCTATATGAAGAGCTAAACTTTCATATTTCAATATTTTATTCATAAATTGTCCGTTCGTCAGTCAAGACGTGCAATCTTCGGTGATACTCGCGTTGCATCAACGCTCACTCTTGAGCGCCGCATCATTGAAGATACTCAAAATAATAACACGCACGCACACACACACACACATACACGTACGCACACACCCTAAAGATTCTCTTTTGCATACATTACCGTTGCAATACGTTCGACCTAATTTCGTTTTATTAATTAGCACTTTAGAGCCACGACACTCGCTCGATGCCAGAGAGTCGTGCGCGCACTCAACACTTCACGGAGAGTAATTAACGAAGATTCAGTGCGTTTCCGGTAAAAGAAATACTCGGCTTTTGAAATTGCTAGCATCGTGCTCGTGTGCTTATGATAACGATTGATTTTTAAATGTTTCGCGATCGTCGATGCACAGGCAACTGCATCTTGAACTCGACGTTGCATAATGTGACAAGTTTTACACACGATTGAACGGAAGACGGTAACATGCGCGTAAAAACGGCGAATCTGCTTTTCTTTTTCGGTCGCGACACGCTTAACGCGTTCAATGCTCGCGAGTCTTTCCATATTAATCCTTTAAGAACGAGTGTTCTTAAGCGTCACACATGTGTGTGTAACAGTGATAATTTTTCTTCTTACGTCCACATAAAATGTACAAACTCTGTTTTACACTGCTACATAAAGAAATGAAATGGCCGTGGAGAGGATTTACCGAATAAACTGGAGTAGTAAACGTGTTAAATTGTGTGGATCAAAGAAAATCAAAGGTGAAATATTAGTGCAAGAAAAGTACATTAATTGTTCTTTGATGCAAGATAGTCGTAACATGAACGTGTCAATTAGTGTTTTAAGTAATCTCATTATGCCAATACATTAATAAATTAATAATATACGTGTTAAACTAAATACACACAAAATTGACTTTGTTGGAAAGCTTGAACATTTGAGGTTTCGTGTCACATTTTTTCTAATTTATGGGGAGATTTTAATTTATTTATAATATTTCCTCAGAAATAATTGAAATGCCATTTAGTGATATGATATTTTAGTTTTAAACAAGTTAGAAAATATCTGCATAAATCTAAACATTTGATATTTGATATTGATTATCGATATCTAAGATGTCGGCGAGTAACTGTTCAAGCTGTCGCTGTCAGTAGTCTCGTAATTATGATGTGTTCCAGCGCATTTACTATTTTAATCTTATTCGAGACTTGTTATAACAGCCGTGTGCAAAATTAATTAATTTAATATAAGAACACATATTCGAGATAAATATGGATTCGTATTTATTCAAGTTGATTTATTAAAGGAAACACGTGCGATTGTCACAACTTGTAATATTGTCACTAACTGAGACACTCACTTAATATTATATTTTATGAATTACTTGTCAATGAATGACTGCCTGGCTAAGCAGATTCGATTTGCTCACTTGCTAATCCCGTTCTTAAAGAGTTCATTATCGGGTCGATGGTCGTGCCGATTCGTGATACGTTACGAACGCTGCGTCATCCGCGTGACGACATATTATCCGGTATGATTGTGGAAATGAGCGGTCGCGCATCCCGACGCAAAAATTCGAACGATTTGCATATCAAGAAATCAGGCCGTTCTCTATAAACCCTCTCGGCATTGTAATTTCCAGCGTAATGCCTTGCAGCTGCAGATACACTCGATGTAAGTGGAATGCAACAGTGCGTATCATGCGGAGTACTCATTCCGCGAATCATCATTCCATTCAACGGCATTCGACTTGCGGAAGTTACGTCTGGAATTCCTACGCGGAAGCAAAGTGCACTGCAGTAAAGTTCGTTAAGGGGCCACTTTATACATAGTGACTCGTATTCATGAAAGTGCGCTATCGATTTGCGTTCCTACGGGGATACCACTTTTGTGTGCGCTCGAGATATCAGCGCGGCCGAATAACGAAATCAATATATCTCGTAAGTTTTAAAATATATTACATTTCCTCAAGTAATAAAGGCAGATGACAGGAGAAAGGTTTCTTGTCTTCTTCTTAACACAATATACAAGATCAAAATACAAATTTCAGATCTTAACACCGAAGTTACGACGAAGTGTGTTGTACGACGTGCCTACGTCGCGGTCGCTACTTACGCAACATGTCGCATGTGACGCACTCCCGCGTGTAAAATAAATGTAATCCACAACTTGGTCGGCTCGGAAATAAACAAATGTTATTCCAGGCGCGGAGTTAACGGAAAGGATAGGAGAAAAAAGTGAAAGGAAATCCCGGTTGTATCACGCGATCGCGCGTTCTAGAATCGCTCGCGACGAGTCGGCCAGAACGGGGCGAGGCGTAAATTTCTGGCGGAAATATGACGAAATCTCCAAACATCCGTGCCGAAAATTATGTTTTTATGCGTGTTAACTCAGCCACGTTATTACATAGCGGGCATACCGCCCTTTGGATCGCTGGTATGGCGGCTGGTATGTCCATGTATGTACGTGTAACATACCGAAAGGTATGGTATTCGGGTCATTTATGGAAATTTGACGGAAAATAAATGCAAGCATCTTATCAGCTATTCATATTACTTTCGTGTCGCGAAATTACGCGACGCCCGTGTGTTACGAGCCTCCCTCTTATCTTCCTCACTCTCCGCTCCGCGACAAGAAATTCCCACCCTGACCTGATTCCTCGTAAAACAAACATTTGCAGACTACCGCGCGTGCTAAAGCGGTTCCGATGTCGCCAGTATCGGCGGCGATATTCAATCTGACGGCGGATCGCGCAGCTTTAACACTCCCGAATTCCGCACGGAGAAAAAAGATCGATTGCGCTAAAGCGATGCCACGCTTTTGAAAACTTTACCGACGGAATACTGACCTTTCTTCTGCAACATTTACGTCGTATATTGATTGCACAAAATTATGAATACTTTTGCACAATGAAGGAGTACATACGAAGATGAGTTGTTTGCATTGCTCGGTTACTAAGACGATAAAAAGAACATTGCTGTACCTTTACAACTAAATTTAGAAGCTTAAAAATATATATTAGAAGGAGTTTTCTATGTATGCGTGGTTAGATTTTTCGCTAATGAAAGAAAAAAAGAAATATGTGCTTATTTAACATAATGTTTGAACGACCGCTTCTATGTTACTTTTGGGGTTTGCCATTCCCTTAATAAACGAGTCTCGAAGGTATTTTTGTTGAAGGAAACGGAATTTCTGGTTTACACAAATATTCGATTCGAAGAACCAGAAATGCCGTCTCCTTTAACCAAAACGAATCTTTGTTCAGTCATCGTCACGTTAATTTAACCGATCTTTATTCTCCGTGCACAATACACGATGGAGAAACAATAAAGCAGCTCAAAGCAACGAACGGTTAACATACACCGGTCGGTGTTACAACGATGGCGATATACAAAAGTCTCCGCTTGAGACGCAGAGCGCAATTTATACGACATATCGACTCTGGCGGAGCAATCTGGGAAAAGTACGCGGGAAGAACACGCTACAGTCCGAAAAGAGCGGGTCACAGTGCGACACGGCTGATTAATAGGTTCCTCCCGAAATTTCAAGCTCGCAACGATTAATTCGCCGGCCGTAATATTAGCGAATTTTCCGGCGATCGCGCGTCGAAGCCGAAATTTACATGTCGCACGAAATTCACGAGCACCTCGCGATAATTAGTCGCACCGATCACCCTTTTATCGATCCCGCCGCGTGCACCGGGCTCGGCTATATTATTTTACGGACGTGTCAACGTGCGCTCCCCGAGAGCGCGCGCTTCCGCGCGCCAGTAAAGCCGTTTTTAATTACCGAGTCTTAATTTTCCGATAAATACGACCGATCAAATTTGGTAATTACGAAATTACCAAGTCCGACTGACCGTATTTATCCGTCAGGTCGACGAAACGTCTGCTCGGAGCTTGCTGTTACGGGATATACAGCGCTCGGTGAAAACGCATCGCGTCCACCGGCCGATGCGCATGCATTACGTTTCCGGAGCGAACCGCGTCGCTGCAACGCGCAACGCCACCGGTTTGCCTCCCTCTCTCTTCCTCTCTCTCTTTCTGTTTCTATCAGCCTGTCTCTCTCCCACTGTCACTCTCTGTGAAAAAGCGTCCTTCTAACAGGAAATCATCCGCTTCCTGGCGAACGTGCGTAACGATTACACCGGAGACTGGATGGCTCGAGCCATCGAACTGGCGAAACGCGGTAACGCCGCCGCAGCAGTTTGAAGATTAGTTTAACCCTTTGATCGTCGTACTAATTCGTCACTATCGTAAGCCTTTGATCGTCGCGTACTAATTCGCCGCTATCGTACAGATACAAGCCAGGCACGCGCGCGCACGCATGCCTCGACGTTGCCCTCCGCTGTTTACGCGTTCCCGCGTTGTTCTTCAAAATCGCGAAATCCGAAATTACTTCGCTCGCTGATCTTTATTATTGTTACAAGGAAGCATTTCTTGATGTGTCCCGTCGCTTCTCCGATAAAATAATATTCTCGTTTCTGCCGATCTGTAATTAAAATGTATTTTCGAGCGGAGCCATATTCCTAATCGCTTTTTTTCTTCTGCTTCACTTGAATCCATCGTCTTTCTGAAAATATTTATTGATTATCGGTATTTGAGATCAGTATTTTTAGCGTAACGACAGTGGTAAAGGATGACGCGGAACAAATCACGTTCGAATCACGTTTGAATCTTGCACGTATGAATCTTTCTGTTCACAAATTATTTTAACATATTGCAAATTGGAAATGTTGATTCACTTTCTTGACAAAGTAAAACAGGGCGCATTTGTAGATCCTATTTAGTATCCTTTTATCAGGAGAGAATAATGAATACTTCTGAATAAATATCAATTTCTGGGGATTAATGCTTTGATAAAGTTGATGTATTTTAACGAATATCATATTGAAAATGTTACTAGTATATTTATGAATTGTATATGTTCTAAGTTTGAATAAAATAGCACAACTACATTCGGTTCGCGATATATTAATATTGACTGGAAACCATAATACTAACGAAAATTTTATACACTAGTACTTATATAGTACCTACGATAAAACCTAAATCACCAATGAAATGTTTTAATCAAATGAAAAGTTTAATTGGGTCTCTGAAAGCTCTCTAAGCATTGAAATCGTAAATAATTCGGATAATACTTTGTTCGCCGAACTACGCATCCTCAAGGAGTCGTTTCTTCCCGTTAGGGAGAGGTAACGAGCGAGGATACGCAAGACACCGAGCTCATTTCGTTCACGAATTCCGTTCTCGTATTTGCGATAGCGTAGGCGTCGCTTTTTTGTCTCCCATTAAAAAACAAAGGGGAGGACATTGCATGGGATTAATTAAATAAATGGTGAGTGCTGGCATTCATTGGAACGGTAGAGTGTAATCGACGCCAGGAAGGAAGGAAAGTATAAAATAGGAACGTGAGAGAGAGAGAGAGAGAGAGAGAGAGAGAGAGAGAGAGAAGTTGGGGAGGAAAGAGAAAGAGAGAGAAAGAGAAATCATATACAATGATGTTTATCTCGTCTTTATACTATTTTATCACGATATCCAGCAACGAAATCTCAAAATTTTTCTTAATACGATGCATTCCCAAATTTGTTCTAAAATCGGAGATTATGTGTTTTGACGGATTGTGATATACGTATAATATAATACAATATAATAACACATATATATATATATATAATCAGAAACGCACGCCTGTGTCATGCTCTAGTAAAATAAAAAATAAAATTCTGTATGTGAGACATAAAGTTACAAACAGAAAAGAAAAATATTGAGAAAACGTTGAGTTTCTGACTTAGAATCCTGTGTTTGAAACATTTAAATATATACTTTTAACTTGAATATGCATAAGTTCCGGCATAGGTTTCAAATAATCAAACTAGATCCGAACTAGGCCCTAAGAAATATTTTATGTGGTCTGTAATTCCCTGTTCGCGTAATCCACAGATTTAATTATCTTCTAATAGTACCATTATCAGGTGCTATTAGATTACACCGATCCGGGAATGATATGATATGAATATTGGATATGACGGAATGCAGAAATACCCTGTGTTACAGGCGCATTAGATGTAACCTGATTACGTCACTCATGAGATTTTGCGATAATAATAGTAGTGATGATTCACGAAAATAATACTGATAACAATAATAATAATACATGAGAATAACGGTGGTAATGGTAGCGATACTAATTCGTCGGAAATAATAATCCGGACTTGAAATCCGATCGGAATGAACTCTCGGCATGTTCCGTGCGTCGCGCAAGTAGAATATTTCTTCAGCACTTAACACGTTCGAAACTTCTCTCCTGTAAGTGCAATAATTAGGAGTTATGGCAAGGATGAACAGCAACTAAAAAATTTATGGAAATGAAAACGAAGGGGTTTCATCCAACTTTTAATGCGCTCTACGTCGACATACCGTCCATATTTCTCGGACAGAAATTAAATTCTGCGGCATAAATTTCGCAAGAGTGCTGGAATTCCCAGATAGCTGACACGTACAGGAATATGTTAGATATATCGCAGTTTGCATTCTTTTTGCGTCTTCGATTTTAAAATATTGCTTCTCGCGACAGCGTTAATTTTTCCTAAACTGTCGTCGCCCTTAACTGCGGTAAGATCTCCGTCTCGAATTCCATCGTGGAAATTTGATGTCGCGCATAGTCGCGCCGACTCTCTCGGGGGAATCGTCAATCATTTATAAACTCCTCGACGAGCAAAACGTTCGAGACCTGCGCACTATTGGTCTTTAATTTCCGCGATTATCCGCGTCCGCGTTTGTGATCCGAATCCTGAGCACTCTCCCTTCTTTAGCTTTCAACTTTTTTCTTTCTTTTCAAGATTGCTTCTCTGTCTCCCCCTCACCCCTGTGTTTCTCATTCGCGCCATTCATTATCGTAATAGAGAATAATTTCTTAGAGCTCGGCCCTGTGACGGCTTACAAGGCCGATCCGCCCGCGAGATTGAGGTCGGTTCGAATCGAATACAAAAGATAGAAAGAAAGCGGTAAGTGCGGGATGGAAGAGGGTGTCCTGCGGAAATTGAGGAATAACGATCCCCGGGGACGAACGGGATGAGACGGGACGAGACGGGAGAAGTATTTCGTTACCTCCTTGAATTTCCCGGAGTTTCTTCGTATTTTTACGATCGGCGTCTATTAATCGCCTCCCGCAGACGTGAAAATCCGTCGCACGGCTATAATGCGATTTTAATTAGTTGTCGTACACTTATTGTCGCAGGGAATTGCGAGAGCAAAGAAGAAGCATAATTTCCTGAGCGAAAGCTCGAGTAAGATCTAATGTACGTATCGCGTAAAGCGTGTTTACTTTTATCTAACTTAACACGGATAAAATTGCGATGTATTTTTGCGCTACCTGTCGCGTAATATATTAAAAATCAATCTCTTATGTGTCCTGACGCATATAAAACGAAAATGCATCTATTGCTTGGTAATGCAATATAAAAACGTCTCGACGTCTTTTCACAAGCGAGACTTTTCGCTGAAATTTCCGTTCCCATTTACACAGAATAAAAACAAAACCGGCCGGCCATACTGCACAGACACACGCTGCATTAACGACATTGTACTTCCAGAGCATATAAATTTAAACGTGTCAGTTAAATGTGTCACGTTTGAAAAAAAGAGAGAAAACAAGATGGAGGGCACAGAGAAGCACGAATAATCAGTTTTACTCACTGCCACCTCGATGTCGCGAAAATCAGCCGGTGGAACTGCGACGCGACAAAGATTCGACATTTCCTCAATAAATATTTATATCTAGCCGCGAATTCTGACAATTCCCCGCGCTTCCAGCACGATTCGTCGCTATTTCCATCGAGGATAATTAGTTTCACGTGCCGTCACCACAGTCGAGGAAACAGCCCCCAGGTCTTGCACGTTCGAGAAACTTTTCGTGCCGTTATTCAATCCCCCGATGAGCACGATTAAGAGACTTTTCCGAGCTTAACTTTGAGCCGCAAGCTAGTCAAAGAGGCGTTTCGATCTACCTCCAGCGACTCTGCCTTTTGCTTTCCCTTCCTCTCTTTCCCCGTCCTCTTCCTTACCCTTCCCCTTTCCCCTTGCCGCCCTTCACTGGCGACTTTCTCTTGCTCTCGGTCGTATCTCGCGTTTCTATGCAACGTGCCCTTTCTGAAATTAGTATAATTAGCTACAATTCTGACTGGAATTAAAGTTGGGGATAAGATTACTTCTGTTCTCCCAATCTCATCCCCCTCGGGCGTCACGCGACGTCTCGCTTCTTTTTCTCTCGGAGTTGAGGCACAACAAAATGAGATGGAGTCAGATATAACTAAAGAGAGAGAGAGAGAGAGAGAGAGAGAGAGAGAGAGAGAGAGAGAGCGAGGGAGAGAGGGGAAGGAACTTTAAAAATACAATCCTTACTCTGAAGAGACAATAAATCAACGCATAATGTAAATATTCAGAAATAGATATTTGTTTTTACTCTCTTCCCGTTTTATTTAATCCCAACTTCTCTCTCTCTCTCTCTCTCTCTCTCTCTCTCTCGTTCGTGACATATTATTCTAAATATTTCGCATCGCGCGTTTTTTGCATTTAGCCGCGCAAGTGCACAAAGGCGCAAATATGAAAATAAGTCGGGACGCAAGTCGCGAGGACGCACAGACATACTTTTCATGTTAACTCCTGCTGTGAAAACACGCAACTTGTTATTTGACTTGCTCGTTTATTGGTTCTGCATAACCCGCGCGCCATTTCGTCACGACTGTATGAAGCCGAAAGATGACGCAAGAAGAGAAGGTGGTTTTCCAAGAGAGACAAGTCTCGTTAAACTTTGTTTCAAGTTGACACGGGACTATCTTTGCGTGTGTCGATGCTCGCCCGCAACAGCCTCTCGCGCCGGCTTCTCTTCCGCCGACACATAGCTTCCTCTCAATATGTGTTTACCGTTCCGCGTCGAAGTAACGCTGGTGCTGGCGACGGCCGAGGCGAGAGTTCGTGTTTCATGGAGACTCTCGCCCTTGCGGATTAATGCGCGTTATCACCGGTAGATGTTCGACTCAATATACGACGCAGGTAAATATTCGCTATGGGACCTCCGGTGCCACGAGGTTATCTCGGAGCTCTTTCCATTTCCATCGTGCTTGCGAGGGGGTGGAAGGCGGCAACGAAATAATGACGCCGCCTCCCCGGCAGCCGGCGATCTCGTTTTTCTCTTAATGAGAAACACACCTTCATTACCTGCGCGGTGAAACGCCGACAAACGGACCTTGTCCTCCATTTCGGTGGTCCTCCAGCTCTTTCGCACACAGAATCTTTATCGCTCGGACGTCCCTTGTAATTCGATATAACTTGAGCCACTCGCGTATGTTCGAACGCGAAGCTTCGGAAAATCCGCCCGCAAAAATGCGTGATCTTCGCTCATAAGTTACAGCTAATCAATGCATGCAATTAAAAAGAATTATGGACGATTTCGTTTCGAATTCCTTTGAGCTTTCCCGAGCAACGGAAGAGGAAGCAAATAAGAATTATAATTTACGATGTTTTGATAATAAGCTGTTTTTTTATCGAGATATATGTGAGCAATTATTTTATATTTATTATATGTAATATAGTAAGGGAGACGCGAAATAACACATTTATACGAAAATCAAGCTCTACAATATAAGACCTATAAGAGCCGCGTGGATGTCATACGAAAAATTTATTAATACTTACATAATAACTTTATATTTTACAGTAAATTAAAATCATCACAGAGAGACGCTTCAGTCCCCTTTTGAATCTTTCTCAATGTAACAAAATGCATGAATCACATATCGATAATAGAATAATAAATAAAAAATTATCCAGCAAATAATTCATCCCGTCCGTTAGCAAATTTTTTCAGTTGCGATATTAAAATTCATATATTTCGTCACATTAAAAAAGTTCCAAATAGAAATAAAAGGTCTAAAAAGTCTAAAACGTTAATTTATTATAAGGTATAAAGTTACTGTGTAACTATTAATAAATTTCGCATCTAACGCACGGCTCTTATAAACATCCCAAGAATTTGATTCGATATCAGAGAGAGAGGGGGAGAGAGAGAGAGAGAGAGAGAGAGAGAGAGAGAGAGAGAGAGAGAGAGAGAGAGAGAGAGAGAGAACCTTTTCTCCACTATATTTTATATTTATAAAATGTTACACATTTGTTCATCATCATTTTCGGAGATGCAATAATATATATGGAGTTTTCTCGGAATATATATCGTAAATCATTTAATAATAAATATCAAAGAAAGCGCTTAGGGTAATTCACGAAAGGAGAACTCGAAAACTTAAAAGGATTCTGACTGCCTTTAAAAGCATAAATATTAACGATCATTACTCGTTGGATTAGAAACAGAAAGGCGAGGAAGTTGTGGATCGTTCTCTTGTTTTTGCCGGTCGAGTTTACTCGTCAAAGCGAGCGCCCTCGGGAACTGATTAAAAGCCCTTTGAAAAGTTCCTTGATTAAAAAGTTTCCAAATACAGGACACGAGTTATTGAACACGAAAGTTTCCATGCAAAGATGGAGAATTTTCAGTCTCTCCAAATACAGATCAGATCACTTGACCGTAAACATTTAAACGATTTATCGCTCGGCGCATTTTGTAATATCTCGATAGTTCCTCAGCTCAGTAATTTAATAATGAAGAATGCTCTTAAACAATCTGATTTAGTGTAATTTTGTTTGCCTATTTGTTTACCTATTTGTGGCGAACAGTAACTTCAATTTTCCATAGGAATGTCAAGGTATCCGATAGAAATGTCAATTAAAATTTTCAATGTCAATAAAAATTAAAATTCCAATATTGTCGAATATATTTCCCGTATATTTTCCCGAACTACTGATCTCGCGTCTTAGTTCTATGTATTAATAATTGTTTGTGTTAATTAGTATACTATTATGTATTAATTTGTTTAGCAACATGTCGCTGTGAAGAGAGGAGGAAGAAAAGAAGATGAAAACAACTATTTAAATAAAATGCTCAAACTGTAGTAAGTGTGAAAGGCTTTAAAGTACTTTAGCCGAACAAAAGCGTATAATTGATGCAAACTCCTAAGAGGAGAAATTTGCTGCAAGGGCGAAAGCGAACGGCCGAATCTGTCTGATCTACGAGACTGCTGAAAATGGAACGGGCGGCGCGTGCCAAACCTTCCTTCACCCCTTTCCATACCTCTATCTCTCCTCTTTTCTTCACGGGGTTCGAAATAAAATTAAAGAGCGACGTTCACGACTTCTTGAAGTCAATGTGGTCGCAGCAGCACTGGTAGTCGGCACCAAATACCCCGGTTTGACGGCCGAATCTCAAAATACTTTGAGATTTGAGAAAATCAGTGGCGGCGGTAAAACGCGTCAGCGGAAACCGAAACCGGGCATGTCGCGCTCTCCTTCCGGGCTCTGCACTCTCTGACCTCCGATAAAAGAGAGAAAGAGGTCAAAGGGAAAGAAAGATCGTGCTCTCTCTCTCTCTCTCTCTCTCTCTCTCTCTTCGAGCGAGAATTTGCCGCTTCCATTAGCGCAACAGCCAAGCCGAGAGGCTTGGGGGTAAATATTTGCCGGATAAAAACGGAATACCATTAAACGTGGTCGATGGCCAGGCGGCGGCGGGCGCGCTTTATTACGATCGTGCGCGCGGGTACGCTCTTGCAACGACTCGAAAATACTCTTCGGACGTGTGTAGTAACTCCTGTAACAGGTCGTCCTGCCGGTATATTTATACGGCGCAATTATTCCGAAGAATTTACTCTTGCGAGTGAAAGCGCGCACCGATGACCGGGGCCGGCGCGTCTCGTGGGCGGAAGTTGCGATCCGAAAACTTTCCGAACGGAACGGGACCGGCGCCGAACTAAGTACATAAAGCACCAGCTCGATAAATAAGTAGCACGGCCAGAATTCTCTAACTCGGACAATAAATTCCGCTCTGTTACGAATACCTCTCTCGCGCTTCACGCTCGCTCGGAGTTCACTTTCGACTTGTCTCTTAATTAATTAAAAGTTACAGCGGCAGGTATTTCGCGAAACTGTTCGCGCAGCGGTTGTCCCGCCGCCGCTATGCATCGATAGTTATCACTTGGAAATATCTTAACACATTGCCAAGCGTGTGCGGTTAAATCCAAGCGTTTCATAATTTCGATCGATGAACGACGAATGATGAATAAATCTACCTTCTCATTCTCCGCTGTATCAACGTTTAGGATAAACATGAGAAACATCAATAACGCTGTGCATCTGAAACAAAAGATAGCATTCGATGTCTAAAACAAAGATAACGCCGGCAGGCATTTGTTTTGAGTTTATCTGTGGAAAATACGCACGCTCTGAAAGTGAAATGTTGCTGGCGTGTGCGACTATACGATTGCACAGTGCAATAATTGTAGCTAGGGAAATTATTTTTGCAGCGAGTACTATAGTGATGGTAATTATAACTTTATACGCATATTCCATTACAATTTGCTTGTTACTACGGCAACAATTGATTCACGCTTTAAAAGCGCAGTTATTTTCGTTGTCAATCGTATTCTTTTGTCCTTGTAACAAAGAAATGGTAATAATACACATATGAAATAAACATGGGAGTGTTTCCACTGAAAATCAGCGAATATTCATTAATTATCGGTGCTTTTACGGGTTTAGTCGAAACATTTTACCGATTCATTTTAGAAGAGTAATTATTAGGTGTACAAATAAATAGTTCAAACTTTTTTAAACGGCTAAGAAATTAAGTTTAAAATAATAAAATTTTCCCGCTCTTTTACGGTTATATAGTGTTGACATACAGCTATTAAAAATTACATTTAGTACAGAGAATTGGATTATTTATTTGTACACTTAATATTTTCGCCATCAACTATATCTCTTTCCTAACGAACATAGTAACGAATAGTAACAGATATATATATATATATATATAGTTATTACTATCACTATAGAGTGTATCTCTAGTGTGCGGACCATATATTAAGTACAGTTCGTACAATTTTCTCCCCTTGAATTGAGAGAAAAAATTAATTTCATAAAAATAATTGTGTTATAATTTAGTTTTCGATAATAGAGAAATATGACGAATTTTCTCCTTATGACGAAATTTCGTGCTCTTCGTTCTCATGTCGCGAAAATCAGGGGGTTCAAAGCAGAATATATCATGGCCAACGCAAAAACCATGCGATATCCATCGCTCAATCAGGCATAATTCGAACGGTCGGCTGGTGTATTTGCGTTTGCCGTGTTACTCGAAAATAATCGCGAGGACTCCATCGAAAATCGCACGGTTCTTCCAGCACAATCGCACGTGTTAGCGTTATACGCGCGCGAGGATCCTGCCGGTATACGAACCGAGTGATATCGCATTTTCGTACACACGCTCTCACCGTTTGCGGAGTTTGCGCCGGCATAATCTGATTCCATCCGGAGAGAGTCTGGGCTTTTGTCGCGCTAGCTCGTCGGCGTAAGCGCAATCTTTCAGGTTTACGATGGAACTTCACGCGTGTTATCGCACGGGTTAAATAAATACCGTCATCGGCGATCCTCTCCTCTCCTCTCGCTCTCCCCGTCCCCTTGGCCCCTATGCATCCTGTCAATGGAGTCACGCGAGAATTCGCGCCCAGGCGCGAAGATTAAATGCGGCGAGGCGACGATCGCGTCCGGCCGCCGCAAGGATCAGACGCAAATCGCGAATTATCGCTGAAGCTCGAATCCGCGCGTCAACAAACGGGCGTTAGTTACGTCCGTTCGCTAATATTGACGCAGCGTTAATACTCCGGGTCGTGATCTATTATTCCATTAAACAAGCTTTCACTCCGGGGAACATTTAGCAGCACGCGCACAATAATTTCAGGCTCGTTCCGTTCGATCGAATGCGAATCGCGGGCGTTCCTCGTGCCCGCGAGAGCTTGTCGCCGAGCTTCCTCTGGTACAACCGACGAGTACTACATGTATGAATATCGCTACCGGTAGCAGTCTGGCGTTAGCTCCTCCCTCCTTCCGCCGCCCCCTCGCAACGAGGAAACTTTTCCGCCTCGAAGCCCGAGTTAAATTGAAAGCGATCTCTCTATCTTTCTCCCTCGCGCGCGTACAAAATCGTCCGTCGCGTGGGCACAAGTCGCCTGAGCGCAGCGAGAAAATAATTGTGAGGGTAAGCGTGTGCCGATGATCTGGAGCAGTGTAAAATAGAAGCTTCCACGACGACGGCGAGCGCCGTACCGGGGTGGCCCGGAGACCTTCACCAACCCCGAATTCGAATGCACGGAAACTACACCGGTGGCGCGCGCGCTCGCTCGCGATCGAAGCGCGCCAGCGACCTGCCCCGGGTGGTGGCCGTTCCCCGGGGAATTTAATCGCGCTGGATAAAAATTTATTCGTTTATTGGCCGGCCAAAGCCGATCGGCGAATTGGATAGGGAGATATTTTAAAGTTTTATTCACGCTGAGCGAGTTTTCATACGCCCGGTGAAACCGGTAAACATGCCGGTGTCCGCCCGATGCGCCGGCGATTACACCCGGATAAATGGCGGACCTACCGCAATTACGGCTTTTATTAAGGATACGCCACGGCGAGGCAACCCTCCACTTGCACCTCGCTTCTTTTCAAACGGAGCGAATCGCAAAAGCGGATATATATGGCGAGCGGACAACGTCGTCTTCTCTAGCCAACTCTTTCCAATGCTTATACGGTATCTTTAATATTATAACATTTAAAAAGTATGCCATTTTGATCCAATGGAAAGGTGCATCTTTGTACGTAATTAATGATGAATTTATTTTCATGCTTACGACTGAAAATGGGTATTCAAGAAATATTGCGGGAATACACGAAAGAGATACATTGTTTTAACATGTTCGCTACTCTTTTAAAATGAATCAGTTAAAAATGTTTCTGTGCTTGCATCAATGAAAACGGTGTTTCCGCGGTAATTGGTGATTTTCAATGAAGAAATCTTCGCTTTACCTTTTTGTTTTATACGTCTTTTATACGTTAATTTCGATCAGTGAAAGCAAGACTTCACTGCAACATCTGTAGCACACAAATTCTCCCCACGCTGTACCGAATGTAACATTCTGCGTCTACGACGGTGGAATTAACGAATTTTATGCGTCTCGCGTGCGATCACGCTGTATTTGCAAACCGCATTAATAATGAGAACAGTCGCTACTATTAACTAACCCTTTCTCAGCAAAATTTTATTCATTGGCTATATTTGCAACCGAACCATCAGTTTTAAGTAAAGCAATTTGAAACAAACGAAGTAAAAGAAGATTACAGTAGAGATGTGCGAATCAAGGATTTTTATGTCGAATCGAATCTCATTTTTTAAATTCGAATTCGAATCGAATCGAATGAAATCGAATGGAATCATTAAAACACTTAACATGACTATTAAACACGCAAATAATGATGGAAGATTTTAATATAAAAGGGAATATTGATAATGTAATATCATCTTAAAGTAAAATATATATTTAAATAATTAAAGTAATTTATAATTAAGTTATTAGTTATAAGTTAAGTTAATTACAAGTTAAAGGTTCAAACATACAGGCCCAGATGGCCCGTTTTATAGCTGACAAACACAAACGACAATGTATTTGATTTCTATTCGAATTATTCAGATTCGAATCATAGAGATTCGGATTCGAATTCGAATAGTTCGCACATCTCTACAAATCAGTGAATACACTGATTGTACTTAAGAGAGCACCAAAACGTTACGCACCGATCTCGCACGAGAGACCAACGTCACGTATATTTGACAGTAACAACTTTCCATTCCATATTCATACAAACAATATTAAGTCAGTTTTACATTGTTACATAAAAAGATGCAGAGTCTATGGAGACGGCTTGCGCAATGAAATAGCGAAATTATTAATATCATACGGTTCTCTTCGAACTCGCAATTTTGACATTCCGTGAGCACTGTACGCGATTATGATTTAAATTTTCATGGATTGCTTCAAAAGATCTTGACAACTCATCTAAAACTTTTTGAAGCATCTCCTGCCAGCTCACTATATTCGTGGATATTTCAATCCCGAATTTATTTGAATATTCCTAGAAATATATTTCAATTATTATTATTATCCTAATTATTATTACAGCGATATAGATCTTCGTGATACTTCATTATTTCCCTAAATATCTCTCTGTTGTTTTCCCATTACTATCCGTGCATCATCACTAATTGTACTACTCGTACTTGCGGTAGACGCGATTAAACGGAGTCATGTGCCTGATCGTTCTTTAATTATACGTTGCTTAGATTACGCCGGGCGGGAAACAACACGAGCGAATTAACATTAACGAATACGAACTAATGTTAATTCTTTCGCAGCCACGAACTCGCCTCGAGTCCCGTTCAACCCGAATCTGTTCGCGCTACGCGTCACGTTCTCGCGCGTCGCAAGCAAAACTTTAACGGGCCAATTAACGCGTCCGGAATCAACGGCGGTAACGTTTGCAAGAAACGACCGTGTTTTCCCGAACCCCGCAAACTTGCCGCGCACGGTTTAATCAGCACGCGCTAGCCGTATAATTGCGCGAATTACGCAACCCTCGGACAGACAAGAGAACGTTGCGCGATCCGACGCGCTTAACTCCTTCCTGCTCATTATGAAATATAACGCATTACATTGCGTTAATTCTTGAGGGAGTGGTGCTTTCGCAATCTCGGCTCGTTAGCGCCGTCAAATGACGGAACCATCGTTCAAAGTCTACGGCCGAATCGTAAGGGATGTTCCATTTTCTAAAAATATATCAACACGTGAACTGCCATGTCAGTCGTATCTGGTTGATCAACAAATGTCCGCGGAAATCTTGTTACTCGTTTGTAGTCTTATCTATCATATTAAAAATAATTTTACTAAATACTTATAAAAATAACAAATAGAAAAACTAAAATATCGGTAATTATGTAAAAAACAAGTCGCACATATCTGAGATTTCTTTACTGTTAATATACGTTCTGATATTTTAAACTGCCGCGGTGTAGAGAAATATTGAATTTGGTACCTAAAAATATTCAAGTTGTTGCTCTCTCTGAAAGAGCATATTAGATTGTTCCCGAAATATCAGATTCATGGTGGACGTGGTACCAACTTGGAAACTACTTAAATCAAACTGCTATACGAGTTATGTTATAAAGAATGAAATTCATTTGTATATTTTAAACCATGTCGGGGTTGCATACAGTTTACAAGCTGTGTCACTTTAAAGTATTATACTTTTCTCCTTTATTATACTGAGTTGTTATCATTCCAAACATATCAGTCATGTTGTCGTTCTTCGTTTGCGTTTCTTATGTTTACACGAGCTACTTCCCGTGAAAATATCCTTCGAATCTTTCGCCTTATCCAACTTGATGAGTCTGACGTATACTAAAATAACAGATCCTAAAAAACCAGTGCGAAAGTTTGAGTTTAGAAGTGTAGCAGCATTTTTATAAAGAAATATTTTTATGTTTAAGTCACTTAAGCTCAAGCCTTGCGAAGGGTTATTTGCTCTTTTTTTAGGATCTGTCATTTTAGTACACCACATGATAGACTTATCGATTCAAAAAAGCGAAAGATTCGAATATATGCGACAAGCTGTTTGTGGACTAAAATGTACTTAGGGAGATTGATATACGTAAATAAAAAATGTAAAGAAAGAAGAACAGCAATATGATTGGAGTAAAAAAATAAATCATTTTCGACATAATAAAAACTTGAAAAACTTTAATGTGATCGCGGAAACTGTATATGACTCAAATAATTTTACAATAAATTTTATTCAGATCCCTATCGTTTACAACATATATTAAAATCATAGAGATCCCACCTTCTCTGGACGTGTAATTTTTTTCTATACAATTACCAAAGTATCACTAAAATAACGTAACAATAAAATAACGTAACAAGCCTGGTGAAACTCAGGCGTAAATTTAGCGTAACAATCACTGAATGCATCGTTGAATTGCGGTAATTAGAAAAATATTAAAAAAACAAATGTCTTCTTCTTGTTTTACGTCGTATTGGAATTTATATTAGGTTTTGGGCTAACAAGCGATTGAAACCCGATCGCGACGACCGGGAAATTTGCGTAATTTTGGCCGTGCACGATCGCAAAAATGACACTGACGCTTTTCGATTCGATCCCGTCGATTGCTACGCGACAGTAACGACGCGACATCAAATCGAAGCGCCAGCGACGCGTACACTTCGTTGCTACGATCCGCGAAATTAGCAGCGATGCACCAGCGATTTTCCATCCCGTACTTTTCTAAAGGTACGTACCCCTTATTTTCGCGGCGCGCGAATACACACGATAGCGTTCACTTCCCGCTGGTGGTGCTCTGTGTCGCTCCGAAATTGTTTTGCGCTTCGAAAAACGTGCGGTATCGCGTTCATCCGGAGATCTGATGCATCGCGTTGCGGCATTGCTGCACGTGCTGGAATAAACATCATATGACGTGTGCGTTTCGTGCAATGCAGGGTGCCCCCGCTTTCAACGAGTTGGACACGAGTACACGATTTTTTGTGTGTCCCCGCGTGCGCGCGTGCACACACACACATACACACACACACACACACACACACACACACTCATGTTGGTTAAATTCGTCCGTGTATGTTTCAAGCTATCGGTAACTTTAATTTAGCCTTCCATTCGCGTTTAGCTTTAATTTAGCTTTTCATCCGCGTCCGTCTCTTCAATTACAGACTGAATTGCATTCTTTATCATGTGTCCCGACGTATACATACCGCTCAACGTCCGCAACATTGTTCCCGTAACTGCCAAATTTTATTTTCTTCTTTCCTCGTTTTAGGACGTTGAGCGTAGCTGACTGATACTTTTATCATTCAGGTCGTTTGTGCTGAAATAAATTCGACAGCAGAGCGGATAAGTGGAAGTCAGTGCTCTCTCCTCGGAATACTTGACTAGAAGCAAAACTCTTTTTTTATCATAAGATAAATATATACCCCAATTAGCGGTCAAGTAATTTCATCGTGAAAATAAATTAATACATTAGTAACGTATATGTATATTCAGTTATGTATAAAGAATTGATTTCGTTGGAGAGCTTTTGAACATTTAGGATTTTAATCCTGTTATATTCTTTTAACTTAAGGAAATATTTTAATTTATTTATAAAATTTTCTCAGAAATAACTGGAGTATCATTTAGTAGCACGAAGTTGAAGAATATCTGCATCGCTATACGTAGACTCGTGATTTATTGAGGAGAACATGTACACAATTATCAGGAATTAGAATTACTGTCACTAATTGGGACACATTTATCTTATTATTCTGTTCAACAATGATACATTCAAGATCCAACCGTCCCGCAACGTCAAACATGACGAAAAAAATGAAAACGGAATCGAAAAGAGCTTAATACCGAACCATATCTTACGAATTGTGTTACATTATCGTTGAAATCGGCTAAACGAATATTACCGTAGAAGAGGTTTTTGCTGTAAAACATGAAAATCTGATAAATTCGGCACTGAGTGCGCTGATATTTCGCTGAGTGTAGCGACTCATGAACGATATTCAGACGAGAATTACGTCCTTAACGTTTTTGCAGATGCACGTCCATGTACAAGAGTAAGAATCACATTTTTCTATCGTATCACGACGTGTTCTACGCCCGTCGCCGGAGAAGATTTTTCGGTGCGTGATAAACCGAGTTCTCTCCGTGCGCCGCATGAAATTCCATTCTGAGCGTACCGTGAATATACGCTGGTGTGGCAAAAGTGAGCGCGCGCAGCATGTCGTAAGTCGAAAACTGTGACGCGACTGGATATTCCTTTTTCTAGGAGGACTTGGAACCTTGCGAGGATGCGGGACCGGCTCTCGTGGTACATGGTCTTCCTGATCCTGCCGACGATCCTACTAGCCAGGTCGCTCGATAAAGGTGAGCAGCGAAGAGCGAAGGCTTCTTTCGTTAGAGAGAAAAACTCAATAAGCAAGAAATTTTAGACCGACAGCTTGGAATATTGATTTCACATTTAAGTGATGTATTTCTTTTTCTCACTTAAGGAAATGTCAAATTTGACATACTCCAGAAGTGTCGATAATATATTCAGCATATACGAACTTAAATAAAATTCTTATTGAATATATTTTAAGTACATATAAGCTTATATAAAACTTTTCTATAAGGCACATATTTATGCAAGTTGATAGCTTGAGATGACAGTTTTGAAATTTTTTATCATTTTCGTCACACATTGAGCAATGCTCTAATTTCTTTTTCTCTTCCATCTTTATCGTGTAAAAATATTTGTAATTTTGTGCAATTAATATGATTATATTAATAATATCTAAATATTGTAGCAAGAAAATATTTTTTCGCCGTTAAAGTTTCTAGATAAGGCACTCCTTTAATATTTTCTAAGCATCTCTAAAATACTGTCATGCATATCACGGATGTCTTTCCAAACGTTGCAAAACTGCTTTAAAAACATTGAAGTATTAAAGTTGCTCGTAATATTGTTGAAATAACATCAACAATTACATTTCAGAAAACGTTACTCGCTCCATCAAATTTCACTCCAATAACATTCTGTCAATGTTGATTGTTTACTCATTGAAAATATATTTGTAATTTTGTAACACATTTTTCATACTTATACAATACTTTCTGCTGTTAAACGTATATGAAGAATAATTTTGTGCATTTATTAACAAATTGGATGCCGCGATTCATCGGTGACCGTGATACTACCGTGTCTCATTATACAAGGTGTTCAAAAAGTTCCGGTACGGCCGGGTAACTCTTGAAACATTGGTTACTTACGGAACTCACGTTATTACGTAACTTACGGAAGTGTAAGGTTCAATGATCTTGAAAATGACCTCTAGAGGTCAAAGGTCAACATGACTAAGGATATATTTGGACGTAATTTTTTACGCTCTTTCGATTTCCGCTATCAAAAACACATGCTTCTATTTGAAAAAACGGGGTTGACCTTCATTTGACCCAGAAGGTTACCTCAAGAGTTACCCGGCCGTACCGGAACTTTTTGAACACCCTGCATTATGGATAATTGTATTTGAAAAATCGGTTATGCACCCAATAGAGAGCCAATGAAACGAAGTGAACGATGTATGTGTCTCGAGTTACATTTATTTACCGTATCTTTGGTAACTCAAAAACGATTCAATCGTCGGATAAAGTTTTGCATAATCAACGAAAATCAATCGATCGATGTGTTAACATATTTTATGCAAGAATGCGCGGTTATACATTTCTTCATCTGTCCGTTTTCTCTTCAATTTCTCTTCAATTTTAACCAATAATAGCAACATAAAACATTTTAGTTCCTTTTTCCTGTCTATCTAATTTTCGCGTTTTCTTTTCCCTGTCACGTTTTAAATGTAAATCCTAATTAAAGTTATGATAAAAAAACGGAAACATCTGAACACTGAATTGTTTATATAATATATTTAAAAAATATTATCTTTTCTTACGTATTTGGAAAGAACAAATGATATCTTCACAATATCATTAAAAAGTATATTATTATACGTAAATACATAAAAGGAAAGAAATAAATACGTTAAGGAGAAAAATTAGGCACTATCAGCGTCGCTAATTTCCTCGTCGCGCAAGGAGGAAAAACAACAAATTCTTGATAATAATAAATATATATAATAAGTTAGATAAGACGGCAGATATATATTCTGATGTATATTCCGTCACGTGAGCGGCATAATAGTGCGAGGAGACAAGGAGCTTGATAAATGCCTAGAGGCACGTTCCCGACGTTAAAAAGTGCTGTGAGACGCCTCTCTCTCTCTCTTCCTCTCTCCCTTTCCCTCTCTCTCTCTCTCTCTCTCTCTCTCTCTCTCTCTCTCTCTCTCTCTCTCTCTCTCTCTCTCTCCCTCTCTCTCTCTTTGTGTATTGAACGATGAGGCATTATAATGCCTCCATTGCAGCTCACAAAGGGAGCTTTCAAATTTCGTAGAATTATGAGGTGCCGCTTACACCGGATGAATAAAGCTTCAACGACACGCGCGTTGTGCCCGAGAGATGTGCATCGACGAAGTTCGCGAATACCTTTTCAATGCGCCCTTGCGACAGAGACATCGATAATGCCACCCCGATCGTGACGTATAATTGCAGTAGCCCGTGACGAACGTTCGACATTCCTGCAAATATTTTCGTGCATTTCGTGTTGACTTGAAATTTATATATGTAGCTATAAAAAGGCAAAACTGCTTGATACGTAACATAAATTATGTAGAAATAATGGATTTCATGTAAATATCTATTTGAAACTTTAAAGTTACCCCTTCAGACGGGACAAAGTTCTATCTTAGCATAGATTAAATAACGACTCCTAGAATCTATGAAATAAAAAATTAAAACAACTAAAATTGAATAAAACTATTAATTTAAATATTAGTGTGTATAAACGAATATTAGTTTGTAAAGACTTGATCATTCTGTATATATAATTAATATTTAATATCCTGAGAACTACGTAATCAGTTTTAAAATAAAGCAGAGAGTAACTTCAAAGTTTAAAAAAAATATACATATGTAGAAAAGAGAAAAGAGAGGAGGAGGAGGAGGAGGAGGAGAGAGAAAATTGTGTGGAAAGGAATGTCACAGCAAGAAGAAAATAATTTCCCGCATATATAGCGACGCTGTTAACGGTAAAAGCTCGCGGGGTTAATCGCGGATGAAACTTGAATGAGGCGCTCGAAAAGTTAACGCTTGAATTTACATTTCGTAGTAGAGGTTGCATTAGAGCACATTATGTTCATAAAGTATTAATCCCATCTAGAGGAAGCGATATCGAGCGTTTCTCTGATAATTACTTCCTCGGCAATTACTGCGGTGGGGTGCAAATTATGTGCATTACTTTATACGAGCGACTGCGCGCCGCGATACATTATCGACCTAAGATTGGGGTAACTGTATCTTTGTCTCCAGTTTCACGATATCGATCTGTTAGCTTACGAATAATTATTCCAATCGAATGTACTCGACGCTAGTGTTAAACTCGGCAAATGCACACTCGTGCAAAATACAGTTAAACACGCTATGAACATCGTCAAAGAAGGGAAAAAGACAATTACTGTAGCTAGTAGGAAACATATAACTGAATGGAAAATGTTGTTACGAAAGAGCACCGTCAAAGAAAAGAAAGAAGACAATGTAGCTGACTCAACGGAACGTGTTGTTAAAAAAGAACACTAAAGGAGAGAAAGAAGATAATACGTCTACAACTGTGGGCTTAATTTCGTTGAACAGTGAAACCAATTAACTTCCGCAAATTGAAAAGCAGAAGAAATTTTGCCACTAATAATAATTCAATATGAAAATTCATTATGTACTTTGCTGCGCGAATTATTATCTTTAATATATGTAAGTGTCCGCTAATTCCATTTGTACGTACCAAATAGTGATTAAATATTCTCCGCGTAAGCGCGCAATTTTTGCAAAATGTTGATGAGAAAAAATGAGATGGAGAGGTAGATGGGGGAAGAGGAGGTGGAGAGGAGGGGAGCGGAGACAAAAACATGTTTCCAAAAAATATTACGTAAAACAATCATACTGACTCGAACGGGTGAGACGGCATTAAGTGGGTAATTTTTTACGCGCGGTGACACACGAGGGGAAGAGTCGGTGGAAAATAAAAATACGTTCTATAATACCCGAAGAACAGCGGCAGACGGAGGACAGGATAAGGAACTCGCGGTTAGAAATTTTATTCCTTTCGTTTGCTTCTCTCTTCCTCTTTCTCTCCCCGCACGCAGAGAAATAGCTCGCCGCCATGCAGTGGTGGGCAGCAAGTGGGAGAGCGCGCGCGCTCAACATCTATCATAAGAGAAATCGTTTTTCTCCTCTTTTCTCTTTTTTTGGACATACACAGAATCCTGTTTTGCCGCTTCGGTAGTTTGCGCATATGCGCATCAAACATCAAGTTTCCGCGCCGTGAAAAAACAAAAATACGCGGGAAAGATTCAAGAGGAAACGTCGAACAGAAAAAATTTAAACGAAAATAGATTACAATCAGAGATGAAAATCAAAGTCAGCAAGAGTCAGTAAAGGTTAAAAAAATATAGATTACATACGTTAGCGTTCGACATCCTGAGCGCTCGGTAATATTTGCAGAACGGAAGAGAACGAGCAAGCAAATATATCGATAAATTTCTTACACACAATTCGGTTTATACATATATGTATGTATAATTTCGGTCGCTCAATAATATTATATTTATGTTTCTCCAATATTATTCAGTTCCTGCTTTAATTCATCACAACGTTTGCCCTTTCAGATTAATCGCAGATACCGCGTCGGCGATACCTCGTTACGTCATATTCGACTTTTTTGCTCGCGCCACGTTGTCGATATTTTCAAACGGAGCTATAATACCAGACATTTAATGAATCAATGAGTACTGCGGAAAAAAAGAAACGCGGAACAGACGGGATGTACACGGATGTGCGCGCTCTCTACGTCAAAAGCTTTCAGCAAGTACCTGGCATACGTAAACACGAGCCCTGGCGCTTTTAATTAAAATTCTCAGCATCGGTCGATCAATTTTAAAGTATGGGAAGGATCGTTTTCACTTATCCCGTTTATACTCACACATATAGACACACATACACACACACATACACACCGCTACGCTTCTATACACTCGATTGCCGAGTACGAGTCATTAGCGGTGAGAAAGAGGAAGTTGTGTGAGTCTGAGAAGATGTCGGAGAGGAGCAAATACGGGAGGGCGAAGCTCGACGGCGGAAATATGGAAATGCGTGGAAGACGCAGGGTATGTGCAAAAATAGCGTTGTGCATTTTCCAGTCTACCGCTCGTTAGGGCGCCGTGCGCGCCAAGTCTGAAGTGAGATTTTCATCAATGCGCGGCGCGCGCTCGCTGCGTCAGAAAAGAAGTGGATGCAGAGAGACTTGGTTGGTCAGCGCCGTTGCGGCGGTGAGGAAGAGGAGGATGAACAGTCGCAATACGATATGAAAAATAGGAAGAGGGAAAGAAACGCACACGACGGTGATACAAACGAACAGATACGCTCAAACGACGTGTAAAAAAACCACAGCTTTTCAGACGCTCGGCGAGTAGAAGAACGGGGCGCGGTCGGAGTCGCGATAGATCCGCGAAAGAAACGACAAAGAGAGATACTTTCACGCGGAATAAAACACGCGTGTCGCTTTGAATATTTATAATAGATTGCAGAAACGACTGCGCGTGTGTGTGCTAACAATATTGCGAGAAGAAAAGAAAATAAAAAAGTGGGAAAGAGAAAAAAAGCGCGCGACACGGTGAAATAAATTCACGGTGAATATTCCTTTTCCTCCATTTTTTCGTTTCAACATTTAGGCACATACTTCATTTTTCTGTGATTTAATATAATGTTCCTGTTCTTTTCTTTCTCGCGGCGCCAGGGAAACCTTCATTAATGCACGTTGTCGTTATTACGTAACAATGACGTCCGTCTCTTCTGAAGCGGGAGAAAACGAAAAACGGGGGCGTACAAAATTTTTCAAAGCAACGCCGCTTTTCCTTTTGGCTCTCTCTCCCTCCTCTCTCTCTCTCTCTCTCTCTCTCTCTCTCTCTCTCTCTCTCTCTCTCTCTCGCTTTCAGTCGAGACAGTTCATTAACTTGCAAAGTTCTACAAAATAATAAACAAAAGAAAGCGACAGGAGAAGAAAGGGAGAGAAGCGGAAGAAGAAAGGAGAAAAATAACGGAGTTGATTATTCCGACGTAACAAATTATCAACTACGCTCGGGCGCGCGTTTGTCGCGTCAAAGCGCGAAATTACTTTCGTACTCTGGTAGTCGTACTCTGACGAAAGGGTTGGTGCAGAGCAGTAAAGCTTCGCAGACGCACAAGTAGAAGAAGAGGAAGAATTCGCGCCTAAGCGCGACACGATTTTCAAAGCGCCGCGCATTGTTCGAACCGCATCACCATGGACGCGAACTCTTCCCGTCGTTACACCGCAGAACAATGGCGAACGAATGAAAACCCATGCCGCCTAAAATTTTATCACCGCGCGGTGCGCGCGCGTGTTTCACGTCGTGGCGTCCGGCTGCGCCAGCAGCAGATGATCAAAGAGTCCCGCGCGCAATCGATAAACCGCATTGTCGTGTGGGGATAAAAAGAGAGAAGAAGAGAAACACAGAAACAAGAAAAAGGGGAAGCTGATTCACCACACGCGGTGATTTGCGTATCCTGCGGATCGCGTGAACGCTAATGCAAAGCCACCGGAGCGTATCGGTGATACGCGCGATGATAATAACTACGTCCGCGCCCTAATCGTGCGTGTAGACGCGCACGCGTCCGTTCGCATTCTTCATCAAAATCCATGAAATTGCTGCCGTGCTTCTCTCACAGGCACGCGTACTCGTTAACGCGAAACGCATGGTATGTGGGAACTACGTAAGTTCGAAATTACAGAGGAAGGAGGGGGGGGAGATACACACACGGGAGAGCGAAACAATTATTCCCGCTTGGCTATTTATGAGATTGTCGTTCGCGCGATGTTTTTATTCTCCGCTTTTCTCTTGTAATTAGACTCGGATTTTGAAATTATGCGTTATAAATCATTTATAAGCGTAACATGTCGTGCGTCGTCTACCTCTTCTCTCTATTTGCCAATTTTGTGGATTTTATAAATCAGAGAATATTAACGGTCGATTTAAATCGATTTTGAGGAATTTGTTGGATAAAATTTACGAGAGGTTGTAAACAATTTTGTCCATGTCGCAATCACAAATATTTTATCGGGAGAATTTTTGTCAGCGGGAAAAAGAATTGCCAACAGAAATGAAAAATTTCTCTTGCACGTGATCTACGTTCCTTCTTACAAAGTTATAAACATGCAAATACTTCTCCCGAAAAATCTTGTTATTCCTACTTGACACGTTTGTGAACTAATGTATCGATATTTATTCTCCTATTTAGTTGAATACCATTAGGGAGAATTATCAAAATATCTTTATTTATAAAAAAAATCGTTTTCACAAACTCGTTTTCGATAGAAGTTCGTGTGTAAAAATCTTCACGCGTTTTATCCTCCCTCGCTAATAAGCACAAATTACGTGATCGATCGAGCTGTGAAATTCACTAAAAACGAAAAAATTGAAACAATGCCATTGACACGCTGGCAATGATCGCGCGGTGTACGAAAACGTAAATACACATTTTTCTTCACAGCGGTGTTTTAACGCCGTCTCGAATAACCCACTAATTCACATGCAGCGAAACGTTATGCCGTACAACATGCAGCGCGGGAGATACAAGACACAACGTCGCGCATGGAATCACATTCTGAAACTATGTTAGAAAGAGAAAGAAAAAGAGAGAGAGAGAGAGAGAGAGAGAGAGAGAGAGAAGGAGAAAATGAAAAACAGTTAGATTCTTGGACAATTTTTACGACCGTTTCTAATCGAAACACCCTCGCTACCACGATGCAATCTTGTTCACGCTGGCCAACGACTCTATAGCGGTGTTTGGCTTCCTTCGAGACATATGCGCGCGGATAAGAAAGAACAGGAAAGAGAAAGAATAAATTACAGTCGCGCGATAATCGCGTTGCGGGGGAACGCACGCCCTCGTAGGCTTGTAGACATGCAACCGCCTGGCGCAATAAGAAGGATTTTTCGTGCGTGCTAACCGCCGCCTACCCGGGGAGAAAGTATTGTTAAGGTTACGTGTGATGGCGGACCGCCGGAGAAGCACGATAAAACAGCTCGGCTTCTTTGTATTAGCGATTATAACAGATAAGAATATTTCTCCATCGAGACGCGATAAAAAAAAATTTCGCTTTCCAAAGATTATAATTTGGAAGATTGCAATTATTATCGCGAAAATTATTTCACCGCCGTCGCGTCCGCGGGATTGCGCGTTATTGTTCGAAGATTACAGTGATTTCCGAAATAATGGGGGGCGTACTACGATATTATTATTCGAGGGATTATAACTGTCGTTGGGATAAAGACGTAATTATTAGGGACTTGCGAAAGGTTCGTCGGATCGCCAATAATGTCGACTCGAAAGATAAATTATTTTACAGGCACAGAACCAGACAATTGTCTGTAAGCTGACCGTAAATAGCGGATAACGACGACAAACGTTTCAATTGAATGTGGTATGTACATAAAGAGAATTTTTTCGAGAGATATTAACATTTGTATATTCTGAGAAAGAAGCATTCTAGCTTCTCCAGTCAGGATATACTCATATTACTGGAAATATTTGAAAGTATTATGAAAAAATATTTTGCGCAAGATATAAATTTTCATATTGTAAAGCTAAAAAGATATTTGAACAAGCTCTTGAACATTCTATACCGGATTAATTTCACCGGATTGATTCCCATATCACATAGATGACATCAATGATTCACGTTATTATGTTATCATATTATGTTATCAGATAAATTTTATTTATCAAGTAACATATATCTTATAACAATTATAAGAATGTTCCATAATTATATTTTGTTTTGGAACCAAAATATCTTCAAAAAATGAAAGGAGTTTTCAATGAAAAGAATTCAGCGTGTTAATTATGATAATATATCAATTTAAATTGCACATATAAATTTAATATATAAATTAATATATAAATTTAAACGGTACAAATATATCTCAGTTACGTGATATAATATATGGTATGTTATTCAATAAGAATTTTGTTCGTACATCATTTTATTACTGTTAATAAACAAAAGTGGCTGAAAATCCGATGAACTTTTGGAGCGAACTATAATATTAATACATAAACGATCTCTTTTCTGTATGTTGGTTATTTTTGTATTATTTATGGTATATTTGTATTGTATTACGATACATCGTCGCATAGTAGCGCGTTTGCGGCCAAAAACTTTGATGCGGCCCGCTAAGCACTTTACTAAGCACAGATCTCCCCCTCTCTTCCCGCCCTCGAGTAATACAGGCAAGAATTGTCTCTTGATAGCTTAATCGCGTGGAATCCCGCGCGGCGTGCCGCTTTAAAGGGTTTTCTCCGCTTTGAAATTGAAATCGTGCCGAGCGCATTTAGGTGGCTTTCCCAGAATCGTTACGCTGGCATCCATATTTAGGTATCGGAAATTCTATAAAAGGCGTCGGCGGGAAGTTAATTCGGGTCTTTCTCGCAGCCGATATTTAACGGCACAAAAGACGCGAACCCGAGTACGGCAAATCCCAAAATTCTATCTCATTATGTGGCGAATTTTCGTCTCGTTCCACGGCTAAATTCAAAAGGAAACTCGCGGGACTTTGAGAGGATGTATTTGTTAATTCGAAATGTTAATTTCGAAATAGTAAACAGATGTTAACAACTTAGCTCTTAGTATTTATCCTTCCTAGTGCTCTGTAGTAAATTATGATTGAAATTTATTTTAAAACAACTGACGATATATATATGTATATATGTATATATATATATATATATATATATATACACATATATGATTTATATTATCGTATATGATATTATGTCTTTGCATATCGCATAAAATGCCAGTCACAGGCAGCTATCAGTCATTTAAATATAGTGGTATAGTTTAAAGGATCATATGTGTGTGTATATATATATATATATATAGTCTTTTAAATATATATAAAATGTATATAATAATCAAAATATATAACTTTGTAAATACAATACTATATTAATTAAGTGCTGAAGTATTGAAATAAATTGCGCGAATTGTTCAATTAACCGAATTTCTATGGACCGAAAAGAAATGTTGTGAATAACTCGAGCCGCAAAAGCTTAACATTTTGATTGTGTTTTTATATCAGCATTCTATACACGATAAACGTTGCAACCGTATATATATAGAATGTCTCATAATTTAGGTTCACTATTTGACCTATTTTTTATATACTAAACTTTAGGTACCTCAACAAAATTTTTATTTGAGACTTAGATTTTCAAACACGTGTTATATTAAAAATTGAAAGTCGCTTTAAAAATAATGACTTTCTTGAATATTTTTGCTAAAGAAAACTCATGAAAAATTTTCGTAAGGATCAGCACTGTAAATAATGGACGCAAGTTACAGAAGATCCTGTATGCAATACTTCCATTATCGAAGTATGGATATTATTTTATAAAAAATTTGGAGTCGCGTTGAATTATTAGGATAACGCACATCACAAGAGGCATAAAGATAAGACAATAACAAAAAGAATAAAACTGCGTGGCAAACATCGCTTGTACGAAATCAGTTTAGCTTTTCACGTGGCTTTTCTCACAAAGGCCTCCAGAATAACAAATAAAAAACCCTTCGATTATTTTCGCGCAGGATATGCTTTCCCTTCTCTTTCTCTCGTAACTACGGCAATCCATAAGTAGTTTATCTTCCTTTTAATAACGTGTCTCTTTATCGAGAACGGTGATCGTTTCTATATCATAATATCAATATCGAATTATAAAGTTTGTCAGACACAATCTTTATGCATTTGTAAAAAAAATGCTGAGCTTTTTGAAGGACGTTTCTGCAGAAAGTGTTGCGCTCCCTTTTTATCTTCTTCTCTATTATATTTCTTCCCATGAAATTGATGGCGATATCTCCTTAACAGAATTATCGTATATAATAAATAATATTAACTTAGGCGATAAATAATTTTAACGCACGATCCCTTCGTCTTTTCTCTCTGCAAATCGCGCGAGCATTATTCTCTCTCGATAACAAGTCTTTTCACTCGCCGAACTGGTCGGCTATTCGGCCGAATGAAAATTATGTCATTTATCTGTCGCATTATTCAAATATGGCTATTACATCGACTACGAGAGAATTTATTAGTCTGAAAGATACTTGCTTCTCGGTCTAGTCGATGTTCGCCTATATGAAAAGCCGCTATTCTTTTCAACGACGCATCGTCAACTCTTAAACGCGAACCCAACCAACGTGAACAACAGCCTGGTAAATCAGGAGATACAATTACTTTTGCGAAAATATAGCGAAATTTCCCAGAATCGATGTGTTCGCCAGAAGTGTCCTCGAGAAGCATCATCGCCTATATTTTCCTTAAAATTCCAACTTCCAATTTATCTGATTCAACGCACATCCTCTCTACTCATCGAATTTTCTACTCATCGTCTATTTCTATTTAGACATGAACGTTACTTCTAAATAAAAATAAATGAGAATTTAAATGAAAATGAAATAATATCATATATATTATATATATATATATATACGTAATATACAATCTCTAACATAATATATAATTTCTCGAAGATTTTCAACTTTTTGAATAGACTGTAAACTCTCTATAACAACAATGTTGTGAATTATTGTAACCGAATGTTAAATCAACTCGTTGTTCAACACGAAATAACTTAAAAGATTAAATCACGTGTCTTTCGTCGTGTGCGCATATGAAAGAAAGAGAGAGAGAGAGAGAGAGAGAGAAAGAGAGAGAATCGAGTTTGCCGAGTAACAGGCATTTCCCGCAGGATTATGAAGGCTTCTGCGTTATCGAGGACGTTGCTAGTTTTATCGTCGCGAAAAAGTGGAAAACTAAATCCAGCGTGATGCACTCTTCCGTTTCGTAACTCCTTCTTCTCCAACCCCTCTCTGCTTCTGTTGTATCTCGCCAACTGCGAATAAACGCGGCTACCCATCTTCTTCGACGACACACATGCACATACATACGCACGTACGCTTGCGTAATTTATGCGAAGCTGTCAAACCCGGAAATGACGTCTTATACCAGCTACCTCCCCACGTCGTCGTCACGTAAACAAGAGAGAACAAAATGTTGCGCGAGGGAAGTTGGCAGGATGACTGAACGACGTTCCCTCGTCGATGAAAGAGAAGGGTATGTTTTTACATTAATTTCCCCGTGTTCTCTCACAACTTAATCAACTCGTCAAATGAACTCTGCTGTGAAAGAGATCGAAATCGATGTCGAATGATCCGAAAGCAAACCGAGTTCTATATAATTGCGGTATCAATAGTCCAGTTCCCCAAAACATAGCAAAATCCAAAATCGTTATAATATAACGATTTTGGATTTTGCTATGATTCACAAATCGACAAACTAATCCCGCCTCGACAAAATGCGGGATTTTGACTAACGACATGAAACATTCCAACTATATCTCGCCGATAAAAGAAGAATATGTTTCTGACATTAATTTGTCCGCGTTTCCTACCCGTTTAATCAACTCGTCATATAAATTTTGTAAAAGGGATATCGCTACCGATATTGAAAGATACGAAAATTAGATTCTATGTAATTATTGCATGAATAATTCGGTTTTCGATGCGATAACGATTTAAAATTTGCTACGACCTACATCGACGAACTAATCGCGTCTTGAGTAAATGAGATTTTATAATCAACGATTCGAAATGTTCCAATTATTCCAACTTGTTATTAGAATGATAACAAGTATGTACAATGATAGAAAAGGCAATAGTTCTAAGAGACTGTACGTTTCTATGGCGTCAAATTCTCTGTGTAAAACTTTCCGGTGATATCTGAAATATACAATCATGCGATTCTTTTCTTATATTTTTTGAAATATACAAACATCGTTAACACATCGTCCATGAACGTTGTCTTATAACCGAACTATGATATTGTTGCAGTTTATTAATTTAAATATAAGTATAACTCATTAAAATAAATTAAAAATATTATCAATATAGAGAGTTTGAACAAACCGATAAATATACAGCAAGCTAATTGATAATATATTAATTAATTAACTCCAAATGAACCAAATGAGCCTCATTTAAAACTAATAAATATGATATGGCCTGCATTTATTCACTGCGTCTTTGGTTACCCGAACTTCAGAGTTAGAACTTAAATACGGTTAAACACGGAAAAACAGATTTGCTAATATAGGGATAACTAAAAATATCAGCTACAGAAGCAAATTTGCTTGTTTTCACAGCAAAGGATTTAGTTGTGACAACCAAAAAATTTGCTAATATATGATATTAGCAAATCTTTTAGCTGATATTTTTAGCTGTCTACATATTAACAAATCTTTATTTTCCGTGAAACGAGCATTAAAACGAACCTCTCCAGTGGAGCCGGATAAATATCACAAATAAATGAGGAGGCAAGGCAAATTGCTAATTCTTATTCGCCTCCACATTTATTACTTAACTATATATTTATTTACTTAACTATATATCTCGGGAGCTTATTTATTTAATATAATCTTCCGGTAAAATTTGCCCAAGGACAACATTTTGTTATTCTGCGATCCATATTTCTCGCTCAGATCCCATTCGCTCACTTACAATGAGAACTGTTACCATCTCGAGGAAGCAGCGACGAGACGATCGACTCCGAGTCGTTGGAGAAATTCCTAAGTGAAAGGAAAGACGACGGTTCCGACACGCCGTGTCTGCACAGAGATCGTCAACTTGGCCGTGTCTCTCTTTGCATGCCAGCGCAATCGTCGTCGACGTCGCGGCGGCGGCACACGTACGACGAGGCGTCGCGATTGCACATAAAGCGAGAGATTCGCGCGCGAGATGCGTCCCCACGGGCGGGGATATTTTTCGTGGCCTTCGGGAAGGAGCGAGAGAGAGAGAGAGAGAGAGAGAGAGAGAGGGAGAGAGAGAGAGAGAGAGAGAGAGGGAGATAGAGAGAGAGAGAGAAAACGCCGGGATATATCGGGTTACCCCCGGAGGGTGAACCGCCCTTGCCGCGTATGCACCAACGAGATAAGCTCTGCTCTCTCCGCTCTCTCTTCGCTTTTCGCGCGTCGGCCTTACCGGCCGCTCCGTTCCTACGACGACGCAAGGTTGGTAATGCAATATTATTGGAGATTGCGGTGATCTGCAAGCGTATTGGTGCCTGTGCACATGTGTGTGCACATGGACATGATACCCATGCACGTGTGCGCGCGCGTCCCGGATACATGATCAGCGGTTTGCACCTGCGATATGCAAACGATGCGAATCCGTTCCTTGCCGGTTTTGCTCTTGTTTCAGTCAGATGATATAGGAAAGCGAAAACAGCCACGGCGGCGTATTCTTGGATTTCTCTCTCTCTCTCTCTCTCTCTCTCTCTCTCTCTCTCTCTCTCTCTCTCTCTCTCCCCCTCTTCCTCTCGTTAACTCTCCACCTTTGAACGACCGTGGAAATTCGACCGCATCCGCGATACCGCACGATTAATTCACGATGGAGACGCGTTGGCATACATCTGCTCGCGTTCGCATTTGTTAAAAATTTATTCCGGCTCGTTAACATATCGGTCGGCTCATGCATAACACGTAATTAGCCGATTTACAAATCTGTAATACAAAATCGATACTGCAATTTATGTAATTGCGGGTGCACGAGTGGCCATTTGCGTATCAGTTACAAGATCTGGCATGAAATAGTAAAATTAGTTATAACGAGCGGCAATGCACATTGTACAATGGAGCGCAACCGCTTCATCGCGAGGAAGCAGAGAGCGTGCTAAGTATTATTTCGTAAATGGGCGTTCCTGTCCCTCAGAAGACTTTCCGTTCTTCCGTAAATTTTAATTCAGCCTCGGCTTCCGTAATCCGGACTAATTAATACGTATCCAGTAAGTGAGTACAGACGCATCTGCGGATAAAACTCCTCAGGTTCGAGGGAACTATCGCTCGTGATGTAAAGCTCTGCAGCGGCGCCCCGAAATGGAATTAATCGCGGGACAACTATGCATGTTTCCGGCACAAACGCGCGCTAAGAGGGAATTAATTGCGTCGTATGTAGCCCCGCTATAGGTAAAATTGTCTGAGACTGTCGTATATCTAGATTATACGTGTAGCTGTTGGCGATATATTTACCGTTGTGGTATACATAATTACTATAAGAACAACGTATTTCGTACGTTAAGCGTACGTGCATCATAAATCTCCGGCTGATTAATTCGCGAACGCAGCCCACGTAAAAGTTTCGTAAAAAAAAAAAAAAAAAAAAAAAAGCTAAAGAAAAATATTCAGATGTATATTTTACGTCAAATTCGAATCAACTGCTATAATTTATCTTTAAATGAGGCAAAAGCGGAAGCTACTACAAAATGTTGATCTATTATTTAGTGTGTCATAAAATTTCATTGAATTTTCTATCTTCTTGAGCAGTAAAGTTTTACGATAAAAATAGACATTATCGTAACATTGATAAAGAATTATAACAACGATTACCCGGTAGAAATGAATAATTTGTTTTTATCGATAGCAATAACTCAAAAATTGAAAATCGAACATTTTCAATAATAAATGGTGTTTTTATTAATATAACAATGATATTAATATTATTGTGCTGTTATTATTATTAATATTTTTATTGATATTTTTAAATTATTGTCAGTAATATTTTCCAATGAGTCAAATTTCTAACCAATTTCTGAACTCAATATTGTATTACGACACTTAGAAATTTACAGTCAGAAGAGATTACACATACGCGTGTGCACAAAAACTTGAATTTACTTTGCGAATAAATATACCGTGAGGATAAACCATAAGGAATAGTCGTGGCTCTGGCACGATCGCTACACCAACATGAGGGCGACCGTCGTAAGATTACGCAAATTATTACGGAGTAAAAATGGTGGCGGCCGTGTTTGTCTCAGCCGTCACGTTTGTTTACCCTCGTCGGGCCGATGTCGTCGAACCACGCGACCCGTGCGCATTTATGCACTCGCGCCTTCGTGCGAGTTACGTATGTACGTACATACATACGTGCGTACGTATAAGTATAATATATTGTCACTGCTTGACACCCACGTCAATTGGAAACGATATGAATGTATGTCCTGTGTGTTTTGTTGTCGGCTTATCAGCAAGGATGGTGGAACACGAGGTAGGGTACAATCGTCGCGTTGCTATATTAAACTTTGCACACAAGCGCACACACATGCGCACTCGATAGCAGTGCCAGCTATTGTGCATATGCAGCGAAACGATTATTAACCTTTTGATAAATGGATGAATTGATAATGTATTCATTCAGCTTTCAAAATTTCTATGATACCTTGCAAATTAATACTACTATATTGTATAATGTGTACAAAATAGCAACTCTCAACGGCCAAATAGTCCCTAGTTCAATATTATTATTACAGATATTGGTTGTCTTCATGCAATTTCCATTTATGTATAGTAAAAAGAGTTGAAGACATTTGGTTTAATGGACGCAAACGAATCGTTGAAAGTGCACTAAGCTGTTAATAAAAGGTGGCCGTTGCATCGGCCGACAGCTCTAACAACGGGTTTTGATCAACGGGCTTTCCGAATTTTATCGCGTCGCTGAATACATATATGTATATTAGGACGACGAAATGTCCGAAGAATGAAACGTCCGAGAGACTCTTGTGATATCTCGCGATTTAATATTGTTATGTTGTATAATGCGTACAAAATCTCCCGTAATTCGCTGCGACGAAATTGCCTTTAGATCGATGCTCTACAAATGATGATCATCTTTATGCAATTCCCATTTATACATACGACGAAAAGAATCGAGGTGAGATTTTTGTTTAATTCCGAACGTCATCCGAGTCATCAAAAGTACGTCAGACCGTTGATGAAAGCGACTGTTACATTGAAACGCAACTTTGATGACGGGTCGTGATCAATGGGCTTTCCGAATTTCGTCACGTCGCGGGATATACGGACCGTAAAACCCCCGAGGAGTAAACTCCATTAAAGTAACGGGCGATATTGCAATTATATTATCAGGCGCCGACATTCTTTCACGAGAGTTCTCTAATGAATAATGCATCGGGCGGAAGAGGAGGTCACCTTTTCACCTTCTCAGCGGAGGTCGTTATTTATCGAATGCGGGCAATAAGGAATGCACCCTTAGGAGTTTCCACTTCCTTCTTTCCTCGAAGACGAACGTGAACATTAAGTACTAATGTGTTTTCGTTACCAGGTAACCGTAGCATGTTCCATTACCATTACTACTTCCTGAGATTAATGTCATATAGTTTCCAAAGATCTTCGATATCAAATGGAGATATCAAATATATATATATATATATATATATATAGTCTTCTTCTTTCGACAGTATTTCAGAAGAGGAAAAGATAATATGCATCTTTCGCGTTGAATGCAAAATACGACTGGTCGCGGTTACGTGAGAGATAATCATGCTCGGCAGTTACACGCTTAAACACATTTTATGCTTACACACGAGTGACAATGTTATAGCTTTATTACCATAATCACGAAATATGGTTGCTTACTTGCGATATGGTCTATATAGTTATAATTATGGGAAGTGAATATTCGATAACGGAAAACAGAAATATACTATGCCTTACGAAAATAGAATTCTCCCGCCGAGTATAATGCATATTGGTAAATTGTACCTTATATATTATTTGATAAGAAATATCGCGTTTTCATCAAGTGCTTCATTCCATAAACAAATATAAAATAAGAAGCAACTACGGTTGAGATGTACGACTGAGCGGATTGTTGAGTACAATTTTAAGGGAAATGTCATTCAGTTAGCGACCAAGTTATTTCATTGTGAAGATAAATTGATAATATACGTGTTAAATTAGATATATGTACAAACAGTGGAGTTTGACTTTAGTCTGTAAAATAGCTTAATTCCTGAGATATTGAACATTTTATGTGACAGTTTTTTCGTGGAAGAACTGTTCTTTATTTTGCTGATCACTATATTGAATATCAGTGGGAACGATGTTGATATCGTAAAGAAGGATTAAACGCTTTCTAATATCTAATATCAATAAATTCGACAGATTATTTGGCGAATAAGAATGAACTACAAAAAGAGAGTTAGATCAGATTAGGTTAAGTTAGATTAGATTATAGATAAAGTTAATATCAGGGAGCAGCGAATAATAGTGGTGAAAAAAGGAAAAAAAATACATTAAGTTAAATTTCCTTAGTTTAGATTAGATCAGATCAGATTAGATTCGGTTTATCTTTAGCTATTATTATTATTTAGACGCTTATGTCGAAAAATATAAGATGAACTCTTTTAATTTCTCATATTTCTCTTATGACAATGATATTTTATCAACATTGTACATAATTTTCTAATACTCTTTTAAAATGAGATATTTCAGTTAAATTTATTTCTTAATTCTAATCATTTTCTTCATATCTTCTTAACAAGGAATATTGAAAAACATTAATTGAGCTGAATAATTAAAATTATAATTTTTCGAAAATTGTATTATATATATAGTGGCTTTGACTATATTTAGTTAGTGCTACGAACCTGTAAAATTTTATCACAATAGAACTCTACAATACCTTGCGATATTTCGCAATATTAATCTTCTATAATGATATTTTCACGAGCAATATTACGCGTATTTTTCTTCCCATTTGACTTGACTAGGCTTCTTCACAGCAATGCGCGTTTGCCGTAGACGTTACGACTGTTAGAATTTATCGATCGCTTACGTGCCTGTCGATCGACTTACAATGAATAGCACGACTTTGTTGGTAAATAGGACGAGGGTGGCGGGTTATCCTGTTATCTAGTTTCGCAAAGCTATCAAGTGACAGAAGACACACAGTGCACTATATCATTGACATTGTGTATCCAACGAGCCACCCGATTGTACAGTCAATTTTGCTTGTTACTCTGAGAGACTCAATGTCACGAAGATTTCTATCGATTTCGATCAATATTTTAGCAAG